>NC_089741.1:41436037-41478537 GCF_040412425.1 Macrobrachium rosenbergii
AAACTACTCAGGCGAGAGGGCTGCTATTTGGTACGTTTGATGATTGGACGGTGGATAATCAACATACCAATTTGCAGCCCTCTAACCTCAGTAGTTTTTAAGATCTGAGCGCGGACAGAAAAAGTGCGGAAGAAAAAGTGCGGACGGACAGACAAAGCCGGCACAATAGTTTTTTCCAGAAAACTAAAAACATAGACAAATAAATTGAAGAAATAAAAGTAAAATAGTCATTGTTCTAGGTCCTTGTTGTATTTCTTTAATCTCCATTTAACTGTACCAATGAATGTTTTTGTTTATATCTTTAATTTTACCATTTGTAGATTAATTTAAAATAAAAATTTTTCAATTCATCTCTTATTCAACCATCCCATCTCGCTTATTGTCTCTCTACTGCAGTTCCCAGTTCGCAAAGACAAAAGATGCAATTTACCGCTCCTGACGTTTAATTACAGTGCCCAGTTTGAGCTCTAGAGAGGAACAAGAGACTGAAAAATCCTCAATCGTTCAAAAAACAGCTGTCCTTCCTCACGTGAGGAGTGGCCAGGATCTAGGAGTTTTAAAAGAGTCGAGTTCTGGCGCTTGACTTTCATTCTTGTTAAATGAGAGACCATGATCTTTTATTTGATCCGAGAGAATATCCTCCGATTAACGGTAATCCTGGAGATATTTATTTTTTTTAATATGAATGGACGCCGCCACAGTTGATGCCATGGGTTCGTATAGCTTTGACCTTAAAGTGAATAAAATTTACGAAAGTATGTTTTTATCAAACGGTGGCATAAAGCATCCATAACACTCATATGGGAAATACACTAGTTTGTGTTTTTGTAAAGGATAAAAATGCCTATTTAACGAACAAAAACGAAAACATAATGGCGTTCGTTTTCTTCTATACGGCCATCCTCTTTTAGGAAAAAAAGACAATTGAAAAAGTATATATATACGTAAAACAAACATAAACATATATATATATATATATATATATATATATATATATATATATATATATATATATATATATATATATATATATATTAGTAGAATTACTAAAGGACCTCATTCAAACTGGATGCTATCTAATGGAGTTTTATTCCAAAAAGTTACAAGCTTTCTTGAGACAAACAGTCCACTGTTTGTCCAAGAAAGCTTGTAACTTTTGGAATAAAAACTCCATTAGATACCATCCAGTTTGAATGAGGTCCCTTTAGTAATTCTACTAATGCACAAGAACAATTGTGTATGTGAAAAAGTTAATATATATATATATATATATATATATATATATATATATATATATATATATATATATATGTGTGTAATATGTGTGTGTGTGTATGTATATATGTGTGTTTATGCATATATATAATGTTTTTTTTTTATATATATATATCTATATATATATAGTATATATATTATATACCTTATCAGGTCATGCCTGAAGTACAAAAAAAAAACTGAAAACACCAATGGATCCACCAAACGATCTCATAAAATATAATTAATAAGAATTTTCGACAAACTTCCTCAGCACTGGCTACGACCATACAATTTTCACTACCTTACCAATCAAATGAATGTAGGAGTTTGGCACCATTTATCCTTGAAATATGATGGAGTCTCTCTCTCTCTCTCTCTCTCTCTCTCTCTCTCTCTCTCTCTCTCTCTCTCTACTTCTCTGTAAGTTCTCTTTCTCTCTCTATGGACTTGAAATTTCTCTCTCTCTCTCTCTACTCTCTCATATCTCTCTCTCTCTCTCTCTCTTCTCTCTCATCTCGGACATGAAGCTCTCTCATTGGGCCTTGAAAATTCTCTCTTTCTCTCTCTCTCTCTCTCTCTCTCTCTCTCTCTCTCTCTCTCTCTCTCTCTCTCTCTCTCTCGGACATAATTCGCATTCTGTAGGCTCTCGCTTTCTCTCATCTGTGAAGACCTTGAAAGTTTTCTCTCTCTCTCTCTCTCTCTCTCTCTCTCTCTCTCTCTCTCTCTCTCTCTCACACACACACACACACACACATACACATACAAACATACACACACGCACGCACATACACACGCACGCACATACACACACGCACACACACACAGAGCAAAGCCGAGTTAAAGCACACCTGGCTTCTGGATGAAACAAAAAAAAAATCTTCGAGAGAGAAGAAACGGAACAAGGTTCATCAAGACAGACCCCGAGAAGTTAACCGAAAATGAACTGAAATTAACCAGCAATTAACCGGGAAACGAACTGCAATTAACCAGAAAATGAACTGTCATTAAAAGGGAAAGAGAGAGGGGAAAAAAAAGGAACGAGGAAGAAGCAGATAATACGCGAGGGAATACTTTTCGGAAACGAGGAGATGGGCGAATGTGGATGATAAAACTAAGGAGAAGATGAAACAGCGAATGACAGATTAAATTAAACCGCGCACTCAAGAAATGGAGAGTAATTACAGACGTAACGAAAATGTAAAGGATGGAAATGGAATTCTGAGATTAAATAAAACGAAGGAAAAGAAACCGAAACCGAATTAAGCTGGACTGTATAAAGATAAGGCAGAATTTAATGATAATTTACAGTAATAACCGTGAGGAAATCGAAAGACAGAGGAAAGTGGAAAAAGAAAGATACAGATAACAGGTTCATAATAAACTGGAAATGGAAATGGAGAGAGAGAGAGAGAGAGAGAGAGAGATTAGCAAGCACATAAAAGGTGGTAAAAGATTACAGGCTCATAACAAACTGAAAATAGTGGATAAAAATAGAGAGAGAGAGAGAGAGAGAGAGAGAGAGAGAGAGAGAGAGAGAGAGAGAGAGAGAGAGGGTTATCAAACACATAAATGGCGGTAAAGATCACAAGTTCTTAACAAACTGGTTATGGTGAGAGAGAGAGAGAGGGAGAGAGAGAGAGAGAGAGAGACTAAAAAGCATATAAAAGGTGGTAAATAATAAACGTTCATAAACCAAGAGAGAGAGAGAGAGAGAGAGAGAGAGAGAGAGGAGAGAGAGAGAGAGAGAGAGAGAGAGAGAGAGAGAGACACTAACAAGCACATAAAAGGTGGTAATTAACAACACGTTCATAAACCAAAAATAGTAGAGAGAGAGAGAGAGAGAGACTAACAAGCATATAAAAGGTGGTAAATAATAACAGGTTCATAAACCGAAAACAGTGAAAAGAGAGAGAGAGAGAGAGAGAATAAACAACAAAGCCCATAAAAAACCGAAGAACTGTAAATGGCGGAGATTAAAACGCACCGAGAAAGTAACGAAAAGAAACCAAACAAAAAAAAAACAAGATTATATTTATAAAAGAACGAATGGAGAGGCCTCACTCAAAAGAGGAATTCGCGTGAGATGAAGATAAAAAGCAACGGGAAGCCGAGGCTTCGAAAAAGACGAGAGAGAGAGAGAGAGAGAGAGAGAGAGAGAGAGAGAGAGAGAGAGAGAGAGAGAGAGAGAGATTTATGAGGAATGAGAAGGGAATCCCGAGGTATATAAAAAAAATGGATGAAGAGGGGAGGAGCAGAAAGGTAAGAAGTAAGATGATGATGATGATGATGACGGATTAAGAGGGAAAATAAGAATGTGAAATGGACTAGGATGGAAAAGAAGAGAGTTCAGAGTGAGGTATAAAGGGATAATGATGATGGAATAAATGGGAAAAGAAGAAAGAGCAATGGATTGAATGGAAAGAGAAGAAAGTTCAAAGTGAGGTAGAAAGGAATAATGATGTAGTAAAAGGGAAAAGAAGAAATTTCAAAGTGAAGTAGAAAGGGATGATGATGATGATGATGGACTCAAGAGAAAAGAAGAAAGTGCAATGGAGTCAAAGGGAAAAGAAGAAATTTCAAAGAGATGCAGAAAGGAATACTGATGATGGGGTAAAAGGAAAAATTACTGAGAGGAATAAGTTGCAATCGAGTTTTCAGTACAGCGTATAATGCTGTATGAGCCGCGGCCCATGAAACTTTCAGCCACTGCCCGGTGGTGGCCTGTTCTATATCGTTGCTAAACGACGATCATGGCTAACTTTAACCTTAAATAAAATCAAAACTACTGAGGCTAGAGAGTTGCAATTTGGTGTGTTTGATGATTGGAGGGTGGGTGATCAACACACCAATTTGCACCCCTCTAGCCCCAGTATTTTTTAAGATCTGAGGGCTGACAGAAAAGTGCGGACAGAACAAGGTACGGACAAACAAAGCCGGCACAATAGTTTTCTTTTACAGAAAACAAAATGGTATTAAAACATGTGAATGTTAGTGAAAAAAAAAAACAATTTCAGGACACTCGTGAATCAAAGAATATAGGAAAAAGATTGGCAATGACACTGGTTACGCTTTTGTTGCTGTTACGTTAACCTGGCCTTATGCCAGCCAGGAATCTTGCTCGTGCAGGCTGTAAGAAGAGAGTCAGGAAGGAGGAGGAAAGGAAGGAGGAGGAGGAGGGAAAAAGAGGCAAGAATGAGAAGACAGCAAGGATGGATGTGAAAGAGGAGAGGAAGGGAAGAGAGGGGAGGGAGGAGGAGGAGGAGGAGGAGGAGGGGGAGGAGGAGGAGGAGACAGGAAGGATGCAGGAGGATGGGATACCGTGAAAGGAGGAGAGGAGGAGGAGGAGGAGGAGGAGGAGGGAGGATGGGAGGAGGAGGAGGAGGAGGAGGAGGAGGAGGAGGAGAAGGAGGAAAGGTATGAGAGCAGGAGGATGTGGATGAGGAAGGAGGAGGAAAGGATGGAGGAGGGGAGGAGGAGGAGAAGAGGAAGGAGCAGGGGAGATGAAGGGAGAAGAGAGCAGGAGGATGAGAGCAGGAGGATGTATATATGTGGATGAGAAGACAGGAAAGGATGAGAGGCTGTGAAGATGGAGAGCCAAATGGTGGAGGCGGAGGAGGAGGCGGAGGCGGAGGAGGAGGCAGAGGAGGAGGAGGAAGAAAAAATGAGGACATAAGGATGTGGATATGTGGATGAGAAGACAGGAAAGGATGAGAGGCTGAGAGGAAGGAGAGGCAGATGGCGGAGGAGGAGGCGGAGGCGGAGGCGGAGGAGGGTCCTCAGGCCCCCATCTATTATTCATGGCCGGGACTGAAAGATAGCAGGCCGGCCATTAGATCTTATCAAGGGAGCGATCGATTCCCACCAGCTGACTCATCCTCTCATCGCATGCAACAGCTATCATCTATATCTGGAGGCCGAGGCACAGGAAGAGGTGGGCGGGCTCGAGGGCGTCCTTCGAGGAGTAGCCATAAAGGCGACGTTCGCAGCGACTGCTTTTTATTCGCTGGTCCGCTGGTATGGTGGGTAGCGTCGTGGCGTGCCGCTCAGATGTCGCGGGTTCGCGTCTCTCCGCAAGGGCGGTGATAAAAAATCACGGGCTCTGTGTCGTGATCAGTTACTGCTGCAGTGTGGGGTCTGCGGTGGGGGGCTGAAACCGACATTCTTTGGAAGCTTGGATTTCAAGTCTATGGCTCCTTTGGTGTGCTTGTTTCTTAGAATGAAGGTTTCATTTTTCAACTAATAATAATAATAATAATAATAATAATAATAATCAATGAAAGATGGCTGTATCAACTGAAAAATATGTTCAGTTATCTCTACAACTAATGACATCACACTTAGAATATAAAAAGTAAAACATTAATAAATAACGTTCTTGCCAAAATTAACTAAAGGATAGGAATGACGTTCTTAGGACCAGCCAAAATAGAGAGGCTGAAGGATTAGGGTTTATTTCGTGGCTAAGAACCAAAATAGGGACAAGGGAAATTGGAATCCGGAACCACATTATAAAGAGAAATGAATTTCTAACTGGTAGATTCCTTTAATTCCCACAAGTCAGGAAAACTTGGGAAGCAGAGTGCTGGCTGAGAGAACCTGCGTCCAATGAGTGCTATCAGAAATAGGCAAAAAAAAAAGTCTAAAAAAAAAGATCAAGTTTATAAGAGGAATTCCAGCTGAGTGATAGTAAAGCAAAAAAAAAGATCGTTTGGTTAACAAAAATATCAATTTTTTTCAAAAATGAAATTAAAAATAAAACTATCTTCACATGGAACAAGCTTAATTACCAAATCAACTTTCAAGAAAAGTATTTCCCCCTAGAAAAATGATTCGGCTATTCCAGGATATACGACGGTCATACGTATAAATATATATATATTAAATTTATAAAAACGTTTTTGGTGCATATATTACGTATTTACGTGAAAATTTCGTTGCAGAACTAGAACATAAGAGAGAACCACAGAACATCACAAAAGCACCATCACCTACGACACCAAACCATAAAAATGAAGACAAGGAACAATATACAAACCACTTGCTTCACAAACACAAAGCACACAAAAAAAACAAACGAACTACTTACTTTACAATAACAAAGCAGAGAAAAGAAAACAAACGAGAGTCACAATACAAATTGGAGTGATAAAAACCAAGGGGGGGAGGGGAGAGGGAGGTAGAGGTAGGTACACACGCCCATTAAAACAGTCTTTTCAGTAACGCAGTTATACATCACATCAAGCCTGGCGCCCACGCGAGGTCCGGCGCACATAATTCAGCTGTAATCACACCGTAATCACGCCTTATTTTGCCTGGCCATGAAAAATGGGCGGACGGGTCCATTACTCATTTTGTGACCGTTTGCATCTCTCTCGCGCCCGGCGATTCGAATCGAATCGAGTACGGAAAGCACATGTCCTCTTTTTTTGCCATGTACATACGAGCTGTAAAAGCCTTTTTTTTCCGCGAAGATATGGCCTTTAAAAGGCTTTTTTCCCCATAAAGATACGGCCTGTAATAGCCTCTTTTTGCCATTAAGATATGGCCTGTACCAGCCTTTTTTCCTATTAAGTCCCAGTCTGTAGCTTCACTCTCACGAAATGGTATGACTTTAAGGCCTTTTCCAAAATGGTATATAAGCCATTTCTGTCAAAGGTATAATTGTAAGAGATTTTATACAAAAACTGCAACATACAGAAGCCTTTTTCATTAATGGTATGACATATAATAGCCCTTTTCCGTAAAGCTATGACCTAAAAAAAAAATCTCTTTTCCTAAAGATATGACCTACAGCATCCCTTTTCCCTAAAGGTCCGACCTACGACATTCTTTCTTTCATTAAGGTATGACCTATAATAGCCCTTTTTTTTAAAGTACAACCATTACCAATTTTCTTTTAAAGACTTACAGTTAAGGGTTCGACATATATTTACGCCAAAATACTGATTTTCTTTTAGAGGGTGACATCCAGATAATACCTGTATTCTTAAACTACAACCTTTGAAAAACCCTACTTTAATGAAGGCACGGCCTACGTTTTCCATCACCACAGTGGTAGTTTTTCAAAGTTACAACCTCATAACAGTTCAGCCAAGAATGGTAGAAACTCTAAAGTGGGGTTGAAATACATTTCGCTTAAGCCTTCTAAAGTCACTTACTTCTCAACGAAAAACGTGGCTTATCACTATCAATACACAACTTCTTTTCTAATTTACATCAGTTGAAAAGTGTTTTCATTTTTCCACAGTGAGATATGAATCCGCTGGAACACGCGAGGATTTAGTTCAATAAAAGGGTTTGCGACTTTTTTTTTTTAAAAAAAGGTATATTCTCTTCCGCGGTGAAAAATATATGAGTTTTCAAATCATCCATCACCGTATTCGAATCAAGTCCGCCGACCGGACAAATTCATTACGATTCAAAATGACTTTCTCGATATGTCTGTCACTCCTCTCTCTCGAGTTTTGAGCGTCTATATATATATATATATATATATATATATATATATATATATATATATATATATATATATATATATATATATATATATAAATAAATATATATACATATATATATATATATATATATATATATATATATATATATATAGATATATATATATATATATATAGAGAGAGAGAGAGAGAGAGAGAGAGAGAGAGAAGAGAGAGAGAGAGAGAGAGAGTCCACCTCCGTAAAAGTTTGACGCAGAGTTCAACATGTTTTCAAAACAAGGGCTCAAGAGACTACAGATAGCTTTAGATCTCTCTCTCTCTCTCTCTCTCTCTCTCTCTCTCTCTCTCTCTCTCTCTCTCTCTCCTCGTCGTCTTTAACCCAGCCGCACTCGAACTTCCTCCAATAAAGAGAATGAAACATTGAGTTACCTTGAAAAGTTCAAAAACCCTTTCGCGGAGTGATGAAGAGCTTCGTCGAGGAAGCTGGGTTTCGCAAAAAATTACAAATGGTTGTGATTTTAAAATTATAAGTGATTGTAATTTTATGAGTAGTTATAACAAAAAATCACAATTGTAGGGCATATAGATTACTTATAAAGTAATTATATAAAGTTACCAATAGTGTGTGAAACTACTTACCACAAAACAATCACAGAGTTTACCAATATTGTGTGAAACAATCTTGACAATTTTAGTTTTCTGTAAAAGAAAATTATTAAATATTTTTGTCTGTCTGCCATCCGCACTTTTTCTGTCCGCCCTCAGATCTTAAAAACTACTGAGGCTAGAGGGCTGCACAGTGGTATGTTCATCATCCACCCTCCAATCATCAAACATACCAAATTGCACCCCTCTAGCCTCAGTAGTTTTTATTTTAGCTAAGGTTAAAGTTAGCCATAATCGTGCCTCTGGCAACGATACAGGATAGGCCACCACCGGGCAGTGGTTAAAGTTTGATGGGCCGCGGCTCATACAGCATTATACCGAGACCACTGAAAGACAGATCTATTTTCAGTGGCCTTGATTATACGATGTACAGAAAACTCGACTGCGCCGAAGAAAATTCGGCACATTTTTTACTTGCCGGTAATGACACCAGTCTTCAGAAGCCAACTTTTCAACCAAATCAATCTTATGCAATGGTCAAATTTGTCGCTTATGAATATTTAAAATATAATCATAAGATGAGTAAAGAAAGATATCCAATCAAATCATGTCTAGTCCATTTTGGAAGTTCCGCAAAAACCTGGAATAAGTTGCGAAAGGTTAGTTTCTAACATAAACGAGTAAAATATGCGCCGAGGCTTCTTCGGCGCAATCGAGTTTTCTGTACAACGTATAACGCTGTATCAGCCGCGGCCAATGAAAATTTCAGCTACGCCCAGGTGGTGGCCTGTCCTATAGCGTTGCCAGAAGCACGATCATGGCTAACTTCTAACCTTAAATAAAATAAAACTACTGAGACTAGGGGGCTGCAATTTGGTATGTTTGATGATTGGAGGGTGGATGAACACCACACCAATTTGCAGCCCTCTACCCTCAGTAGTTTTTAAGATCTGAGGCAGGACAGAAAAAGTGTGGACAGCAAAAAGTATGGACGGACAGACAAGGCCATCTCAATAGTTTTTTTTTACAGAAAACTAAAATCGACCCCACTGTTGGATGAGACTGAGCTCATAAGAAGACAACATGACAGAGAGTATCATTTGTAAATATGCATTTATGAATGCAGGTAAGCACTCAAGTATTGTGTACAAGTGACACTACTCACATATCAATGTATATTTACATGAATGCATGACGCCTTTCTTAATACGATCAAATGAAAGCTGTTTATTTATTTATTTTTTTTTTTTTTTTGGTCTGTATGAACAGAAAGAGAGGTACACAAATAACTGATAATTTATTGTACCCGAAAAATAAAAACAAACATGAAAACTTATATTTTCACATATCAAGATAGACACAAAACAACAAAAAGGAAAATGAAAAAGATTGGAAGATGTGAGTGTGTGTGTATGTGTGTATGTGGTTGTTTGTGCACGCGCCCGCTCGCTTACTTATCTGTTTGTTTATCCAGCGCATGCGCGCTTGTTGACAACACAGCTAAGGTAACCTCATTATGTGACCCCCAGAAACTGACTTCAATCCCGGAGCAAAGAAACGTGTACCGCGTTTGTTTGTTTGTTTGCTTGCTTGTACGAGTTTGTGGCGACGACAAAAGCACCCCATTATGTGACCTCCGCAAGAAACTTCAACCTTGGTGAAAAGACAAGGCCTCTTTTTTTTAAACTTTGTGTCTCCGTTTCAGAAAGAAAGGCAGACCTCATGAAAGGTTTATACTTCTCGTGTAGACCACTTACAAGCGCTAACGCTAAAGAGAGAGAGAGAGAGAGAGAGAGAGAGAGAGAGAGAGAGAGAGAGAGAAACCTGGCCTCACTATAACACACGTCAAAACCACAGAGAGAGAGAGAGAAACCTGGCCTCAATATAACACACGTCAAAACCACAGAGAGAGAGAGAGAGAGAGAGAGAGATTTTAAAGATAAAACTACCTTTGATATAACAAACATAAAAACCATAGAGAGAGAGAGAGAGAGAGAGAGAGAGAGAGAGAGAGAGAGAGAGAGAGAGAGAGAGAGAGAGAGAGATTTTAAAGCTAAAACTACCTTTGATATAACAACATTTAAACCATAGAGTTTTAAGATAAAACTACCTTTGATATGCAAACATTTAAACCATATTTGCTCATTTAAAGATACCCTGACCTTGATATGACACGTAAAAGCCAAGAGAGAGAGAGAGAGAGAGAGAGAGAGAGAGGGAGAGAGAGGAGAGAGAGAGAGAGAGAGGAGAGAGAGAGAGAGAGCAATGAACACCGACTTCATGAATATACCACTAATGAATGTGTCTCTAAGTAACACAAAAGCTGCCTTGCTAATTGCTCTAGTCTGGTTTCAGTTAGAAGGTGGAAAGGAAAATTACTAAGGATACAAAGTAAAACAGCACTTTAATAGATGAGTTTCTTCAGATTATTATTATTATTATTATTATTATTATTATTATTATTATTATTATTATTATTATTATTATTATTATTCTCCTCACCAGATGAAAAAAATTACAGAAATCAAAACTGAATGTCTCGGCTACATCTGAAAGTATTATGAAATAAATACATTATATTACTACGGTAAATATAGGAGAGGATCGAAAAGGCAATATCTGTGGAGACGCGGAGGCCCTAAGCTCGATGACGTCACGTCTATAGGTGGAGTTTGTTGATCGCAGACTATCACTGTTATATGCAGCAAATATATACGGATACAAACTGCGTTTTACGCAGTATTATTATTATTATATAGTATTATGATAATATTTATAGTAACAGAACACGAAATTTTATCATTCTTATTAAAATACAAGACATAAACCTTTCATTGTCCAGATATGGCAAAAATAAACTCTTCGTGATTCTAACTGGTGGAGTATGCAATGCTTTACCGTACTGGTTTTTAGTTTTCTGTAAAAAAAAACTATTTTGCCGGCTCTGTCTGTCCGTCAGCTCTTTATTCTGTCTGCACTTTTTTCCGTCCACACTTTTTCTGTCCGCCCTCAGATCTAAGAAACTACTGAGGCCAGAGGGCTGCAGATTGGTATGTTGATTATCCACCCAGCCCAATTCAGGTTCAAACCATAATGGTACGTCTGGCAACTAGGATAGGACAATTGCAGTGGTTGGGTTCCATGGGCCGCCCTCTAGCCAGAGACCACTAGAAAGACAGATCTTTTCGGTGGCCTTGATTATTCGCGCTATAACGGCTGATCATACAACTGGTTAAATTTTTACTTTTTGTTTTCCTAACACTTGATTCTTTAAACGCAACCACTTAATGTCGATCAATGTAATGTTTTTTTCAAGCATCTTCATGCACAAATTACTGCTCCTGACAATATCATCATCGAGTGTAATCAGAAAACTATACAATATTCGTGGCTTTCCATCGACTGTAGCAGTAAACAAAAAGTTCCCTTGAATAGAGATCATCGACTTTAGCAGTAAGTTCCCTTGAACAGAGATCATCGACTTTGTAGTAACAGAAAGCTTGAATAGAGATCATCGACTTTAATAGAGATAAGACTGTAGCAGTAAACAAAAGTTCCCTTGAATAGAGATCATCGACTTTGAATAGAGATCAGTAAACAGTAAAAAAGTTCCGACTGGAAGTAGTAATCAGATCATCAAAAGTTCCTTTGAATAGAGATCATCGGTTTAGCAGTAAACAGAAAGTTCCCTTGAATAGAAGAGATAATCGACTTTAGCAGTAAACAGAAAGTTCCCTTGAATAGAAGAGATAATCGACTTTCATAAAACAGAAAGCTGAATAGCAGTAAACAGAAAGTTCCCTTGAATAGAGATCATCGACTTTAGCAGTAAACAGAAAGTTCCCTTGAATAGAGATCATCGACTGTAGCAGTAAACAGAAAGTTCCCTTGAATAGAGATCATCGACTGTAGCAGTAAACAAAAAGTTCCCTTGAATACAGATCATCGACTTTAGCAGTAAACAAAAAGCTCCCTTGAATAGAGATCATCGACTGTAGCAGTAAAACAGAAAAGTTTCCTTGAATAGAGATCAAACAAAAACGTTCCTTGAATAGATCGACTTTCAGTAAACAAAAAGCTCCCTTTAAGAGAGTGTATCGTCCTCACGGTCGTGCCCTTAAAAAGAACATCTACCTTGAATAGTTTCTCTTTGAATGTCCTAACAATGAGCCTCCACCTTGAATTAGAGGACTTTTGATCAAGTATTGTATGAAACAGACGGACCTTGAATGGCTCTGCATCTGATACCATTCCTTCACAAGACTTTCAAACAAGTACTTCTTTCTTTCTTTAATTCAGCTGAAAACTCTTAAGGACACAGTTATAAACCCAAGAGGGCTGCAAAGGTAAATCAGTCAGCAGAGGGAAAAACTATAGGAAAAAGTGATAAAGAATTAAATATGAGGGAATAGAACCTAAAACTGACGCACCTGAAATTCAGGAGACGTCAGCAGAGAGCAGGAATGAATTTTCTCCGCGCTTAAACATTTGGAGATTAGAGGATTCCACAACTGCACCAGGAAGACTATTTCACGTTTTAGCTGTAGCAAGATAAAACCTCCGAGTAAAGTGGGTAGTTTAAACCTGATGGCAGAAAGTGACACACTGCTTGCAGCAGCAGTCTGACTGGTTTTTCCAGCAAAAATAGCTAGGTCAGGTAGAGAAGATTACAGAGATGTTTGTTGTTGTAGCAGATTTCACCATAAATGGGGTTTACCTGATGTCGTACGAAGAACTTTCAATAAAGGTTATACAATGAAAATCTTGTATATGCTCGGATGAACATAAATGCTGGTAAAGCCAAACGTAATGAAAAAGTATAAACATTCAAACATCCTGTACTGCAACTAGAGATCTGGAAGACCCCGTTCAAAAAATTAAAAAGACAATAATTCGCCTTCAACTTTGGTCCGTAAAGAGAAAAAACAACCAAACAGGACAAAACAAAAACACGCACAAAAAATACTTAAACAACAAAAACAAAAAAGCCTTTGTGAGCGAACGCCTCAGGGATAATGTCCCCAGGTAAACAAAAAACCAAAAACAAGGCACAAAGGAACAACTACCTGAGCTGAGATTCCCATTTATGTAAATATATGAAGCTGGAGGTGCTCTGTGCCTACTAGGAAATGGGATGAAAACATTATACACTCTTCTCCAAGGAGCACGGGAGATTTACAGCCACAAATTAAAATCAACTGCGCACAGTGTGTGTCTTTGGGAATATTTTGGCAATTTTGGGATAGTATTAGAGAATCGTTTCGTAAATGTGTGCATATGAATGAATTAAAAGAACTTTCATCGGCTATTATCAAGTATCCGTACTTGATAATGTGGACTGTTTGTCCAAGAAAGCTTGTAACCTTTTCTGAATAAATACTCCATTAGATACCATCCAGTTTGAATGAGGTCCTTTCAGTAATTCTGCTAATGCACAGAACAACTATGTATGTGATAAAGTTAATATATATATATATATATATATATATATATATATATATATATATATATATATATATATATATATATATATATATATATATATATTATATATATATATATATATATATATATATATATATTTATGTATATTATATATATATCTACAAGAGAGAGAGAGAGAGAGAGAGAGAGAGAGAGAGAGAGAGAAACTTGAACAATTATTAAAAGTTGATTTCAGTCACGCATTCACTTATAAAAGGCTTATAACAATTCCACCTCACAACATAATCTTTACAATATAATAACCGACTAACTACTGATCATCATCAACAATACATTTCTCATCCAAAACGCAATATAATCACATGACACATATATATATATCCTATAGTTATAATCATATAATACATACCATAATCATATAATACACATATAATCTCGTGGCCTTGCAAAAGCACTGATCACCCCCCTTCCTTCCACATTCAGAAAGCGTAATCACTCCAATTACCCACAAAATTCCGAGTCGATATCTTCCACCAGCCAGACTCCATTCTTCTCTCCTTCCACGCCACAGAATCGAATCCCGAGAAGACTTTTTCACTCGCAGTCTTTATTCCCAATTTATCTCACTGATAGGAATTGGCCTCTTTCTCTAATATTCCTCCCTGTTCCTAATTTTTTTTTTTTTTATTTCTTCTCCTATCCTCATTTTCTTTGCTTCTCCTGGACAAAGGTTGTCAGAGAGATCGATGCTGAGAAGATTAAATTTCTCTCTCTCTCTCTCTCTCTCTCTCTCTCTCTCTCTCTCTCTCTCTCTCTCTCTCTCTCTCTCTATATATATATATATATATATATATATATATATATATATATATATATATATATATATATATATATATGTATATGTATATATATATATATGTATGTATATATGTATGCATAAATATACATATGCATATATATATATATATATATACTATTATTATATATATTATATATTGTGTGTGTATATTATGTATTATTATACAGAATTCTCCACATTTCTCCCTAAATTATTAAGCAACTCTCTCAACCTCTATCTATCTATGAAGACAAAAACTCATCTCTCTCTCTCTCTCTCTCTCTCTCTCTCTCTCTCTCTCTCTCTCATTACCCCAGACCGACCTCCTCCTCTTCTCATTCTAGCATAAGAGAGAGAGAGAGAGAGAGAGAGAGAGAGAGAGAGAGAGAGAGAGAGAGAGAGAGTCCCTCCTTTTATAACTTCATCTCTATGACTTTTAACCTTTCATTCCCGGCCGTAAAATACCTCGACAATGTGCTTCCTCAGCCAAGCATTATTTCTCTTTTCAATTTGCGCGTCTCAAAGCCGGGTGCCGCCGGGTCGCTTCTCACAGATGGAGGGAGAGAAGAACTTCCACTATTTAGTATTTAGATTTTAATCCGAGTTTTTTTTTTTTTATTTGGAATGAAATATAGGATTTAGGCCAAAGGCCAAGCGCTGGGACCTACGAGGTCATTCAGCGCTGAAGAGGATACTGGGAGTAGCTTATTTCAAGGCTACAATTTTTTTTTATTTTCACGTACTTTCGTTTTATTATCGTAATTTTTTTTATCATTTATTTATTTTTAAGTTACAAACGTCAATTTTACAGTCATGTATTTTTTCATTTATTCATTATTCAGAAAAAATTTTTTAGTTTTATTTTCATCAATTTCTTTCATTTATACGTTTTCCGCTTGAAAATTTCTCTTCATTTATCCACTTTCTTCAATTCAGTTAATTATCGTATTATGAAGATTTCTATTCAAATACCTTCCTCGACATTTATGTACCAATTCTTGTATACCGATAATTATTTGTCAATATCGTTGTCATTCAAAGTTATCTGACGACTATAATTTTCAGATTGAAAAGGGGATTCGTTCAGTTCTTAGAAAGCTATTGTTTAGCTTAACGTTGAAATATATTTGCACAGATACAAGACCATGCTTCTGATAATTTTTTTAATTATTATTATTATTAATTATTATTATTATTATTATGTATTATTATTATTATTATTATTATTATTATCAAAAAATAAAGCAATAAAATGAATCACTAACCCATTAAAAAAAAAAGGTTCCCATATAACCACCAAATTTCCAAACGTGACTCAAAATGGAACCCCAAAAAAGATTTGAAACAGAGAGTCAAATCGACCCCCTTCACCCCCTCCACCCCCCACCCAAGCCCCTGAAAAAAAAAAAAAAAAAAAAAAAAAAAGTCGCCAGGCCAATTTAATTTCCGAAGCGTTTATCCCGGAAAAGAATTGAGCTTCTCGCTCGGCATTTCCCCCCCGGTTCCAATATTTCTCCAATGTCCCATATTTTTGCCGGCATAAAACACTTTTAGAAATCTAATGTCCGATATTTCTAATGCCCCGATATTTTTCCTCGGCGTCCCAGCGGCGTTTAGGGCCGTGGGCAAATTTCCCCAAGAGTTCAATTCTATTTCGGTGTATTGACTGAAAGACTTTTGTCGTCGCAATCCGCTTAAGTCACCCTCGTAAAGCCCTCGCGAATGTCGGGACGAGACTGACATAGTGACCCATATATTCAGCGACGATTACGTTTTCTTTGCCGAACAGCAGGAAACTGTTGTTTTCTTTTCAACATTATACTTTTCACATTAACCTTTGTTTCTGTAACGCCCCTACAAGATTGTCGTCAAACAATACATCATTCAATAAGAAAGATTCAATTACGTATAGAAAGATTCAGTTACGTATAGAACTATGAAAGCAAATAATTAAACTATTATTTGTCATACTTAGACCTTTACTGTCGCGACACCAATACAAGATAAGCCTTCTATAAATCAGTTAATATCACAGACGCTGTGTCATCATTTATAAATGTCAATGCTCTTTTATTTATGCACTGATTACCCACTGAATAATTACTATTTGCCTTAATACACACATCAATTTCGTTTTCACTACTAAAATAATCATTAAAGCCAACTCAATACTATTTACATTAACTGTCAAGACCAATAAAATTTCGATTATAATAACACTAATTGATATCAATCATGCTCACTATAACCACAACTAATAACAATTATAACCGAAACAAACTAAATATTTACATTAAACAAATTGTATAGATCCACCAAGGCTCCAAAAATTACAAAATTCATCAAAAGATGACGATTGGAAAAATGCCCAAATGTAAAAAAAAAAAAAAAAATTAAAAACGAAAATAATATTTACATTTAACAAAATGTAAACTTCCATGAAGACCCCCCCCAAAAAAAAAATATACACCCACAACTTCACTCACCTCCTTCACCCCCTCCCCACCCCCACCTAGTATATCCCAACTCCCCCGAACTGGGGCGTGCGCTTCGAGGGGCATCGTCATCTCCGTCCCCTCCTCCTTCAGGAGACGCCAATTGAGAAAGCCCCTTTACGACGACACTTCCTAAGGGCACTTTCTAAGGACACTTCCCGACCTTTCATCTCCCCTACTTTGAGCAATAACGCTACCGCAGTGGGGCTTTCCAGTCTTCAAACCCTTCAGTAAATAAAAAAAAAAAATACATATATATATATATAGTCTTCTTCCTTGCAATATGATGCTTGGAAGTACAGAGAGAGAGCTGAGAGAGAGAGAGAGAGAGAGAGAGACACTGTTTTGAGCATGAAGGATAATGGTATATAATCACTGACACTGAGAGAGAGAGAGAGAGAGAGAGAGAGAGAGAGAGAGAGAGAGAGAGAAGAGAGAGAGAGAGCTTTGAAATTTAGGCATCTCTGGTAAAATGATACACTACCCAAAGGAAATTTAGGTTTTGTGCTTACGTACATGTAATAAAACTGGAAACCATTTAACATATATTTTATCAAGGCTTAACTTAACGAGAGCAGAAATATAATGTCCATCTCTGCCAATTCACCAAAATAACAATTTGGAAAATGTGGAAAAAGAAAGTGTTCAAAACTCCCCAAATTAAAAATGAGCATAAGTAAAAAATAAATTCTATCATCTGATTTTTAAGTTTCAATTCTATCTCCAAACACCAATACTAAATATCATTTCAAATACTTATTTATCAAGTATAAAACCCATTGGAACGAGCAATCCAATGCCCCGTTCTAGTCCGGTCACGAAAAAATAAAACAAAGTAAAGAAAGGGAAAGATGATTACGACACAAAACCAGTTCTCTCAAAAACCCTACACGATAAAATAAGCCACACCACTAGAACCACCTCCCACACCACTACTTCATACCCAGTACACAAAACCTCAAAGCATCTTTCCACGATATGCACTACAAACCCCACCCCAACCCAGACAAACATCTCCCAGCCCAATATCAGTACATAATCCCCGCCAGTCTCAAGCATTTATTTCGATATCACGTCCGGGGAAGAAAATCCTCTCTTTTAGTAGAGACAAAGGATGCCGGGCTTAATACGAGGCATATTGACGCCTTCCATCTTGGGTCTTTCTTGCGCCGTCAAAAATACATAACAGCGTACGGTACCAACCCCCTCCCCGGGTCTAAATGCGGCCCCCCCCCCACCAGAACCACCGCCACCACCCCTACCTATCCGTCCCAAACCATCCACCACCTTGCCAGTTCTCCAACTCTTTCTCCACCACGGTCTCTAAACAATACAAAGTTTTTTCCTTCTTCTTCTTTCTTCTTTCTTCTTCTTCTTCTTCTTCTTCTTCTTCTTCTTCTCATAAAATCAGATTATTATTATTATTATTATTATTATTATTATTATTACAATCAATTTTTCAACAAACACACGCCCTCCCACGGTACCCAAGTCCACCTATACAACCATACAAACACACACACACAACCACCCAAATACAAGCACGTACGCAAACTTACCGCCGCCCATCCGCAAAGCCACAAACAACCCACAAACTTGCACGTAACAAACCACAAACGGTATACGCCGAGATCCCAATGGGAGCCACTAATCTAAACTTGGGCACCCTGTTCCTTTTTTATTTCTTTTTGCTACGCTCTATTTGCCAATATAAACCCTTCTATGAGAGAGAGAGAGAAAGAGAGAGAGAAGAGAATGTACATTTTGTTGGGCTAATTAATCAACTATAGAGAGAGAGAGAGAAGAGAATAAATATGGTTTGGATAGACTAAAATCAATTAACTAAACATGAGAGAGAGAGAGAGAGAGAGAGAAGAGAGAAGAGAGAGAGAGAGAGAGAGAGAAAGCATATAGTTTTGAATAGGCTGAAATCAGTGCTAAACTGAGAGAGAGGAGAGAGAGAATGGGTTCTCATGGTGACAACCAATGACGTAACCTTTGTGAAACACGGACACAGTTGATAAAGATTGCAACAACATTTAAGAGAGAGAGAGAGAGAGAGAGAGGCCGTGGCCGATGAAAAAACTTTCACCTCAGCGCCCCCTTGAAAGGATCCATTCAAAGTGGAAACTCGTTAAAATAGTATCCTTCAGTCCTTGTTTCCCTACTTTTAGGGCGAATTGCTGACGACTGCGGAGACGCCTCAGTTTGGGACTTTCTCTTTTAACAGTACTAAAATATTCTATATAGCGCTTTCCATAGATTTGCATATATATATATATATATATATATATATATATATATATATATATATATATATATATTCCTTCGACCTACAATTTCCTCTTATTTTTTTATTCCTAATCTACCCCTCGGTATCTATGTTTATTTTCTTTTACCATAATAACCTAAGGTCACCTCTCTCTCTCTCTCTCTCTCTCTCTCTCTCTCTCTCTCTCTCTCTCTCTCTTTCTTCAGCACTCTGACGTCATGGATTACTGAGACACCTTTCTCCCATACACAAAAACAAAAAGAAAAGCGGTAAAACAATTCTCTCTCTCTCTCTCTCTCTCTCTCTCTCTCTCTCTCTCTCTCTCTCTCTCTCTCTCTCTTTCTTTCAGATGTCATGGATTACTGAGACACCTTTCTCATACACAAAAACAAAAACAAGCGGTAAACAATTCTCTCTCTCTCTCTCTCTCTCTCTCTCCTCTCTCTCTCTCTCTCTCTCTCTCTCTCCAGCCTCAGATGTCATGAATAGTTAGGACACCTTTCTCTAAAACAAAACAATAACAAAGATTATATATCCAAATTCTCTCTCTCTCTCCTCTCTCTCTCTCTCAAAACTGCTAGAAATTCCTCTCTCATTCTCTCTCTCTCT
Source organism: Macrobrachium rosenbergii (assembly GCF_040412425.1). Taxonomy (NCBI): domain Eukaryota; kingdom Metazoa; phylum Arthropoda; class Malacostraca; order Decapoda; family Palaemonidae; genus Macrobrachium; species Macrobrachium rosenbergii. The sequence goes on from NC_089741.1 coordinate 41,456,015, forward strand.
CTCTCTCTCTCTCTCTCTCTCTCTCTCTCTCTCAGCCTCCAGATGTCATAGATGGTTGATGCTTTCTCCCAAACAAAGCAAAAGAAAACAATGGAATTCTCTCTCTCTCTCTCTCTCTCTCTCTCTCTCTCTCTCTCTCTCTCTCTCTCTCTCTCTCTCTCCAGCCTCAGATGTCATAGATGATTGAGACACCTTTCTCCCAAAACAAAAACAAAAAGAAAACAATAAAATTCTCTCTCTCTCTCTCTCTCTCTCTCTCTCCAGCCTCAGATGTCATAGATGATTCTCTCCCAAAACAAAAACTCTCTCTCTCTCTCTCTCTCTCTCTCTCTCTCCAGTCTCTGACGTCAAACATGATAGAGATATCTAACCTCCCAAAACGAAAAACAAAAACAAAAACAACAACGAAACAATAACAACAATCCTATCTCCCTGAAACGGTTCCTCGGCCGTACCGCCCCATCATCTCATCCTGTCAGGGAACCACCCGAAGTCTGTGACATTTTCTTCCTCATCACGACAGACGTCGGATTAAAGGGACGTCGCTCTGCACTTGTAACTTTGGGCCGTATCTGTCTAATCAAGGAGCGCGTGTTGAGAGAGAGAGAGAGAGAGAGAGAGAGAGAGAGAGAGAGAGAGAGAGAGAGAAAGAGAGAGAGAGAGAGATTGTCGTGGAGTCATTCCGGTTTTTACATGACTTCATGTTTTATTTGCTGAAAATTTCCTTTCATAATACATATCTAAATACATGCATACATAGATACACGTGCCTAAAATTCTGGAAGTCTGTGCTTTCCTGTTTTATAACGTTATATATATATATATATATATATATATATATATATATATATATATATATATATATATATATATATATATATATATATATATATATATATATATATATATATATATATATATATATATATATATATATATATATATATATATATATATGTCACAGTTTAAAAGGAAAGCGCAGACTTCAGAATTTAGCTATATGCATGTATGAATGTATGTATGTATGCATGAATGTATGTATTTATGCATGTATTATGAAAAGGAATTTTCAGCAAATCAGTAAAAACAGAATGACTATATATATATATATATATATATATATAAAATATATATATATATATATATATATATATATATATATATATATATATATATATATATATATATATATATATATATATAGAGAGAGAGAGAGAGAGAGAGAGAGAGAGAGAGAGAGAGAGAGAGAGAGTTCATTTTTCATGGCATAAACGGAAAGGACGCAATCTTCCCGGATTTTGTATCGCGCTAGCTAAAAGAAAAAAAAAGATCTTTGCAAAGTTACAAGATTACAGACTTGGGGGGAAAAAGTCTTGCATATTTTTGGACTCCTCGTATTAGCTCAAGCTTCCGGAGTAAAGGCTAATTTGAATTTCAGAGACTTACGAAGTCTTTGAGAGTTTTTTATTTTTTTTTTTTTGTGCCTACCTCCTCCTATGGTGATACGAGTGTGCCTGCATTTTTCATTTTACGTCAACAAAGATCTGTTGAAAACACTCCTGGAAGGCTGTTTTTTTATGCTTGGCGATCATTCTGCTTTTGGCGGTATGATTATTCTCTAGTATTTTGATAATCGTGTTTGTCAATCCTTTTGATTATATATATATATATATATATATATATATATATATATATATATATATATATATATATATATATATATATATATATATATATATATATATATATATATATATATATACATACATATATATATATATATATATATATATATATATATATATATATATATATAATGTGTATTAGTGTGCACAAAGTAATTATATCTAATGCTTTCTACAAGACCAACATAAACTGGAAAGAACATTTTATGAAATACTGAGAAGCGTTCTATAAACTAAACTACAAAAAACTATATCAGCTGGCATATGACTGTGCACAGATGCACAGTCGCACATAAAAGCATGACAATATAAAAGTTTTAGTAAAATTTAAATGAGAAGAAACACATTAACATGAGCAACTACACCAAATTTCTCAAAATATTTAATCTATTAAATCAAGAAAGTGATGTTAAAATCTATAGACTTCAAAATCAGACACAACCTTTAATGAAGTAACAAGACAAATCACGAATCAGTCATTACAATTTACTCCCTGCATAAGAAATAGTTAATCAACCAGCCTAATCTAATCCTCGCAAGAGAAATTAGTAATCACAGATTACTGCAAACTAAATCAGCAATCGCTTATCCCTCCAATAAGAGAAAACTATATAATCATTTCCAGCAGGAAAATTGAGACATTATTAATCCCTTTGAACACAACACCCCAATACGAGGAAACTAATAATCATTTACAAATATAACAAGTTAAAAAATGTGTCACAGTTTCTTCGGCGCAATCGAGTTTTCTGTACAGAGCATAATCAAGGCCACCGAAAATAGATCTATCGTCAGGTGGTCTCGGTATAATACTGTATGAGCCGCGGCCCATGAAACTTTCAGCCGGCCGTGGTGGCCTGTGTTGTTGCGTTGCCAGAAGCATGACCATGGCTAACTTTAACCTTAAATAAAATAAAAACTACTAAGGCTAGAGGGCTGCAATTTGTTGTGTTTGATGATTGGAGGATGGATGATCAACATACCAATTTGCAGCCCTCTAGCCTCAATAGTTTTTAAGACCTGAGGGCGGACAGACAAAGCCATCTTAATAGTTTTCTTTTACAGAAAACTAAAAATCAGTAACCATCTATTCCTTTCAACATAAAATGTCAGCTAATACTCGTATCCTTACAAACATAAGAAAACAGTACTGATTAGTCAATAACACTAAGAGAAATAGGGAATCAAACATTATTCCTGACAAGGGACATCAGTAATCATCGGTAATCACCTACGTCTACCAACAAGATATCACAGGTATCACTTAATAAGAGAAATCGGTTACCACAAACCACTAAAAATCAGTTATCACAAACCACTAAAAATCAGTTACCACAAACCACTAAAAATCAGTTACCACAAACCACTAAAAATCAGTCACCACAAACCACTAAAAATCAGTTATCACAAACCACTAAAAATCAGTTACCACAAACCACTAAGAATAAGAGAACCTCCACGCCACGAGAGAGACACCACTGACCAAAAAGAGAAAAACAAACCCAACCAGTCACCAGCAATAAATCCCAACAAGAGAGGAACCAATAACTGACAACCAGCCTGAGAGCCTCCCAACGAGAGAGGCGAAATATATTCGAAATAGCAACGGGGGGGAAGAAAATGGTCAGATAAAAATCTTTTTAAGAGCCGTAAGAGAGAGAGAGAGAGAGCGGTGGTTTTGCAGCATCCTCCTGAGATAAACACAGGGTTCCCTGGCAGCGGCATCCCTGAGATGCCTGGGGAAGGGAGGGTGGGGAGGACGGAAGGCTCTTCTCACTGCGGTGCTTCCCTACCCAATTCCCCCCCCCCCCCTTTCGTCCCTCGGCCACTATCCCGGCACGCGATAGCCTCCTCTCCATCTCTCGTTCATTATTCACTTATTTATTTATTATTCATTTATATATATTGACCAAATGAGCATCGAGTGGATGGTAACGATACGCTGCTAAAAGCATGAAATCGACCAGAATGATTCATCATCTGCATCCTCGCATTTGATATGAGCGTATGTTCACCTCTCATCTGTGACTGTATAAACTGCGCAATAAAACTATCAGTTTAGGTTTGTGAATCTCTCTCTCTCTCTCTCTCTCTCTCTCTCTCTCTCTCTCTCTCTCTCTCTAGTCAGAAATACGTCAAAATGCAAGACTATCATGGCAAATCTCATATTCTGTTCACTCGCGTAACAAGTAAAATATGCGTCGGTTTCTTCGGCGCAATCGAGTTTTCTGTACATCGTATAATCAAGGCCACTGAAAATACATCTAATTTACTATGCTGTATGAGCCGCGGCCCAGGAAACTTTAACAACGGCCTGGTGGTGGTCTGACCTATATCAATACCGGATGCACGATTATGGCTAACTTTAACATTGAATATAATAAAAACTACTGAGGCTAGAGGGCTGCAATTTGGTATGTTTCATGATTGGAGAGTGAAAGATCAACATAGCAATTTGCAGCCCTCAACATACCAATTTGCAGCCCTCTAGCCTCAGTAGTTTCTAAGATCTGAGGGCGGACAGAAAAGTGCGGACAGAATAAAATGCGGACGGACAGACAAAGCCGGTACAATAGTTTTCTTTTCAGAAAACTAATAGAAGTATCTAACTCAGGCATTCCTTACGATCATTCAAGAGGGACATAAAACTGTAAGCTAAAGCTAACAGCATGATTTTACAATTACTAATAAAATTTCTTGTAAAGGAAACCTGAGTTTTCAAATCGTAAATAAACAAAAAATAATAATACGAATGAGAAAAATATACAGGATATTTCAAACAATACAGCATAATTACAATTCTTAATCAAATGAACTAATACAGACACTTCAAAGTAAAATATTTAAAATTAACTTGGGATAGAAAGGGATAGAAAATTATTTTTGAAAAGGGGATAAAACAGACACAAGGGATAGAAGATTATCTCTGACACAAGAATAGAAAAATATCTCTGACAAAGGGGTAAAACATACACACAATCTAAAAATGAATTTATCTACATACAATACACAAACAACAAAAGTAATAGCATTAAAATATAAAAATCGACAATACAAACTACGAAGGGAAAAGACCCAAATCAAAATTTTTAAAAACAAAAAAAAAAGGAACCCCTAGAATAAACTTCCATGACAAAATCACAACGGAAAACTAAGGAAACAGATAATAAAAGGGTTAATAAACGAGGCTTGAAATAGCCTGACGAGGCTAAATAAGAGACTCGAAGTCGTCCGGAATGAGGTTCGTGTCTCCGGGTCTTCTGGTGAATGAGGAATCCCCCGCATGGAAGGCAGGAAGGAACGAAGGAAGGCAAAGCTAAAGTTAACTGTAATTGAGACAAAGCACGCGACCTCTCCCTTCCCCCAACGCTAGGATAGAAGGGGGGAGGGGTGGACCACATAGTGGCGGAAAAAAAAAAAAAAAAAAAAGGACACGAAACAGCAAAATAATTGTTGTAAAATAATTGAGTATGGATACGAAAATTAAATCAGTTGGAGACGAGAAGGGGGTGGGGGTGGCGGTTAGACCACATACGGGTAAAAAAAAATAGACCACATACGGGTAAAAAAAAAAAAAAAGGCGCCGAATTATCTTCTGCGCACCCGATTTTTCTGTACAGCCGCTACAGCGTCTAATCAATGCCACCAAAAATAGATCTATCTTCTGGTGGTCTACGTATAATGCTGTATGAGCCGCGCCCCATGAACCTTCACCCATGGCCTGGTGGTGGCCTGTCCTATATCGTTGTCAGACGCACGACTATGGCTAACTTTAACCTTAAACCAAATAAAAACAACTAAGGCTAGAAGGCTGCAATTTGGTGTGTTTGATGATAGGAGGGTGGATGATCAACATACTAATTTGCAGCCCTCTACCCTTGGTAAGTTTTTAGGATCTGAGTGCGGACAGAAAAAGTGCGGACGGACAGACAAAGCCGGCACAACAGTTTTCTTTTACAGAAAATCTAAAAAAGGACATGAAACTACCAAATAACTGGTGGACGACCGTCCTTTGAGTATGGATATGAAAACAAAATCGGTTGGAGACAAGACCACGTGGAAGCGAAAAAATTATAAAAAAAATTACACATGAAGTGGCCACATAATCGGTGTAAGGTTGTCTTTTGAGTAGATGTGTGAAAATTAAACCGGATGAAGACAGGAAAACAAAACAAAACGAAAATAAAAAAAAAAGGAAAGAAAACTCGTTTATCAGCATCAGTGTAAGGCAGTGAGGGAAAATTCAAGAATAGATTTTAAACATCGACCAAAAAAGCACCGTAATCTTGACAATAACATAGGTAATAAGAGAGGTAGGACATTAAGTATCACATCAGAAAAACAGAGGAAAAAAAATGGGTGATTTCGTTACGCCTGGTGTAAGGAAATAAACGTTGGTATTTAGAAAGATAGTACATTTAATGTCGCAGCAGAATAGGAAAGTTGAATACGAACGGAATCCCAGTAAAATAACAACAAATATGTATAAAATCTTATAAAATACTGCCCGTCATAAACGAACTTTATATCGTGGTGAAAGAACAGTGCGTTTAGGCCAGGGGTTCCCAACCTTTTTGTTCTTCTGTACCCCCGGGGCATTTTAATAGACTCCTGTGTACCCCTAAAAAATGAGGATGAAAAAGAAAGACAATGAGACCGACATTGTGATTTAATCTTATTATGAAATCTGTGTGTGTAGACTGCACCTTTTCATGCCCGGGGGTACGGGTACAGATTACAGCCGCGGCGAAGTTCCACAATAGTGAATAACAAAATGGTATTCACCCAACTCTTAATATAACTTAAGTAAAAGCTTTGCTTACTAAAATGAGGAAATTAAAAAAAGACACGACAGATTACATGCTGATTACATCATGTATTGCGCAGTACTGGCTATTCTCTCAGATCCAATGTACCCCCCTGAGGAGTACAAGTGCACCTCTGGGGGTACATGTACCCCAGGTTGGGAACCCCTAGTTTAGGCAAATAATGGTGAAATATGTGTGCTTACAACAATTTAATAAATGGGTTTACATAAGACACTGTCTTACACTATTGTTACACCACCTTGAACTTATTTGCCGTAAGTATGAGCTCAGTAATCTCGACGTTCACTTTGAACTCAAATTTACTATGAAGTATTCTTGATAAAATAAATAAACCAAATCACAAATTAATAAAAAAATACTTCAAACTATACTACAACAACGAATACAGCCGTGATAACCATACCCTTAAATGAAGGGAATTAGACCATAAATACAACGCAACAAAAGCAACAAGCAGCTCTCTCTCTCTCTCTCTCTCTCTCTCTCTCTCTCTCTCTCTCTCTCTCTCTCTTGGCAGCATGCAAAACGCATCCAACGCGTTTCCCCCAGCACCCAATAAACGACCCTGAATTATGCAATTCCAATTATGTAAAATGCACATTATGGGGGCTCTCCTCCTCCTCCTCCTCCTCCTCCTCCTCCTCCTCCTCCTCCTCCTCCTCCATCCAGTATATGAGACCTATAAAACTGTCGGCCAATAAGAACGAGCTCTCTGCGCCAAAATGCTACACTCTGTCCATCCATTTCACGTCTATTCGAACGCCGTTCTCTCGACGCCAAAATCAGATGGAGAATTCAGCAGTGCATTCGGGAACAGACACCAAGTCTCCTGCGGTTCAAATTGCAGATCAAGGATCGAACTGAATTGGGTTCAAGACTCGGTCTAAAAAAACGTTCATTAGTCGAGTTCAGAAGTGCTGTTTATGGCTGAAGTACAGAACTGTAATTCAGAACTGCAGTACGAGAATCATGTTGAGATATGTAGTTCATGAATCGAATTAAAAAAAAGGGGGCTGAATATGAACTCGAAAATGCAGCTTAAGGATCCACTCCGGAAGTGAATGTAGATAAAGAGTACGCATATGGCTGAAACAGATTTAACTGCATAAGATTTTAGATAGTGAACTCTCATCACAGTAACAAACTTGTCGTTTCACATAACTGAGATAAGGTACTAATTTAGAGGCGAGTTTGAAGTTTATGAACAAACTGTTTTTATAAAGAAACTTCTTCACAAAAATACTTTGTCGATAAACTTCAAACCTCGCCACTAAAAGGTACATTACCTTACTTACTTAAAACGAAAAGTTTGTCACCATGACGAGAATTCCATCATTATAATCATATGCAAATCGATTTCTGTTATGTAGCTGCTGAGGCGAGACTAAGAACCACACACCGAAAGAAATCAATCTCGCACACTCACACACACATACATACATATATACATATATATATACACTAAATACACACACACATATTTATATATAAATATACATATAATATACTGTATATATATACATATATGTACTAAACATACACACACACACACACACACACACACACACTATATATATATATATATATATATATATATATATATATATATATATATATATATATATATATATATATATATATATATATATATATATATATATATATATATATAGAGTGTAAGTATGTATTTGTATGTGTGTTTATAAACACAGTTCAACAACAAAACACATCAAGGACGCCCACGCGGAGAGCGTCAACCCAGCACTACGGGAGGAAACGCCTCACACATAACCGGTGCCATAGAGCTTAGCAACCATGGCCATTAGACCAGTTATACGACGTACTACTAGGGCTTTGACGCCCCTAATAATATGGCTTTAATGCCCTGATACACCATAGCTACAGCGAACAGCCCCCGACGCCGCGTTAACGCAATTAGGGCGTACGTAAGCACGCCCGCCGATACTCTACCGCGGGCTGAATTGTACTTTATGAAAGGAACCGCGTTTTAATTATATTTCCAGCGCATTAACGTCAGCTATGGCGCGAAAACCGAGGAAGTAACGTAATTACCTACATCTACGAAACGTAATTTTATTATGGGAAAAAAATTACCAAAATGACAATTTTCGTTTATAAAACATATTTGTGTGAGGCATAATTTGCATATATTAATTACCTGGTTTCGTAAAATCTCACAAGAGGCAGTTAACAAAAAACAAAAATATCTGGTAAGTGTTCTATAAAAGAAACTGTACAACAATACTCAACTTACAAACTAAAAACTTGACTACAGAATCCGTTATGATTGTTTCAATTAGATTGCGCTAGTTACAAAAAATCTCCGGTAGTGTCTCTACAGCGCAGCCTATATAAAAAAGAGAACACTACCACGAATGCATTCAAAGTTTAGATGTTAGGTGTGCTAAGGCCATATACTTTCCGCTTATAAAGAATCACAAAGAAATTTAAAAACTGCCTGAAGTATTCAGTCTTTTTAAACCTAAAATAATAATAATAATAATAATAATAATAATAATAATAATAATAATAATAATAATAATAATAATAATATGAAACTTTATGAAGTACTCAGTCTTCCTAAGACTAAAATAATAATAATAATAATAATAATAATAATAATAATAATAATAATAATAATAATAATAATAATAATAATAATAATAATAATAATAATAATAATAATAATAATAATAATAATAATAATAATAATAATAATAATAATAATAATAATAACAAAAAGTAGTAGTAGTAGTAGTAGTAGTATACAATAAAATGCATCAGTCAGGCAAGTTCTGGGGTGAAAATCTCTACGGACATTAGTACCCACAGTTAACTATGTAACACGAGATTCCGATCTGGCCCGACGATGCGGAAACTAGAAAATTAAACCATAACATTAAAAAGTGACTGATCTTTTACAAATAGCAATTCCAGAAAAGTTCCAGAGAAATATCGATCCCATAATGAAAAGCGTTCATAGAAAATACGGAAACCTCATATGGCATAAACCATAAACCTAAAATTGATAAAAACTAATAATAAAACCCATGATAAAAATCTCAGGTCTTATTTTTTCACGGCAGCCTCGTAAATTACCACTGTAGTTGTAACGCCGGAATACATATACCAAGTATTCTATTAGTAACCCACGAATTACGATAAAATTATACCAAAGAAAAAAAATCAGCGTGTTCTCTCTCTCTCTCTCTCTCTCTCTCTCTCTCTCTCTCTCTCTCTCTCTCTCTCTCTCTCACTCCTCTATAATTTACAAAAAAGCCTATTTCGTAAACTTCACTTAAAATCCATTATATAACATTAACATGGCTACAACAATCTATGTTTTAGTATTAACAAACAACTCAATATTAGTCTGCAAAGAGAAGCCAAGAAAACATCAAAAACAAAACTGGGCTATAAAACGCTCATTAAAGAAAATGGGCCGGCCCTATGAGAGTCCGAAAATATGGCTCGGTGGCTGGTAAATCTACTTTAGAAGAAGAAGAAGAAGAAGAAGAAGAAGAAGAAGAAGAAGAAGAAGAAGAAGAAGAAGAAGAAAATAAAACAAATAAAACGACCAGGGCATAAAAAAATGACGAATTCATCTGTTAAACAACTAATAATAATAATAATAATAATAATAATAATAATAATAATAATAATAATAATAATAATAAGAAGAAGAAGAAGAAGAAGAAGAAGAAGAAGAAGAAGAAGAAGATAATAAAACACCTCAAAACACGAACCTTCAAATAATAATAATAATAATAATAATAATAATAATAATAATAATAATAATAATAATAATAATAATAATAAAAGCAAAGCAAAAATACAGTTAATAAAAAAAGAGTAAAAATGAAGCAAATAAAAAAAAAGACCCACAGAACGCGAAAAGCAGAAGCCGTGGGTGGCGTGACACACAGTGGGCGTCTTCCCCATCTAAGTTTTAGGGGGAGCCCGACAAATCCGGCAAGACGTGTCCCTTAAGCTCTGCGGCCGCATCTTGCCCGGCAACCACGACACACCGGCTTTAGGGTACGTAAGAAACCCTGCTCTTGCTGCTTCCACTCCGGCGGTGTCACGGACACGCACACACACATACACAAACAGTTTCACAGACATGCAGACACAGGCACGAAGCAGCTTCGCAGACACACTCATACTCAAAACAGCTTCATAGATACATACAAAACAGCTTCAGAAACACAAAGCAGCTTCACAGACACACTCATACTCAAAAGAGCTTCACAGACACACTCATACTCAAAACAGCTTCATAGATGCATACACAAAACAGATACAGAAACACATACAAGCTTCACAAACAAACTCATACTCAAAACAGCTTGACAGACACACTCGTACTCAAAACAGCTTCATAGATACATACATAAAACAGCTACAGAAACACATAAAAGCTTCAGACACACTCATACTCAAAACAGCTTCACAGACTCACTCATACTCAAAACAGCTTCACAGACACACTCATACTCAAAACAGCTTCACAGACTCACTCATACTCAAAACAGCTTCACAGACACACTCATACTCAAAACAGCTTCACATATACATACGCAAAACAGCTTCAGAAACACAAAACAGCTTCACAGACACACTCATACTCAAAACAGCTTCACAGATACATACGCAAAACAGCTTCAGAAACACAAAACAGCTTCACAGACACACTCATACTCAAAACAGCTTCACAGATGCATACAAAACAGCTTCAGAAACACAAAACAGCTTCACAGACACACTCATACTCAAAACAGCTTCACAGATACATACGCAAAACAGCTTCAGAAACACAAAACAGCTTCACAGACACACTCATACTCAAAACAGCTTCACAGATGCATACGCAAAACAGCTTCAGAAACACAAAACAGCTTCACAGACACACTCATACTCAAAACAGCTTCACAGATACATACATAAAACAGCTTCAGCAACACAAAACAGCTTCACAGACACACTCACACTCAAAACAGCTTCACAAATACATACGCAAAACAGCTTCACAGACACACTCATACTCAAAACAGCTTCACAGATACATACGCAAAACAGCTTCACAGACACACTCATACTCAAAACAGCTTCACAGATACATACGCAAAACAGCTTCAGAAACACAAAACAGCTTCACAGACACACTCATACTCAAAACAGCTTCACAGATACATACGCAAAACAGCTTCAGAAACACAAAACAGCTTCACAGACACACTCATACTCAAAACAGCTTCACAGATACATACATAAAACAGCTTCAGAAACACAAAACAGCTTCACAGATACATACATAAAACAGCTTCAGAAACACAAAACAGCTTCACAGACACACTCACACTCAAAACAGCTTCACAAATACATACGCAAAACAGCTTCACAGACACACTCTTACTCAAAACAGCTTCACAGATACATACGCAAAACAGCTTCACAGACACACTCATACTCAAAACAGCTTCACAGATACATACATAAAACAGCTTCAGAAACACAAAACAGCTTCACAGACACACTCACACTCAAAACAGCTTCACAAATACATACATAAAACAGCTTCACAGACACACTCACACTCAAAACAGCTTCACAAATACGCAAAACAGCTTCACAGACACACTCATACTCAAAACAGCTTCACAGATACATACGCAAAACAGCTTCACAGACACACTCATACTCAAAACAGCTTCACAGATACATACGCAAAACAGCTTCAGAAACACAAAACAGCTTCACAGACACACTCATACTCAAAACAGCTTCACAGATACATACGCAAAACAGCTTCAAAAACACATACCAGCTTCACAGACACATACACGCACAGACAAAACAACATCACAAACACGGAACAGCTTAACAGTCACACGCACAAAACAGCTTCAAAACCACGCACACACAGACACACACGCACAAAACAGCTTTACAGACACACAGAATAAACAACGACATACACACAACAACCTCTCACACACAGACATACACACACAAAAGCCTCACAAACACGGAAATAAAACAGCTTTACAGACATACACAGACACATAACAGCCTCAGAAACACAGACACTAAAACAGCTTCACACACACATGCGCGCGCGCAGAAAACAGTTTCACAAATACACATATTTACACACACACACACACAAAAAACAAAAAACACACACAAAACTGCTTTACAGCCACGCACAGACATAAAAACTTCACAGGCGTAAAACAGCTTTACACAAAACACAAGAAACAGCTTCACAGATACGCAAAAGCCAAATCAGCTTCACAAACACAAACACACACAAACCAACTTCAAAGACGCATATGCACGCAAGCACGCACGCACGTCAAAAAGCTTTACACTCAAGCAGTCACATATGAACAAAAGGAAGAGTTGGTAGTGAGTAATGGGACGCTGTGTTTAATCATCTTTGATAAAGTTACACCTAAGGTAAATCTTATAAATCAACCAACCAACAGGTAAGAAAGAAGCAATAAAATGCACCATTTCTTCCGCAGAGAGAGAGAGAGAGAGAGAGAGAGAGAGAGAGAGAGAGAGAGAGAGAGAGAGAGAGAGAGAGAGAGAGAATATTTAACAAATCCCTGCAAAAGCAAAAAAAAAGGAGAGAGAATAATTAACAAATACCTGCAAAAGCAAAAAAAGAGAGAGAGAGAGAGAGAGAGAGAGAGAGAGAGAGAGAGAGAGAGAGAGAGAAATTAATAAGTTACTGTACAAGCAAAAAAGAGTGAGAGAGAGAGAGGGGGGGATAGAATAATTAACAAATCCCTAAACATGCAAGAGAAAAAGAGAGAGAGAGAAGAGAGAGAGAGACAAAGAGAGAGAGAGAGAGAGAGAGAGAGAGAGAGAAATAATTAACAAATCCCTGCACAAGCAAAAAAAAAGAGAGAAAATAATTACAAATCCCTGCACAAGGAAAAAAAGAGAGAGAATAATAAACAAATCCCCGTACCCGCAAAAAAATAAAAGAGAGAATAATGAACAAAATCCCTGCACAAGCAAAATAAAAAGAGAGAATAATGAACAAATCCCTGCACAAGCAAAAAATAAAAGAGAAAGAATAATGAACAAATCCCTACACAAGCACAAAAAAAGAGAGAAAATAATTAACAAATCCCTGCACAAGCAAAAAAAAAAGATAAAAAACTCACAAATCGACGAAAATCGGTTCAGATATAAAAAGCGGCGAGTGAAATCAAAAACTTGTGTAAATAATTTCGAGGAATATAGATCGCGCTCCGTTCAAGCTTTCGAGTGCCACTTGAAGCACTGTCAACAACCGGGGGTACAATTTACTTAATGGATGAGCAAGAGAGAGAGAGAGAGAGAGAGAGAGAGAGAGAGAGAGAGAGAGAGAGAGAGAGAGAGAGAGAGCTGTGATGGGCGAAATCAAGCGCATTTCAATGAATGTCGAGATATTGGCAATTTTATAATTGTTGCGATCGGAGGGGAAATGTTCGGGTTTTGTACGTGTAAAATTTTTAAAAATAAACGACAATATTTCGATCATTTTTTTTTATATATTAGGAAGGTTTTTTGTGTAAATGGTAATGTTCATATACGACTTTATACACATACACATACATAGACACACACATTAATATCTATATATATATATATATATATATATATATATATATATATATATATATATATATATATATATATATATATATATATATATATATATATATATATATATATATATATATATATATATATATATATATATATATATATATATATATATATATATATATATATATATATATACTTATTATACATATATATATATAATCACATCTCGTTATTTTCCATCATAATCCTAACACGTTCGGAGAAAAAGACTTACCTATTCAATTACAATAAAAAAAATAATCCATTTCCAATACACTGGTTTTCCATAATCGCTACCTTCTACGGAAAGCGTTCAGATACGGTAAGAATAAAAGAGAGAGAGAGAGAGAGAGAGAGAGAGAGAGAGAGAGAGAGAGAGAGAGAGAGAGAGAGAGAGAGAAAAGCCTCAATCATTTTCCGATATTTTAGCTACTCCATATCGATTCCGAAGTTCGGGGTTAAGTGTTCGGCTTCGGCGGAGTTACAGATAGATTCGAGCCCTCCAACGGCTGTGTTCTTGTTCCTTTCCCTGCCTAGGTTTCTTTGGCCAAGCGAGTTTCTGTTCTTGTGGCCTCAGCCCGGGTTTCTCTTTTAGCCGCGGTCCATACATAATTCTTTTCTTTCTTTTTTTCATTCAAAAGCTAAACGGGATTTTAATAACAAATACCTAGGAACTATTCGTAATTTTTCAGAAAAATATCAAACACACCATTCAAACAATAACAGTAAAAGAAAATCCATTAAAACATGATTAAATAATCCGTTTACTTATAAAACACCCTTGGAATGGAAAGTGGAATTTTGGCCAAAGACAAAGCGCTGGGACCTACGAGGTTCATTCAGCGCTGAAACGGAAATTGACAGTAAGAGGTTTGAAAGGTATAACAGGAGGAAAACCTCGCCATTGCACCATGAAACAACTGTTAGAAGAGGGTGGCAAGTAAGATGGAAGAAATAGAATATGAACGGAGGTACAGTAAAAGAAATGAAGGAGCTACAACTAAGAGTCAAACTGACGCTGCAAAGAACCTTAAGTAACGCCTACAGAACACCGGGTGAGGTACACTGCTGACACTGACCCTCTACAGGGATAAAACATCCTTGCTTATAGCAATACACAAAACCTGGGTTACGGAAAATGGTCAGCAGCTAGCGCGAATTTCTATAACTTGGCTACAAATCATCTCCTTCGTTTAGTGATTTTATTTCTGACCGTCAATTCAAATAATAATTCGCCTAATCTCAGTCTGGTTTTGTATACTAGAAGATTTCAGGTTGTGAAAACACTTGACAAAATTTCCCTCGAATGACATAAGGAAGAAGAAACTACACAACACAGGAAAACATGTTCAGTAAATATAGAAACAAAAGTCATCAACTAACTTTTTCACAATATTCATCAAGGATCTGTTGGAAGAATCTTGGCTTCTTTCACCAAGGATCTGTTAGAAGAATCTTGGCTTCTTTCACCAAGGATCTGTTAGAAGAATCTTGGCTTCTTTCACCGAGGATCTGTTAGAAGAATCTTGTCTTCTTTCACCAAGGATCTGTTAGAGAAATCTTGGCTTCCTTCATCAAGGATCTGTTAGAAGAATCTTGGCTTCTTTCATCAAGGATCTGTTGGAAGAATCTTGGCTTTTTTCACCCAGGATCTGTTAAAGGAATCTTGGCTTCTTTCACCAAGGACCGTTTAGGAGAATCTTGGCTTCTTTCACACAGGATCTGTTGGAAGAATCTTGGCTTCTTTCACCTAGGATCTGTCAGAAATATCTTGGCTTCCTTATCAAGGATCTGTTAGAAGAATCTTTGCTTCTTTCACCAAGGATCTGTTAGAAGAATCTTGGCTTCTTTCACCAAGGATCTATTAGAAGAATCTTGGCTTCTTTCATCAAGGATCTGTTGGAAGAATCTTGGCTTTTTTCACCCAGGATCTGTTAGAGGAATCTTGGCTTCTTTCACCAAGGACCTGTTGGAAGAATCTTGGCTTCTTTCACACAGGATCTGTTAGAAGAATCTTGGCTTCTTTCACCTAAGATCTGTCAGAAGAATCTTGGCTTCCTTATCAAGGATCTGTCAGAAGAATCTTGGCTTCTTTCATCAAAGATCTGTCAGAGGAATCTTGGCTTCTTTCATCGAGGGTCTGTTAAAAGAATCTTGAGTGCTTTCACCAAGGATCTGTTAAAAGAAACTTGGCTACTTTCATCAAGGATCTGTTAGAAGAATCTTGGCTTCTTTCATCAAGGATCTGTTAGAAGAATCTTGGCTTCTTTCATCAAGGATCTGTTAGAAGAGTCTTGGCTTCTCTCACCAAGGATCTGTTAGAAGAATCTTGGCTTCTAAGTTGAGATCCCATCAAAAATATAAGTTATTAAGGTTATCCTACACTGAAATTATTATTAAACATTCTAATTTACAAGGCAGTCTAAATATGGAAAACTAATAGTTAATAGATGAACATTACTGCATCAGTTCCACGCACCCCCAAATGAATTAAATGCTTCACGCCGAACAACGAAGCCTCACCTTATGAGACCGCTTCTCATGAGCTGCGTTCGGCCATAAATTATCGTAATCGCTTTAAACAAACGACAAGAACAACGTCATCCATTTCACTTCCCCGTTGCGAGAAGAACACTTAATAATCTTCCTCCCCTCCACATTAATTCCACCTTCGTCATTAACCGTATCACTTACCATCATCATCCTCATTGTCATCATCATCTGGACGATCATCTACAATGCAAAACGCATGATGATGACATCGACTATGAGCCCCTAACTCTCCATCCCCCCACCTCCCCCTCCCCAGACACACCCATCCCCCACCCCCAGCCTCCAGCCGCAAATACGTTTTCCGATACTATTACCGCAGGATCAGCACATGGGTTTAGTGTTTCTTTTTATTCAGGTAACACAAAGGAACATCGTCTCTCTCTCTCTCTCTCTCTCTCTCTCTCTCTCTCTCTCTCTCTCTCTCTCTCTCTCTCTCTCTCTCTCTCTCTCTCTAAGTGATTCTAATTTTATCGGTTCCTATATTCAGATATTCAGAATCAAAATTCTTGATTCTTTCATCATAAATTAACTTACCCAACTTGAGTACAAAATCTGTGATTAGAGTCTCTCTCTCTCTCTCTCTCTCTCTCTCTCTCAGTGATTCTAGTTTTATCGGTTCCTATAATCAGAATGAAGCTTGTTTAATTTTCTTCATCACAAAATCACTTACCCAATTTGAGTATGGAATCTGTGATAAGAGTCTCTCTCTCTCTCTCTCTCTCTCTCTCTCTCTCTCTCTCTCTCTCTCTCTCTCTCTCTCTCTCTAAGTGATTCTAATTTTATCGGTTCCTACATTCAGAATTAAAATTCTTAATTTCCTTCATCACAAAATAGCTTATCTAACTTGAGTATGGAATCTATGATTAGAGCTCTCTCTCTCTCTCTCTCTCTCTCTCTCTCTCTCTCTCTCTCTCTCTCTCTCTCTCTCTCTCTCTCTCTCTCTAGAGACAAAACTGCTTTAAATGCATACACGTACCACCAACAAAGGGCGCGTTTTCACTTCATAATATAAATAAGAAACTCAAATGACTGGAATACGAGGATAATCCCAAAGAACGTAATATATTTATGCATATAAAAATTCACAATAACTGCAATTCACCGCAATTTCAATCCCGACTTATAAAAATCGCTAAGTTAAACGATAGGTAAACAAACTACCAATAATTTATTTACCGCACGTAAATAAACTATTATCAAATAAAAGGATTGTTATGAGAAGCACGGTGCATTAAGAAGGGTGCGTGACTCGGCACTCTGATATCCTTAAACACAAGGTAAATATTAATCTTTCGGTGGGATATATGCACGGACATGTATTTAAACATTATGGGTACGGTCATGTATACGTAAATGCACATGTATACATCCACACAAAAACACATACACACACATACTGTATATATATATATATATATATATATATATATATATATATATATATATATATATATATATATATACATACATAATAATATATATAACATATAATAAATTATATAATAATATATACAATAAATATTACTTATATAATATATATATATACACATACATATACATACATCTATATATAGTGTGTGAGCAAGCACTTATGTATTTATGTAAACATATGTATGAATGCGTACATACATAACCAAGCTTTAACGAACACACACACACACACACACACACACACACACACACACACACACACACACAACTGCTGCTTCGACCCTCCTGCCTGCCATACTGAAGCAATTAATCGGATAGAAGCGGGGACGGTGAAGTGGCCTCCACTGCGAGCTCTGGGAGATAAAATGTACTTGACCTCAGGTAATGCTCTTTTCTTGAGTGAGTGAGTGAGAGAGAGGGAGTGAGTGTTGCCCATAAGCTTCAAAAGACACGGACGAATACGTGAGCTACGGGAAGAATCAGAAAAATAAATTTACTATTATTATTGTTATTATTATTATTATTACTTGGCATATATACTTATATGCTTACACAAACACACTATATATATACATATATATATATATATATATATATATATATATATATATATATATATATATATATATATATATATATAATTATATAATTTATACACTTATACACATACAATATATATACATGTATGTATATACGTGAATATATACATACTTGAATATATACAAAAATAATTATGTGTATATATATATATATATATATATATATATATATATATATATATAATTATATAATTTATGCATTTATACATAATATATATATATATATATAAAATATATATACATTTATGTATATATGGGATATATATATAATATACTTAAATAAATAAAAAATATATATATACCTTCTATAACCAGGCGTTTACCATCTAACATTCAGTCATATGTCATGTTTCACATTGTACATATACACGCAGGTTTCCGAGAGCGTGTCAACTAAGAGGACCGCTTATAATTAGTCAACATCAAATAACACAAACAAACAAACTTACATAAACAAACAAACATATCTTACTTTGTCAATATTGTTATATACTCTTAAAACAATGTTTAATGCTAATTATAGATGCGCTTTAAAGATTTCAGTCCTGAACATTTCTAATGAAGATAAATAAATAATAACAAGAAAAAAGGAAAAGAAAAAAGAAAACGGAAATTTAAAGAAAGGAACGCACGCAGGAGTTGCAAAAAAAAAAAAAAGTAAAAAATGCGATAAAGAAATCAGTTTTCTGTACAGCGCATCATCAAGGCTACCGGAAATAGATCTACCCTTAAGTGGTCTCGGGATAATGCTGTATGAGCCGCGGCCCATGAAACTCTCAGCCGGCCGTGGTGGCCTGTGTTGTTGCGTTGCCAGAAGCATGGTTATGGCTAACTTTAACCTTAAATAAAATAAAAATTATTGAGGCTAGAGGGCTGCAATTTGGTATGTTTGATGATTGGAGGATGGACGATCAACATATCAATTTGCAGCCCCCCAGCCTCAGTAGTTAGTTTTTAAGATCTGAGGGCGGACAGAAAAAAGTGCGAACGGACAGACAAAGCCGGCAAAATAGTTTTCTTTTCAGAAAATTAAAAAGTTAAACCATTTCAAATAATTACTTACACATTCCAAACATTCCCGAGACCTATTCTCCCACAAACATCAATAGGAATTTTTGCCTCAGTGACGCAACAAAATTTTGCGTTGTTACGTAAACAGCGTAACAATTTACTGGCAATAAATGAATATATACTTCCGTTCCACAAAATGGAAACACACGTCTCGTAATACGGTTAAATATGACGACTGTTAACAAGGAGTTTCGCGACGCAGACCAATAATACCACTTTGGTAACAATGCTACTCCCAATCTGAGTTCTAATTCCTTTCATTCCACGCTCCCTTAATAAATGAACATCCACACGCTAGCTGAGATTATAAGCGTACTACAAGCTAAAAAATTAAAAGAATAATTAGAAACGAAACAAAGAACAACGGAACGGAAAGAGGACCAGCAAACAAAGATACACAATAAAGAGCCAATTCCATCTCACGGCAGAAAAATCACAAACGCGTCTATGAATAGAGCCAAACATTCAGCAAACAGAGAGCAATTCACTCTTTTTCCCCCCCATCTGGCGACTCTTCAATATAAATAGGAGCATGGGCCGCCCTTATCAAAATGGCACATGCACTGTTTCCACGTTCTCAGCGGTGAGCCTTGGCTGAATGGGAGTATGAATGGGGATGAATGGATTATGGGAATTTCACGTCATGGCATTTTAAGTATGTCTCCCGACAAAAAGGATTTTAAACTAGTCTCGATACAAACAAGTAGAAAATGGGACGAAGTTTCTTCGGTGCAATCGAGTTTTCTGTACAGCGTATAAGATATAGTATGAAACTCTCAGCCACGGCCCATGAATCTCTCAGCCGCTGCCCCTGAAACTTTCAGCCACTGCCTGGTTGCGGCCTGTGTTCTTGGCACCTGTAGCGGTGCCAGAAGCACGATTATGGCTAACTTTAACCTTACATGAAGTAAAAACTACTGAGGCTAGAGGGCTGCAATTTGGTATGCTTAATGACTGGAGGGTGGATGATCAACATACCAATTCGCAGCCCTCTAGCCTCAGTAGTTTTTAAGATCTGAGGGCGGACAGAAAAAGTGCGAACGAACATACAAACCCGGCACAATAGCTTTCTTTTCCAGAAAACTAAAATGGAAGCAAAAGATTCTGGAAACGAAAATAAAATTGATAGAAAAAGTGCAGAAAAAAAGTTAAATATTTGACAATTCCTGTTTCATGCTCTGACACAAAACTATATTCAAAGAGTTAACACTGGTTTTACACCAGGATTTACCATCGGTGTTTGTGATCCTGCCCAATAACACTGGTCATAGAGTAATGTAACACCTTGCTCTGAATCAGCGCTTTACAACACGACTCAACACTTTTTTTTACATTACGACTTCATTGCCCTTCTAAGTGAACTATAAGTTCCTCATTGGATGGGTCGATATCGTACTCGGATAGCACTCTCCTAGGCCCGCATTCGATTCTCCGGCCGGCCAATGAAGAATACAGGAATTTATTTCTGGTGATAGAAATTCATTTCTCGGTATAATGTAGTTCGGATTCCACAATAAGCTGTAGGTCCCGTTGCTAGGTAACCAATTGGTTCTTAGCCACGTAAAATAAGTCTGATCCTTCGGGCCAGCCATAGGAGAGCTGTTAATCAGCTCAGTGGTCTGGTTAAACTAAGGTATACTTATCTTTATTTATGTAGGTCCCGTTGCTACGTAACCAATTGGTTCTTAGCCACGTAAAATAAGTCTAATCCTTCGGGCCAGCCATAGGAGAGTTGTTAATCAGCTCAGTCGTCTGGTTAAACTAAGGTATACTTAACTTACGTGAACCATACAATGATACCTAATATAAAGTATACCAACAGTCAACGCACAAACATACTTTTAAAAGCTTGAAAACAAGCAAAATTTTGCCGTGCTTGAATTGTCTTCGTGTCTGACTTAGGGCACTGAAATAAACACTGACAGATTTAAACACTAGGAAAATCCAACTATATAAAAGTTATGCAAAAAGATGGTAAAACCATCCCTACGAATAAACTAAAAACAGAATTAGATTATTCAATAAAGTATATGAACTCGTATCCTATAAGTAGTATAAAATCGACTTTACTGCTACTACGTAGTAAAGTTGATTTTCTGCTACTTATAGGATATGAATTCATAAACTTTACTGAATAATCTATAACTGTGTTTATTCGTATGGATAGTTTTACCATCTTTTCAAGCTCTTAAAAGTAAAATATGGAGACGCTGTGGGAATGAATTCACCTTCCCCATATCGACGCCTGACTTCAGTACCTACGAAATCTCTTTGTGTAGAAATGGCACCACCAGTACACTCCCCACGACATGGCACTTAACTCAAGTAATGTTAGCACGCTTCGAACAGCAACAGACATACTCATGCAACACTGGCATTTTCCCATGAAGCACTTAATCATCTTCCACGTCCACTTTGATGTCAAAACCCTACTTCGCCTAGGAACAAGAGAAGAGAGAGAGAGAGAGAGAGAGAGAGAGAGAGAGAACACGAATTCTTGGAAGCACGATGGTTTCACGCCTCTACTCACTACTAATTCGTCGTTCTAAGATATGTATGGAATGGACTATAGAATTTAGCCCTAATGCCAAGATCTGGGACCTATGAGGTCATTCAACGCTGAAAGGGAAATTCAGGGTAAAAACGTTTGAAATGTGTAACAGGAGGAAAACATCGCAGTCACACTA
>NC_089741.1:41483537-41596037 GCF_040412425.1 Macrobrachium rosenbergii
CTGCAATCCCAGATAAAATATACAGCAAGGTTGTTTTGAGTTATAGAGAAAAAATGCCAATTACAAAATTACGAAATCCCACTCAGTAGTCGCGTTATGAAATGGTTTGTATCTGACATACAAAAATCGTTACAGCAAGGTACAAAAATTACAAGATTACTAAATTCCATCACAGTAATCGTGACATTCACTGATTTGTATGTGATTTCCAAAAAATAAAAATCGTTACAATTCCGCACAAAAAAAAAAAAAACCCAGCAAAAGATCTGCTCTCCAAAACAAAGCGGAGCTCGTCCCGCCCATTAAATGTAAAACGAGATCTTGCCGAAATAGCCTCGAAATGGAAGTGAAAGAAGACAAGAATAATATAAACTCGTATATACAAAAAGGAGTATAAAAATATCGCTAGTTTTAACAGACACCATTCAACTGAAAAGGTTTTCTGATCAAACAAGGGAATTTTTTTGTCTCGTCTGTTCACTTGCGCTTAAATTAAATTGCTTTTCTTTTGGTTTATTGTAGCTTAAGGGTCAGACATACGGTCCAGAACTCACTCATTCTCTTTGAGCATATTTGTCGTGTTGAAAAGTAAGAAAGAAAAACGCTCAAAGACTCACAATTTCTCTTTGGAACATATTCATATTGAAAAGTAAGAACGAAATAAACAAGTAAAAAAAGTTTCTTCGGCGCAATCGAGTTTTCTGTACAGCTTTTAATCAAGGCCATCGAAAATAGATCTATCCTTCGGTGGCCTCGGTATAACGCAGTATGAGCCGCGGCCCATGAAACCCTCAACCGGCACGATCATGGCTAATTTTAACCTTAAATAAAACAAAAACCACTGAGACTAGAGGGCTACAATTCGGTACGTTTGATGATTGGAGGGTGGATGATCAACGTACCAATTTGCAGCCCTGTGGCTTCAGTGGTTTTTAAGATCTGAGGGCGGACAGAAAAAGGTGCGGACGGACAGACAAATCCGGCACAATGGTCTTTCTTCAGAAAACATTAAGTGTACGTCAAGTAAGAGTGGTTCAGATACACAGTTAACAAAAACATGAGTTAATTCATGCCTTTCTCCGTAAAAAAAAGCACACACAAACAATCAATATAAACAAAGTTACTGCATTTTTTTTGTATAAAACTAAATAAGTATCCTTTCAAAAACACAATCATTCGATAAAACTAAATAATACGTACGAAAACCATGATAACACACTACGTAACTCTTGGTTTGCCCTCCTTCCATATGCTTTAAATCCTCACGTACAGTTTATAATACATAATGACCCAAAGAAGTACAGACCTGAATAATGACGATCATTACAGATATAATGAAGCTGTATTCCATGATAAAAAATTGAAACGAGGGTCATTTCTCGATCACCAAGTGTGTCTTGGAATTAACTAAACATTCGCAATCAATTCTCGACAAGCTAAACAAACAAACAAGGAAATAAACAAATAAAATGAATAAATAATCTCCGCTGCAGTTCTGCCATCAAAGAGTGCTATGCAAAATGGTGGAAGGCAAGTGAAAAGCGCCTCTCAAGGGCCTCTTCAAACCAGCTAGAAAGAACGTTATAACCTCTCTCTCTCTCTCTCTCTCTCTCTCTCTCTCTCTCTCTCTCTCTCTCTCTCTCTCTCTCTCTCTGTGACACACACACACACACACAGGGCCATATTACTTCGCCGCATGACAAAAGAAAAAATGGCGAACAATCATGAATCTCTCTCTCTCTCTCTCTCTCACACAGGGTCTCCTCTCAAAAGGAAAGATGGCGAACAATCATGAATCTCTCTCCTCTCTCTCTCTCTCTCACACTCAGGGCCATATTATTTCTCGCATGAAAAAGGAAAGATGGCGAACAATCATGAATTTCTCGCTCTCTCTCTCTCTCTCTCTCTCTCTCTCTCTCTCTCTCTCTCTCTCTCTCAGGGCCATATTATTTCTCCGCATGACAAAAGGAAAGATGGCGAACAATCATGAATTTCTCTCTCTCTGTCTCTCTCTCTCTGGGCCATATTATTTCCGCATGACAAAAGGAAAGATGGCGAACAATCATGATTCTCTCTCTCTCTCTCTCTCTCTCTCTCTCTCTCTCTCCTCTCTCTACTCTCTCTCTCTCTCTCACACACACACACACAGGGTCATATTTCTCTGCATGATAAATAAAAGATGCGAACAATCATGAATTCTCTCTCTCTCCTCTCTCTCTCTCTCTCTCTCTCTCTTCTCTCTCTCTCACACACACACACACACACACACACACACACTCACACACACACACACACACACAGGGCCAGGCCATATTATTTCTCCAGGACAAAAGAAAAATGGCAAACAATCATGAAAGAGCTCTCCTCTCTCTCAACCTAATCTCTCTCTCTCTCAAGACAAAAGCAAAGCAGTGACTAACTTGAGGAAATCATTACTTAGGTTCTCTCTCTCTCTCTTGACACCCAAGCTTCGAAACCAGTCGGTACACACAAACACAGCATTCAACACACACACACAAAGCATAGAATAGAGAAGAGCTAATATATATATATATATATATTACTTCTAGGTTGTAAATAACATCATATATTTATGATATATAGCTATATACATATATATATAGTCGTTATATACTTTTATACAAACATATATACATATATACATATATATATATATATATATATATATATATATATATATATATATATATATATATATATATATATATATATATATATATATATATATATATATATATATATAATATATTATATATATATATAAACATGAAATGTAAACCATGCACTTAAATATGTACATTATCAAATTTAAATAACACGATCAACATTTGAAAACCTTGCCAGCAGCCAACGAGAACAAACACAAGCCGCCATTCACATCATTAAATATCTTCGCAAAAAGTTATAATGAACTACTTTGCAGCAGCCGGACGAGACGAGCATTCAGATCGCCTAAACCTGTTCGTTAAGTATTTAAAATGACAACGGTTTGTTTGACAGCAGGACACTGAGAATACTTAAGCGTCAGGGGAAAATTCACTTCTTTAAAAATAAAAATAAAAATATAACAAATATAAGCAAAAGTCTTCTGACATTTAAACATACGTACATACGAAATATCATATACAGATTCACAAATAGACTGGCAAATTCTTTAACATCTTCCCCTCAGTTACTTTAATCTTTTCATTACCCATTTTAGGTTACAAAGGCAGAATAAACCCCGGATTGAAGTCACGATCTCAAAATACTTTGCATTTAAAAACAGCAGCCACGTGAGGCAAGTTCGTGTTAAAAAATACACGTTCTGCATAATGAATCATACTGAAAAGTATATCAACCTCTTTCAAGGCATCGTGTTTCATGCAACGATACCCTTCTTTGCATGTGCCTAGACTCATTCTTTTTTTCAGGTTCACAGATATATGAAAATATCCGTCATACAAAACGGATATATAACAATAACCTGACATTCAACTCCACTTGCAAATGCCGGTTTTACAATTCATACAAATACGTAACACAGCCACCCAGAGGAAGAACCTCCAGGAAATAAAATGAAGCACACAACGGTCCTGGAAAGCCACGTCACCGAAGCGTTTATTAAAGGATTCTCGGTGCAACAGACCTCACGAACCATATCTAAAGGCCTCTGGAACGTCCTGAACTACAATTCAAATGTCTTGAATTATAATTATAATGTCAATAAATTTCTTTAAATCTCTGATACTGGCCGGAATGGAAAACCAAAGCAACTCCTGGGCATCAAGAATATATTTACTCCCAACATCCTGCTGCTGGGAGGAACGAATGATTCCAGCACCTCTCGAACGTCCTGGAACACACTCACCTAATCCAAAATACTGGAAGGTATGGAACACCTGAGTGCCTGATGAACGCCCTGGAACGCGACTGCCTTTTGTCTATACTGGAATGCACGGAATCAAAGTCCTTCTGGTAGTCCTGCACTACATTTTCCATATCCCTCATCCCGGAAGGAATGGGAAGTCCTTGCTGAAAGAACTGGAATCAAACTATTCTGTGCCAGCAGCACTGGAAAGTATGGGAAATTCCAGTACAATCTGAACGTCGCTGGAATTTTTTCGCTTGATTCCATTAACTTGACAAAAATGGAAAACACAGAGACAGTTTCTCCTGAGAGCCCTATAACAAAGCTGTTCTATACCAGTAGCACTGGAAAGTATGGGAAATTCCACTACAACTTAAAACTCCCTGGAATTATTTCGTTAGATTCCAGTAATACTGGCAAAAATAGAAAACATACAATTTCTCCAGAGAGTCCTGTAACACAGCTGTTCTATAACAGCAGCACTGGAAAGTACTGGAAATTCCAGTGCACCTTGAACTCCCTGGAATTCTTTTGTTAGATTCCAGTAATATCGGCAAAAATGGAAAACATAAAAACAGTTTCTCCTAAGAGTCCAGTAATAAAGCTTGTTATAAACCAGCAGCACTAGAAGGTATGGAAATTCCAATACAATCTGAACGTCCCAGAAATTCTTTTGTTTGATTCCAGTAATACCGGAAAAAAATGGAAAACCAAAACAGTTTCTCCTGAGAGTCATGTAATAAGTTCTGTACCATTGGCACTGGAAAGTTTTGGAAACTCCAGTACAACCTGGAAATCTTTTGTTTGAGTCCAGTAATACCAGCAAAAATGTACAACACACAGTTTCTCCCGAGAGTCATGTAATATGCCAACAAAATCTCAGCAGCATAGGACATGCTGGAAGGTGCAAAGAAATAACTAATGAACATCCAAAAATGCATTTAGTTGACCCCTAATAAGAGAGGAAATGAAAACTCCAAGAATCTCCTCAGCATCCTGGAACACGCCCATTACTCCAGCAGTACTATAGACAATGTAAGATTCAAATTCCTACTGAAAGAATTTGAACACACCTAGTTAATCCATGAAATAATGATAGATATGGAAAAATTAAGTGCTTTATAAATCTTCTGTAAAAAATCTGCCAAATTCCAGTAAGACTGGAAATGCACATCATAAGAAATCATAAGCCACATGGAGGGTCTGGAATACTGGAACATATCTGCGAAATTCTAATAACAGTTTAGATGAGAAAAAAAATCGATCAACGAACCAATCACTCAATCAATCAATCAACCACAAAATCCACCCGTGTCTTACCTGGTCTCTGAAGCCCAGTTGAAGCTGTGATCCAGCTGGCTTTAAATCACTGACCGTTTGAAGGTGGGGCACTTTTCCAGTTCCACACTCCAGCTACTAAAGGAAAAAAAACCGACTCTCTAGATTACTACTATAATGAAACAAAAGGAGGAAAATAAATTTCGAAAAAAAAAAGATCCATACTTGGGTGGGAAAAAACACTCATATCATCACAAATGCACACTAGGACTTCCGGTACCTTAATTCCGTGGCACTGCATTTACAAATCACTTTTTTTTATTTTATTTTTAAACAGATTTATTTTTTTCTTTCGATGTTCCCAAGGAAAAGGTCGGGATCTTGTCCGAGCGAGTGTATGCGAGTTCAGTCAATTCCTGCTGGGGCCGAACTCGAGACACCCATTCGACAAGATCCTCGGTAATAAAGTTACTATAAAAAAAACCTAATTTACTCAAACTAAACGACCTAAAAATGCTCAAATAAACTCAAAACGAAATCAAGGCAAAAAAATTTATATATATACAAAAAATATCTACGATTCTCTCTCTATAAAAGACAGTTCCAGCATCGGGCCAAAATGCATGTGTATGACAATCTTTTCAGGGCAGAGCAGTCATCAGTGTCCACGAGGAGGTCCCTCGACCTACACAATGAACGACACACAGGGGAGGGGGGGAGGGTTAGAAGCTTATTAGGGAGGGTTAAGTTTGGCGTCAAACGGGCGTAAGTGCGTTTGGGCGTGGCGTACGGAGCCGGGAGTTCGAACGTCACCAAGCGTGGAGGGCGCGCGGAGCACTGCCTCCACGACGCTGCTGACCCAGGAAACCTGCGCCTCCTCCATCCTCCCTCCCCTCCCTCCTCCACTCTCCTCCCCTCCTCTCTCCTCTCTCTCTCTCTCTCTCTCTCTCTCAGTGACAAATGCACAAACACATGCACTAAACACGTACATCAATCCTTAACATACTGAAAGGTAGGTTTTAATGATAGTCAGTTGTTTCTCTCTCTCTCTCTCTCTCTCCTCTCTCTCTCTCTCTCTCTCTCTCTCTCTCTCTCTCTCTCTTATTCTTTACACCTAACCGACCATTCTATCTCACCCAACCACCCACCGGCGGCCCATATCCCAACTCCTACCTCTCTCTCTCTCTCTCTCTCTCTCTCTCTCTCTCTCTCTCTCTCTCCAACAGGAGGAGAACCCTTCCCTCAACCCCCGTCCTCTCTCCTAACCCGGCCCCTTCCCTTTTAATAATGTAAGTGTCCCTCCTCCTCCTCCTCCTCCTCCTCCTCCTCCTCCTCCTCCTCCTCCTCCTCCTCCTCCTCCTCCTCCTCCTCCTGCGACAATATCAGAGAACTTCTCTTGAAATAATTCGATTCATTTTCCCCCTTCGGTTCATATATGGCAGTTCAAACACTTTTAATAATCAGTTCGCATTAATTCTAGGCCATCAATTCATGTACCTCACTGAACAGGTGATTCGTAGGCGTGCATCAATGCAAAGTAGTGTCTTCTCCCGCCTCCCCCACCACAACCACCCCGCCTCCGACGAGCTTGCTTCAAGACGGAAAATTGAAATCAGCCCACTGGGAGGCCCGCGATGTTGACTAGCCCAGGTCAAGAGCTGCATTTCCTGCGGATTGCGGAAGTTGAGGGTGTGTGTGTGTGTGTGTGTGTGTGTGTGTGTGTGTGTGTGTGTGTGTGTGTGTGTAATCTACAGCACCTGTTTCCGGTTCCTTGACTGTTTGTCATTAAAAGGTATAAATAAATGAAATTTTGCAGACAGTTACTTTAGTGCAAACTTTGAATGAAACTCTCTTGCGAGTCAGTCTTTTATGTGAATGTGATAAACAATAATAAAAGCCATATAGATAAAAAAAAAAAAGACAGTGTCTATGAATTCGATGACACATGCTCTCGAAAATCAATCTTTTATACTAACAAATATAAATCAATCTTGTGTTTTAACAAACACTAACAAGAATTTCATCCTTAAAACACCATACTGCGGTTATTCAACAACTCGTGTCTCTATATAACAACTTTTAAACATCTATATATAACAACCTTTAAACAAAGAACAACAAAAAGAAAAATAAACAAACACTGACAACGGACTTTTCTTCTCTCTACCATCTAGCTTTGGAATTCTCTTCCTTCTTCAGATTCATCATGACCTACTTTCTGAACCTTGTTTCTTTCGAACGGAATGGAATGGAAAATAGAGTTTAGGTCAAAGACCAAGCATTGGGCCCTATGAGGTCATTCAGCTGGAAAGGAAATTGAGAGCAGGTAGGTTTTGAAATGTGTAACAGAGGAAAACCCTCGCAGTCGCACTATGAAATAATTACAGGGAGAGGGTGGATAGCAAGACGGAAGATAATACGAATGGAGGTACAGTAAAGGAATGAAAGGGGTTGCAGCTAGGGCCGAAGGGACGCTGCAAAGAAGTAAGCGCCTAGGTGCAGCGCACTAACCCCACAACGGGGCTTGTTTCTGTCGAGCCTGGGCAAGGTATGGGCAGGAGGTTACAGGCATTTGTCCTTCAAGAGGCGGGTTTAATACTTCTTTCTAGGTGACACTGGGTTGCCAGTCCCATCGGCCTCCGTATTTTCAAGAAATATCAAAGTATTAACACTGATATTTCCGGTACATCTAGTTTAATATTCAATCTGAGAGGAATAAGAGACCTCTTTGAAATTTCTACTGAATTAAACCCCTGTAATTGTTTACCGTTTAAAACGTAATTTTACTAATTTACATAATGTAATTTATAAAAAGTGTAATTTACGAGATATAATTTACACAGTGTAATTTATAAAGGTATAATTTACGAGATATAATTTACAAGACTGTAATTAAAAAATTTAATTTATAAAAGTATAATTTACAAAATATATTTTACAAAACTGTAATTTGCAAAATGTAATTTATAAAAGTATAATTTACGAAATATAATTTACAAAACTGTAATTTACACAATGAAATTTACGAAAGCATAATTTACAAAATA
This sequence comes from Macrobrachium rosenbergii, assembly GCF_040412425.1. NCBI lineage: Eukaryota > Metazoa > Arthropoda > Malacostraca > Decapoda > Palaemonidae > Macrobrachium > Macrobrachium rosenbergii. Next base: position 41,491,734 of record NC_089741.1, read on the forward strand.
TAACTGATAAAACTATAATTTTCAAGATATAATATACAAAACTATCATTTACAAACCGTAATTTACAAATCCGTAATTTACACAATGTAATTTACAAAACCGTAATTTCCACCACGTAATTCACAAAACTATAACTAACAATATGTAATTTACAAAACCATAATATACAATATGTAATTTACAAAAAAAAAAAATTTACAAAAATGTAACTGTCAAAATTCTCCCGAGAGAAACATGACCAAGATTCCACCGAAGTGCCAAAGATGAAATCACTTGGATCCAACTAAATCGTTCCCTAACGATTCCGCCGAACAAATACAATCAAAACAATCCAAACACATTTGCCTGGACAAACTTGCTTTATCAAAAACACTGACAGAGAGAAAGAAAGATAAATGTATGACATCCCAAACCAGAGAATGATAGATGTATGAACTCCAAAAGCAGTAAGAGAAAAATAAAATTATGACACTCCACAAGCAGTGAGAGAAAGATAAATTATGACACTCCGCACTCCAAAGGCAGTGAGAGAAAAATAAAGTTATGACACTCCACAAGCAGTGAGAGAAAGATAGATGTATGACACTCGACAAGCAGTGAGAGAAAGAATGATTTATGACACTCCACAAGCAGTGAGAGAAAGATAACTTATGACACTCCACACTCCAAAAGCAATGAGAGAAAGATAAATGTATGACACTCGACAAGCAGTAAGAGAAAGATAGGTGTATGACACTCCACAAGCAGTGAGAGGAGAAAGATAAATGTATGAACTCCAAAAGCAGTGAGAGAAAAATAAAGTTATGACACTCCACACTCCAAAAGCAATGAGAGAAAGATAAGCTATGACACTCCAACAGCAGAGAAAGATAAACGTATGAACTCCAAAAGCAATGAGAGAAAGATAAATGTATGAACTCCAAAAGCAATGAGAGAAAGGTAAATGTATGAACTCCAAAAGCAGTGAGAGAAAGATAAATGTATGAACTTCAAAAAAGTGAGAGAAAGATAAACGTATGAACTCCAAGAGCAATGAGAGAAAGATAAACGTACGAACTCCACGAGCAATGAGAGAAAGATAAACGTATGACACTGCAAAAGAGCAATATGGGTCGCCCCTACGCCACTTCAGTGCTGAAGCCGAAATGTAGGTCACTGGCAGAGTGACTAATATCGATTGCAAATAAGCGAGAGTGCATGATTCGTATCAGATATTGCAATGTGGAGGCACGCTAAACATCCATTAATGGACAGGGTGCGATGGGTGCACCAGCGCTGCCTGCCTTTCACCGCCGGAATTGTATCGATCGAATATACTTCAGTATCAGAACGCAGTTTGCTCAATGTAACGAAAATACGAAAATAATTTACAAAAAAAAAAAAAAAAAAAAATCTTAAAATCTGGATTCAAAGTTCGATGCCTTGGAGCTATTGTGTATGAACTGAATATATATAGAATTTAGGCCAAAGGCCAAGCACTGGGACCTAAGAGGTCATTCAGAGCTGAAGTGGAAGTTGACAGAAAAGGTCTGAAAGGTGTAACAGGAGGAAAACCTCGTAGTTGCACTATGAATCAATTGTTAGGAGAGGGTGGAAAGTAAGATGAAAGATAATATGAAAGGAGGTACAGTAAAAGGAAAGAAAGGGGTTGCAGCTAGGGGCCGAGGGTACGCTGCAAAGAACCATAAGTAATGCCAGTGCACCATGAGTGCACTGACGGCACTACCCCGCTATGGGGACTTTTGTGTATGTCGTATCTATATTTTACTTGTATCTATGTACCATACTGTACGTGAGTCAATTCGTATATTTTTTCATTAAGTAACAAAGCTAGTCTATGGGTGTACAAAAATATATGTAATCTATTTTTCCGTAACATAATTTTCTCACACAGTCTTGTGTGTTGGTCTGAATGGGGTAATTTTCTATTTATGCATGACTGTTTTAGGATAAAATGTCTTAACAGGCTTTTTTTTGTTCCTTCATTTTAAAAAGTTAATTTGCATATCGGCCTTATCTGTGTTGTTGGTTGGTCTTAAGGACCAAGACAAGCCATGATTCTCAGGAACTAATCTTTGTTTTTGGTTTCCGCACTAACGCGTGAGACGGCGAAGAGATATATGTTTGTCAGTGAATTCCGCTGCTTCGACTTGAATGGACAGTGGCTACCGGTATATTCATTGACCCGAAGGGTTCACTGGTACAACCAGTTTTTTATTTTACTTTTTTTTTCCCTGAGTTCTGGGCTGCAATGATGATCGTTTCGCGGACGTATTGAAGGGAAGACGGCTAAACTGCGTATGGAACCTTTACGCGTTTGCGTATTGATATGTGAAATGGCCCTCCACTAAATACTGGTTCACTCACCACCGCCCCCCCCGCCTGTCATTACCTCAAGCACGGAGCGAATAATCCATTGGGAAAACTTCACTGAAGCCATTCGTGCTTTGCCCTTAATCTAGGGTAAGGCTATTGGCGTCTTTTAGCTGAGGTTTGAAGTAGTTCTGACGTGACCTAAAAACAATAATAAAGTAACTCTGTAGGGATAAGTTACCTATATCTTTTTTCATGCATTACACGTCGTAATGTTATTTGTTAACGTTTTTTATACAGTGGGGCGAGTGCTAGACTGCTATAGTATTGGATCGTATCGGATGGTTTATGTCTAGCCCCTTATACGGATGGTCTTTTATTGAGGTGTGTTAACAATGATTTTTTTTTTTTTTTTTTTTTTTTTTTTTAGAATATTTGACTCTGTTGGTGTCTCTGTAATCAGGTCGTTTTCCTCTCTGCGTACTGTAGGTGTGGTTGACTTTCCTGGATGCAGTGGCGACCGTAATTTGTAATTCGTGTTGATTTATCCTCCACTGGTAATGTAGGATATTTGTGTAATGCCCAAACACTATTTGAGCGCTATAGTTTTCATGTTAAAGGTGTTGCTTTTCGAGTATTTAATTTAAAGTTTTCGAGCTGATAATGCAACGGTAAGGACTTTCAGGTTATGATGCAGAGTCGGTACCGAGCTCGATGAACCGAAAGGTCATTTGAAACTTCGGAGGAACTAGGGCAGGGCCGTCCAAGTTGTTTAGTCTGAGGGCCGCTCTTGAAAAAACAAAAAGTCATGCGGGCCACCTGTGGGTGTATGTATGTAAATAAAAAAAGAGAAATACACTTTTACTTATTATTTTCTAGCAGGCCACTTTTGGCCCACGGGCATGGGGTTGGACGGCCCTGAACTAGGGGATTTCAGATGGGTGTTCATACTGAATCAGTTTTTTTTTTTTTTATTAAAATACTGATTGAGTTTTCGTATTTTACTTAACCTCCCTGTTTCACCACCTTAAACTTATAATGAGCTTCCCGAATTTTCTGTATAATGGTTAATGAAATGTAATTACTCATCGTTCATAACATGCGAAGAAATTACATGCCCCATACTGTTTGAAGGAATCATTATTATTATTATTATTATTATTATTATTATTATTATTATTATTATTATTATTATTATTATTAATGCACACAGAAATTACCTCATGGACAAGAATGCCAGAAGTGAAAGGAAAAAAACCTTAACTGTAACAAAAAAAAGATGAAATCCTATAAAATGACATAAATAAAAACAAAAAATCTGGATGAATCTGACAAAATATGAGGATAAAACCGATTTGTTATTAAGGTTAGATAAAAAAAAAGTTAATAGAAAAAAGGTTCACATAGAAAGAGCACTAAACTTGTACACAAAATAAAAGTTTGATCGCCACGAAAAAAATACACGAAACAATTTGGTCTTTTAAAACGAGATGAAAAAATACCAAAATAAAAAAAAAAGTCACAGGATTAAAAAAAAAATCGCAAAGTCACTAAACTGGGCCCCAAAAGCAGCTAAAACAAACTGGAAGGCACATATTCATGATGCCCTAAAATAAAGCAAAAAAACCTTCAGGCCATGAAGAGCATCTCGGTGCGAAATACCATTTTCGCAAAAAATTTCAAAGTGGGAAAACAAACTGCCATGAAAAAAAGGACAGAATAAAAGTTCGGCTTTTAATAAATGCAGTGTCATGAGTCCCCGGCCTATGTGAGCACTTGGGTACGCAATCACTTATTTCGTGTAACAATTTTGATTATTGGAAGAAATTGCGTCATAAATATAATGAAAACCTTTAAAAATTATGGATATGAATGACCAGATTGATGTTAACTTATTTCACTGTGCACTGTCCTGTTATCTTCTGTTACTTCTTTCAAATGAACACCTTATTCTTTGGAAGCTTGAATTCAAGTCAGGTGGGCTTGTCCCATCTGAATAAGGTTCATCTTCTGAATAATAATAATATAATAATAATAATAATAATAATAATAATAATAATAATAATAATAACACACATATATATTATATTAAATATTAATAAACTATAAAAATAAAAACAATAACAACAACACACACACACAATAATAATAATAATAATAATATTTAATAAAATAAAATAAAAATAAAAATAAAAATACAAATAATAATAAAAATGCACACACATTAATAATAATAATAATAGTAATAATAATAATAATAATAATAATAATAATAATAATAATAATAATAATAACAAACCAATTTCAAAATAATGAAATATGAACAATCTGCAGCAGAATATAAGGAAATTACAGAAAACCGATTATAAAAGAACTGTTAAGCCTAGAAGATTAAATCGGATAAGAGAGGACAGAAGGCATACACAATATAACAGACCCAAAATCCTGACGATATCCTTCTTTCTCTTGATATTTATTTATCTGTGAAGTTTATCAGAAGATAACAACAAAGGCTACATCTATGAAGAAACTGAATGGAGACGAATGGAATATATAATTTAGGCCAAAGACCAAGCACTGGAACCTACGAGGTCATTCAGCGCTGAAAATGAAATTGAGGATGGAATGGCTTGAAAGGTGTAACAGGAGGAAAACCTCGCACTTGCACTATGAAACAAGTGTTTGGAGAGGGTGGACAGCAAGATGGAAGAGAGAATATGAACGAAGGTACAGTAAAGGAATAGAAAACGAAGGTGCAAAGACGTAATACCTACAGTGCACTGCGTGAGGTGCACTGACGGCGCCAACCCAATGGAGTGGTATTCAGACGTGGTGGTTCTGGTAGATCCTTGGCATCCTGACGAGTTTGCCTGCCAATTCTCTCGGTCCATGAAGTGGTTTTATAAACCACACATAAGCCATTCTTAATCTTATTAGGTTTTCTCCCTTCTTGGATAAAATTTTACTGATCACAAGACTGTTCAGGAAAGCAACACTGGGTCAGTGTTTACCAAAAAGAGCTTTGTAACACAGTACAATATAAAATGTTGACCACAAGCTAACACCGTAAATACTTGCTTTTAAACTTGTATAATTAAAAAAATATTGCCTGCTGAGGGAGACATAAAACATCCTTTTTGTGCAACATTTAAAATTGTTTGTGACATGATTCAGAATCTGTTGTCATATCTGAGAGGTCCTCTGATAACAAGAGAATTCTATATTATTATACAAATATACTTTTACAAACCTATAAAAGAGAGGCATTTCTCTGTCGCCTGCGTTGGCCAAAGGTGGCTGTTCCTTGTATGCTATTCAGTTAAATATGATATATCATAATAATTCATACACATACATACATACATATATTATATATACATACACACACATACATATATAAATACATATATATATATTTATATATATGCAACAAAATATAACCACACATACCTATATACATACACGCACACATACACAAATATATATATATATATATATATATATATATATATATATATATATATATATATATATATATATATATATATAATGCACCAAAATATACACACACATGCCTATAAATATATATATATATATATATATATATATATATATATATATATATATATATATATATATATATATATATATATATATATATATATTTATATATATATATATATATATATATAACTATATATATATATATATATATAATGCAGTGTGTGTGTGTGTGCATACACAATACAACCTCTTTGAAAAATTTACCGCATTTCTCTGCTTAGGAGACAAGTTCATATTCGTAATGATGTCCTAAACAGAAAACCCCCTTCCCCACCGTACGGTTTCTTCATCACCTACGGCAGAGAGGGAATTATAGATTTTCAAGAAGTCATCACCTTAAGAGCTCTGACAACAGCACGCTGAAACAAACAGATGACCTCTAACAATGCGACGCAAATGAAGCTGAAGATTCTTACTTTAAGGTAGTTGTCGTAACCTTTATATGGATTCATTTTTTCTCCAAGTCAAGAAACTGTTAGGTTTAGTCTGCATTATTTTAATTTCTTTAAAATTCGCTCTACATTTATTACTGAAAAATCCTCTTTTATTTCTAATAAACGATACATATTTTAAGGGAAAAAAACAAACGAAAAGCAAAATTCTATTAAGAAATAACAAAAAATAAAACAAAATGCCGAATTCTATTTTGAGCGTGATGCAAAAAGTCTACGGGAAAATCTACCCAGATTTAACTTCCCGATATTAAATTACGATAATACTACGACAGTGACAACTAAACACTGAAAAAAAATATATTACAAATAAAACATTACAATAACTTTTACCGTAACCAATTACAACGTATCTTCCAATAAATCGTACATATAACTGACATGCTTTTACCAAAAAACTTCATATCCAACTGTCAATACAGCGCTAAAAACAAAGTAAGCTTGACGTTTGCCTCCATGTAAATAGAAAGTACAATAGAGTTAATACTTTACGAAAGGTTATAGTCACGATGTAATACTTTTATGCTATAGTGCTTCTTAATGACAAAATAGTACCGTTGCCTTCAGTAAGCAAATATATATTATTACATATTAACAGCCAAAGCAAGAGAGTGCATATTTATAGTTTGATCAGCATAATACGAACATCGCTTGGACTACAATAAATCGTGACAGTACCATTATACAAATTGTGGTACAATCAGTTACAGGCGTGGAACAAATTATACCAATAACATTAATCATGGTCCAAGTGATACCAAGCACGGTACAACTGCGCAACTGATACTCTAGGTGATACAAAAGAGACCCTCCGTGGTACAGCAGCACCAGCCGTGGTACAAATGGTACAAATTCCAAGCGAAGGCCTCGGCGCGATCTCTCTTCCACGTTCCATTCTGTCTTCTTTAAGAAATGGTTCGGTTCATTGACTTTTAAGGCTTAGGCCTCTCCGGAGGCCTGCCGCCAGTCATTCATCACTAAGCAACGGGGTCCGAAGGACCTTTCTTATTCTGCATCGACCGCTTCAAATACGGAAGATGAACACGAGTGAGGTCTGTAAATAACCGGTTGTTTGATGATGGCTTGTTGGAAAGTTTCATCTATAAATGAAGAAATAATATTGTCAATTTTATTTAAATATATATCCTGAGCATGCTTCCATACATTCATACATAAAATACTTATGCACATACGCATTCTTCTTCTTCTTCTTCTTCTTCTTCTTCCTCTTTTTTTAACGTGCTTTTTTCCCATTTGTATGGGGTAAGCACGCATTGTATTACAGCAAATATGTATAAATACCCACATCAACAGCCCATATCCTCATACATACATACATACATACATACATACATACATACATACATACATACATACATACATACATACATACATACATACATACATACATACACGTTCATTTACACCAAACATGCTCTCAATTTCTATCTATAACATTTTATAATGAAGTTAAAAAAATAAATCTCATCTTAACTGAATTACATTTAATGTTCCATCTGAATTACACCTACTGTTCGGAAGAGCTTTATAAAACTACCGAAAAGCTTTTAAAATAAATAAATATATAAGTAAAATAAAATACTTACTCATACCCACTACTCAGTTCTCTATTCATCCGAGCCATCAACATCTTCCAACTCCCCCTCACCCCACTTCTCCATCCTCCCAGGGGAATCCACTTCATTAAGCGCTACTCAATTTGCATGATCACAACAGACGCAAGAGATTGAAAAAAAATACTTTTTTTATTGATGTCGAACCACTGATAATTACCAATGGTTCGACATCGATAATCTTTTTTTTATCTCTTAATCTTTCAAGTCATTACTCGTGTTCTTGATTCTTCATCGAGCGAAAATCAGAGTTGGGGGGGGGGTTTCGTCTCCCTCGTGAATGAGACAAGTGTGTCTTAAATACTCGAAGGCTGTGTTCTTTCAAGTAACTGTTTACGTGCTTTCAAATTTGTAATGATTTCGTCCAACGGCAGGAAAAGTTGTCTGTTGCAATTCAATGAAAACCTTAACCTATAAACTTTTTAATACACTTTCATTTATCTGTCTTCGAACACGACCACCCAATAAGAGGCCAGAGAAAAATTAATGCCCCAAATATTAGCATTTTCATAATGGAGGTCAATTTAAGATTACTCCACAAGGGTAACCAGGACTAACATCAACATAAAAGCTCTCATCACCATTAACAAATCATGAATTCGAAAGTAGCTTTGCATGATAGTGAGTGAGATGGTACGGAGAATATTCAAAGGGAAATCACCACAAGATTAACATACAAGGCCATCCTCTAAACAGCTGTGGGCCAAGCAACAAACAATGTGGCAGCATCTCGTCACACTACTTTGTATGCCAAGATCATTTGAAACTGCTCCTTGGCGCCTTCGTCAACATGGCAAAATGGGACCTTTATTTTTTTATTGCCAATATTCGAGATATAATATATGAGTACGAGTTGAGAAGGATGATTTGATTTAAATATGATGCAGAAGTACGCTTTCTAGTTATTACAATACCCCGATCTGAGTGGAGAAGTGACTGTCTTGTTATATTTCATAAGAGAAACAAATACAAGAAAAATACATACATATATTATATATATACAGGTATGTATATATATATATATATATATATATATATATATATATATATATATATATATATATATATATATATATATATATATATATATATATATAATTATATATATTATTAATTACTGGGGTTATTAAACAACGTAGAAAAGGCACTTAAAAGCTTATATCTATGCTTTCACTGGTTCTAAACAAAAATTACAATTTTTCAACACTGTAAAACCTAATAAACCTACCCTAGTGAATCCTTGTCTAATCAATAATTTGAATCGAATTGAACTGAATATAGAATTTAGGCCAAAGGCCAAGCACTCAAGCCTATGAGGTCATTCAGCGCTGAAACGGAAATTGACAGTAAAAGGTTTGAAAGGTGTAACAGGAGGAAAACCTCAAAGCAGTTGCACTATGAATCACCTGTTGGGAGAGGGTGGAAAGTAAGATGGAAAAAAGAGAATATGAAAGGAGGTACAGTAAAAGGAACGAAAGGGGTTACAGCTAGGGGCCGAAGGAACGCTGCAAAGAACCTTAAGTAATGCCTACAGTGCACCGCATGAGGTGCACTGACGGGGAAATAATAATCAAACAATTCCATAAGAAGTCAGAGGAATTTCTTGAAATTCATACTGGGTACAAATGATAAAGATGTGATTTTTTCATCGTAACCAAATTGAAAAGAAATATATATACACTGTACTCCTTCGTTAAAAAGAATTGTGTGTGTGTGTGTGTGTGTGTGTGTGTGTGTGTGTGTGTGTGTGTGTGTGTGTGTGTGTGTGTGTGTGTGTGGCTTCGCGCGCATGCGCACGTCTGCAAGAAAGCCACACGGGAAACTTTCACCCGACAGATCTGCTCAGGGAGTTCGGAATATCAGCAAAAATGTCGGATTTGTTTTCAGGAGTTTGTTATACCGGAGACCTGGAAGAGATGGGAGGAGGAGGAGGAGGAGGAGGAGGAGGAGGAGGAGGAGGAGGAGGAGGAGGAGGGAGGAGGAGGAGGAGGAGGAGAAGTGGTGGTGGTGTCTGGTCGGTAGTTGAGGAAGTTTCTCAATCTTGGTCCAGCCTTCCTTTTCCCTCCAGCACCTGCTGCTTTCAGTTCGCCTGCTCTTCGCGGTACTGCTGTTATCTGAAAAGCAGCACACAGCACGCTCTCTCTCTCTCTCTCTCTCTCTCTCTCTCTCTCTCTCTCTCTCTCTCTCTCTCTCTCTCTCTCAAAATCTTCGTTTATTTCAATGTCTCTCTCTTAAGTTTCTTTGAACCTTCATATTTCTAATCTCCATCAAACAAACAACACAAAAAGACCTACTCACACTTAATGCTCATCAACACATAGCCTGATTCTACAACACAAACTTAAAGTATTTGTTTAACATCTCCAAACCCTTCATTGGTATTCTGTGTACTAGGGGTACTTCTCATTCTAATCTCATTCAATCACCTTCCCATCCGGAGGAAGCTTTCTGCACGGGAGACTCGTCACTTATGACTGTGGCACTGACATTGTTCGCCTTTAGCTAAATCCAGCAACACCTATAAAGTATTCTTATTTTCTTCTATCCCAAACTCACTAAAGCACAAACCACGACTGGTAAAACAATGGTGCCAGGCTTCAAAGTATACACAGTAAGTTTCCACTTGGGAGCGTGAAAATGTGACAATAAAACAATAAGGTACTTGGAAAACAAAATATGCAAACACACTGTACACAGAAAAGTCCTCATGAATGTAGTACACTGGATACTTAGATAATGAATTCAGCATCAAAATTCACGTGGCTGTTAAGGTCAATCTGGTTTTTTGCTGCACAAACAGTAGCAGTAGAGTTGCATATGAAAAATGACAAATATGTGACTAGGAATAAAGTTCAAATGTGAGGTACATGGTATTGAAGAAATGTTATCAGAAAATTAAATAGAAAAAGAATTAATTAAATTGAAAGGACAAGATCCTATGACTGGTCAACAGCCATGGAAAATTCACCACTGACTTAATGATAATTCTAGCTGTGTGGTATTTTAGCTGGAAGAATGTCTCCAGACGTGGAAGAATCTAGCTGTGTGGTATTTTAGTTGGTAGAATGTCTTCAGACGTGGAAGTACAGTTAAAAAAAAATTGATTCCTTTGAAGATGGGTGCTAAAACTGCTGAAACTACTGTAGTTACTCATGGCATAAGAAAACTTAATGTCTTTAATCATATTTACTCTTGACGAGACTAGTATACTGAAAAATGTCAATAGTTAGCCATAATGATTTGCAATGCTAACTAAAGAAAAGTGTAATCTGTCATCCACAGCCTTTCCTAGGTTAATCCTGCTAATAACAGAATTTATATCTCCCACCTGTCCACCACATGCCACTTTTTTCACGAAAAGCTACTTGAACAGAAATTAACTGCGAGTAGACTTCACAAAACCAAGGTGACAAGTAATTTTTATTACTAGTGTACCCGCACTATAAAAAAATAATGGCAACATCTGAGTGCGTAATGACGGTAAATACAGTCCTAAAGCTTACAGCACTCGAATAGGAGCCAGTAATGAGAGAAGCCAGCACCAGGATTGACAGTGGCAAGTCTAAAAAAATAAATTTGTACAGAACATACACAAACAGCAAAACACATTACAAAAACTAAAGGCAATGTTGTTCGGTGCTTCAAAATAGCATTACAGCCTCTCTTAAACCTAGGAACATAAGAAATAATACAACACTGCCAGGAAAACTGCTCCGCAACTTTGCAGTAGAAGAATAAAAAGAATTCTGGCACTGGACAGCATGACAATGAAACACCTAAAACACAGTGCTAATACATAACAAAGTAAGAAGCAAGCATTTCTTTTCTGGATGCAAGCATTGATGGAAGGTCCTTGTTGAAACTGAGCTTTTGAAAGATGGCTAAGCAGGATATTTTCTCATTTTCTAAAACATGATCAAAACTATTTAGAAAATGAACCAACCATATCTAGACCTCTGAATGCTGCTAACATATAAACACGAGAACAAGATCCCAATACATCATAACATCATATATGCAGCATTAATATAATCATGTTTGAAGGTACAAGAATCTTGTAAACAATGCATAGTTTTCTGCCACTATTATATACTGTAAAACATAGTAAAATGGTACAGTATTATCAAAATACAATGCCATGCAAAGAATTCCTATAAAAAATAACTCGATGGAGTCAGCACATTACTGAAGGGCTCTCCCAGTTCACTGTCACAATACAATTCCCGTGGACTCTTACACCTGTGCTGACCTGCCAGCCAACTAGAAAAAAAAATAAATAAATAAAAAGCAAGAGTGCAGGAGATTGCTTAGTACTTCCATATAAAAATTTTTTTTAATTCCATCACTGCCATCAACTGACCTCTCATCTTAAAAGATCTATCATCCAAATAACAGTGTTCCCCAAGTAAGTTCATTCTGATCTCATATAGCACACTATATAAGCTAGTTGTTGTGTGATAAATTATTTACCATCACTGAGCATTACACATAAAATGACTTCCAAACATCCTACAACAAAGAAGAAGTAAAGACAGGGACTTTATTAGTAAAAGCAAGGGTTTTATTACAACAGAAGATAAAAGTATTGATATGGTAGGAGAAAATCAAGAGCACCACATGCAACAAGGAGCAAAAAATGCCAAGAGGAAAAAGCAGTTTAAGTCATGATACTACTTATCCTGGCCATTTTATAAAGCCTTTTCTTTCAGGCCCAAATGTTGCTAGGCTTTCTCTTCCCTGCCCCCTCTTTTACACCAGGTGATGATCAGCTGCTTTTAAGTACAAGACACACACTGGGAAACTCTTAACTATTATGCACTATGTATACACTGGCATTACCACCAATAGCAATGACTTGGAAATTTTCATAACTCAGTAAGATGAACCTAGTTATGAAGAATGCATTCAACTCATTCAAACCTAAAACAAGCAGTGTATGTTGGCAAGCACCCTTAAGTACAGTAATTGCATGAAAGAATAATTTTTGCAGTGTCCCTTATAATGACGGGAATGTTAAAATATCTTCTGGTAAGTACTGTATCAAATAGGCAAGAAAATTGCTGATTGACTGGAAAAGGTAATGAAAAGTATAGAGAAAAACATCACAAAATCCTAATAAATGAACAGTTGAGACACCTTATAACATCATCCAAAGAAGCACAGGAGACCAAGAAAAGGACATAAAACAAAAATAAAACCATCAATGGATCTCAACATGCATAATCCTAAGCATAAGAAAAAAACCCACAACCACTGGAAATATTGTGTAAGAAATGAAAAGAAGGCTACTGCCTTTTCCTTTCCTCCTCTTCCCCCCATACAGGCCGTGATATTTTCTTAATTAGCAGTAAGATAAATGATAAAATCTCTCCACTCAAAGTACAAGATGAGCAGTAGAAAAAATATTAGGTACTGTATATATTTTGTGAGTTATCACTAAAGAGAATACAAAAAGAATAAAATGCTACTTATGCACATAACTCATCCTACACCACAACCTTCCACAGAAAAGGGTCAAATACCACTTAACAGGAAAACTTTCTAACCTAACATCACCTGCACTGCAGCTTAAAATGAACATACATTTGGAAACTGAAATGTTCAAAAAGCAAACTAACTTGAGGTCCTGCCTTAATGGATGGAGTGAGTGCCTTGAAGCATTCAAAGATGCAAATGAAGTGTCATCACCATTTTACTTTGAAGAATATAAAAAATCTAGCCTCCTGAAGAGCAAACCAGCCTAGCCCATGCATGATGCCCTCAGTAAAACTAACACGGTCTCCCAGTTCCAATTCCATGTCCCAGGATGCCCTGGCACTTACTGGGATGACCATGATGAGTCACTCTAGAAGGATTTCACACCACACTCAAGAAGGTGCCATCAGGACACATCATGACAAACAACACAGTACAATATTAAGGCTAACCCATCAGGACTTGATTTCTGATATAAATGCCACTGACAACCCACACTACAGCCACAGCTTCCACATCCTACAAATGCCTCTCAGTGTAAAAGAAAAACCCTCCTTTAACACTATGCAGGAGCCATTCAGTCCAGTGACAAATATCAGGAAACCCACTACAAAAAACATCTCACAATAATGACACCATCGACAAAAGACCCCCAACAAGATGCCCTGAAGAACCAAACCTACTGATTACCCTGAGCCAATCTGTCAGGAGGTCACTGGTTTACATAAGGGAGGCACCTGCCCATCAACAATAAGTGTCAAAAAACTATCTCTACAGCCTTAAACCTTCGTGCTCACCCCTCCACATAAATACAACCAGAGACTGCTCTAAAATCTGATATACAGCATCTCCAACTTTTACAGAGACCATGCTGAGCTGAACTGCATCAAAATGTTAACAGCCATATTTCACATTTCCTTTGCTTTTCTAATGAATGTGCATTGGCATTAGTTTATAAAAATACTCCCAAGTGTGTCTATACTGTCCAGAAAGTGAAAGGAATTATTTGAAGAACATAAGAAAATTATAAATTAAACTCCACTGTTGCAGCCACAATTTTTAAGTAAACATGTGTCAATTTCTGTTACTGGCTATCTTCTACTTATAAGAGGCTAGAATAATTATAACTACCAGCACCAAATTCTGCTTCCTATCATGGAAAGTAAATTCACAAGGGCTGAGCAAAGAAAAACATCACTATGCATGAACTCAGTAAAGAGATTTAATCTGGGACTGGCATAATTTGCCAAAGGAGTGAGATCGAATAAGGTTAATTACCTGAAGTCACCAGGTAAGTCTGAAATGCCATTTAAAAAACTCACAATGTTGATACAACACAAATGACTGCAAGTGCATTTTGACTGTAGGTACCCTATGACAGTGACAGACTACTGCAATGCAAGTTATAAGCAGCCAAAATAAGGTCAACCTATTACTATTTTAGCGATTTCCAGCAAAGAGTATCTGTCAAATTGTTAGGACCTTCTCCCCACTGATAGAAGACGAAAGAATAATATTGCATTACTCCCCCCGATCATGAAAGAATAATCCCAATACAATACATTATTTAACCAAATGTAGAGTAAATAAGGACGTTGTGTGCTGGATGAGTGTGCTATTTCACCCAACTGTTTGGTGGAGTAATCAAGTTATAGTGGTTTCCTGACTATCCAAAGCATTTGAGTGATAAGGCTGATATAGTAATCTATTTACATTTATGGTAAACTGGTCATTAGGAGTAGCGTAACTGGGCTCAATGAGTCTGTTATTCGTACAACCATTTGGGATACATTAATCAGACAATGTATATTATTTATAAAATTTACTGGTATCCAAAATCCTGTAGTATTGTGATACAGTATATACTATGAAATGACAATATTGTATTGTGTCTCTGAATCATTCTTCTAATGGCTTGTTGTTTCTATATGGGTTGCTCAATAACTACCATATTTAATCCATACAGTATTTCATAAAGAAAATCATAAAAATTACTATCAGCCTTGGGCCATTTGCCCAACACTGGTCACCTGCCCACATCACTAATTCAATGGCAAGACAAAGGTTATGTCCTAACCTAACTTAATCAGGGCATCACACCTGAACACAGGACTCTGCTCACCTGGACACCCTTTTTCAATCTACATTATGCTAACTGCTTACCTACAGCTGTCTAATCTTTATCCTATGTGTAACAAAAATTTCACAAGCATTCAAAAATTTGGTATAACCACTAAATATCTCCCTTAGCCAAGCATCACCTTTCCTGTTACACTAAGCTATAAGCCTAAGAGTATTACAAAAGGAAAAACACAAATTTCTGTAATTCATCCATTTGCAGTACTGAATTAAATCCTGGCAACAAGAAAATAGTTTCTCTTCCATTACATAAATCTGTGTCCTTTACATGAACTAAATGAAACTACCTACCCAATGCCTAACTCAGCTACCCTTGCCTAATAAGTGGCATTCATGCCTTCTTACACCGATTTCCTAGAGACAGAAATGCACATTTTAGCAAGTTTTCTCACAGAGTTTAAGACATTTTTCTTCAGCGCATGGACATTCAGAACTTATTTGCATCAAATATGGGGGTTGGTAGGTATATATAAATCATGACATCATTGCAAAGAAGAGGGGTGACAACTGATCTTGCATCATATCTTCTTGAATATTCTATTGTTTGCAATGAAATGTTGTTCCCTCTTTTGAGTTATGCCATATCACACTTGTTCAATGGTTGCTGTGCAGTAGTTCTACGTAAGTGACAAATAGTGACGATGTTTTCATGCCTGACGCTAGAAGAAGAAATAACCTATTCAGTGTCAAGAAGCGAGTTATTTTATATCATCCAAAACACAGCCATTTCTAGTATTGTGCTTTTGAGATGCTTAACTTTAATATAATTCTGAAATATTTGATTTAGGTTTATTTTGTTAGGCTATATATTCATTGTTAACTCTGCACAACCCCCTTGCCATGTCATCTATGCTTATAACAAGATAAAATCCAGTGAGATTAGGTAATGTGTAGCCAACACCCCAACCAAACTTTGCAAAGTCTGATAGGCGAAAGGCCATTGCATCTTAAGTTAGATTATGCCAAGAAGGTTAGGTTATTAGGGTACATGTCCCTGTCTCTCACTCGATTTCATTGGTTCCCCCAAAACAAAATTCCAGCTTCCCCACTGGTGGAAAGCAATATTGATAGATAGCCTACACTTTGAGTAAAACTGCAGACTACTACCGCAGCCAATCACTGACCAAGATAATACCATCTTTTAGTTTTGTTTGTGTTTGTCTTTTGTTTATGTTTATATTTACTATCTTTTGATTATTTTTTTGCATTCATCCCCAAGGAGCTGGCATTAAACACGGCGCCCATCTCACCTGTAAACCAGTAGCCGCCGAGCTAGAGGGCTGCAGCAGTAGTCAGCAATTTTACATAACAGTGCGCTGTATCGTAGCCTTGAGCTAGGCTAACCAAATCTCTTGCAAATTCATCGGATCCCTTCAAACATCATCATAATACTCATAGTTACTCAGATTTTGAAGGAAATTGACCTCACGATGATTTACCTACAGCAGGTTAGGTCAACCCAGGCCTACGGGTGTACAGCTACAATAGGCCTGGACCTGAATGAAAACTGCATTCAATGCTTAGCCTACGCCTATAAAAAGCTAATAGTCAATAAGATATGGATATAGGTGATAGCCTTATAGGCGTCGATTAAGCCTATAAAGTATAAAAATCCTTATAGGCTTACGAACCCTTAGGTAAACAAACAGCATGGACTACTTTACTATGTAACATAAAAAAAGTTGTCTCGTTTTGATCAAAATAATCACATTTAGCGTGGAATACTCACCTCTAATACGAGGAGAATAAGTCCCACGCAGCCACAGACTCTTAAAAATAACGGCACGGCTTATGGCAACACCCGTATAGGCATAGTCTAGACCTGTCTTGACCTCAGAATCCCAGCCTTTTGAAGTGGGCGGTGTCCGAAAATGAACCGTATGCAGTTTTGGGGGGCACAAAAAACGACAATTTCGAGTCTCACTGATTGAAAAGAGATGAAATCACACAAAGCACATGACTAAAATCACAAACAAAGTTTTAAAACGGACGTAAACAATTGTTTTCCTGGAGCCACCGTCTGACCAATGGACTCGAACAGGTGTTTGGGACCAATTGTTTGTCAACAAAACACTGCGCAGACGTCACAGCTGATCGCATTCAAAAGAGAAATTTTCAAATTACTTCTGTTTTGCAACAAATGAGAAATGAATTTAACAGCGAATAAATACAATGCTATTTTTCCCTGGGTTATTTATTTCACGTTCACTCCGCCAAAACTCCGTTCCGGGAGTGTCAAGGCACGGCTCGACGTGACTTGTCACTGGTGAACAATTGCACATTATTCACTGTCATGGCTTAATGCATAATTAATCAATTAATTGCATCAACTAGCGAGACACCTGGCAGTGGCAAGAACACGCCATCTATCGATGTATATATAGCATTGGCTCGAGTCTTTCAGCCCATTCCTTTTACGGAGCAAACATTTTTACACTGGAATAGTCTCCACAGACAAGAATTAATATATTGCTATATTTTGCCTTGACATTACAGTATACAGTATTAGATTTTTTATCACTTTTGAGTATTTATTAGTAAAGCGATTATTTTTCATGAAAAGTTTTGGGAAACTTGCATTTTTCTTTTCTCATGGATTAACGTGCGTACATCTCATAATTATTTTAAACTTGAATTTCTATTTTATTTATTTTGAAAAGGAGACATTTTAGTTTCACTTGGACAATAGCCATTCTCTTCCCCATCATTTGCTGTTCATCTCTTACTCAACTGCAGAATTCCTTGTAGCCTTCCCCTTATTAGTGTGTAATTCAAGTGAACTTTGAATTCCTTACCTTTTAATGTCATTACTTACTTTTACTCTCAGTGAAGACCAGCTGCTGCGGATACTAAGAAATGTAAATTGTTATTCAATACTGTTCCCATCATATTTCACTTATTCTCTTGCTGTATTTATGGAATGAGATCATTCCTTTCTTCTGAAATAGCTCTCCAGTGATTTCTACGAATAAAGTAAAATCGTGCATCTATACTTCCAAATGTTCAGGAATGCATAACACACTCCTTTGCAGATATATTTCTTGGTACCTTAACCAGACTGGCAAATAGTGGTGGCTGATAAAATCTGAAAAAGACCAACCTCGATAATTACTTTCAGTAGCTTTTTTTGTTATGATGATTGGAAGTTTTGTTTTCCCTCTTTTGTAACGATTTACCCTCAGTCACTTACAAGTTCTGAGGCTTGGGAGGGACCAAATCTCAGTTAAATGTATTAAGCTAAGTATACCTTAGTTTAACCAGACCACTGAGCTGATTAACAGCTCTCCTAGGGCTGGCCCGATGGATTAGACTTATTTTACGTGGCTAAGAACCAATTGGTTACCTAGCAACGGGACCTACAGCTTATTGTGGAATCCGAACCACATTATAGCGAGAAATAAATTCCTCAATTCTTCATTGGGCGGCCAGAGACTCGAATGCGGGCCCAGCCGAGTGCTAGCCGAGAACAATATCGACCTGTCCAACGAGGAACTAGTTAAACGTATTAAGGTATCTGATTCACCTGTTGGCTAAGTGACTAAAACATACTTTACAAAAGTTTTTGTATCATAGGGCCAGATACATTATGAAATTGAGATGACAAAATGGAGGTGTCAACAATATGAAGGGCATTCAGTGTCCGAGACAGAAAATGTACTGATACAATGCTACAGAGAGAGAGAGAGAGAGAGAGAGAGAGAGAGAGAGAGAGAGAGAGAGAGAGAGAGAGAGAGAGAGAGAACTAGAATGTGGCAGAGAGTTTCAGAAACTCAGCTCATTCACAAGAAAAATAATCATAGCATTTATATTGGAAAACCTATTTCATAATTATTCTAAATAGAAGTAAACCAAGTGTCTGATGACATTTATATCCTCCTGATTTATTTTTAACTACCATAAAAAGGCACGTTATATTTGTAGAACTGAATAGACAAAACTGACTTACAGAGAGAGAGAGAGAGAGAGAGAGAGAGAGAGAGAGAGAGAGAGAGAGAGAGAGAGAGAGAGAGAGAAATATATTCCTGATTTCTTTGATGCTGTATATGCCCAATAAAAACCTGCCTAATTTTTTTTACACTGTTCTGCATATGCCCCACAAAAAACAGACAAGGAAGAGAATACCGCATTAATGAAATGAAGTATGTATACAGTTTCATGGACAATTAATGTAGAAGACTATGCTCATGTATGTATAAAAAATTTATGCTCCCTACAAAATCAGTCACAACTGCAACATTAATAGACATGCTATCCAAAAATAACTGTTTCAGAGGAAATAACTGACTCCCTTATGAAAGTACAGTGTATAGAGAGGAAATGCAACATCTACCTCACTGTCTTCTTTCAAGTTTGCCTTCAATGCAGATGGGCGACAGACGAAAATGGATCACCATGTTGTAGTTGAAGGGAGGTTTTAGAAGAGGTGGCACGTATTTCCTTGGAGACACTGACTGTGAAGCATGCATGCATAAGGTCTGAACAACTGTATACAACAGAGTGCATTGACAAGAAAATGGAAAAGTTACAGAGAGCTGTTGAAAAAGACACAGATCTCAAAGACTTAAACACATGATAAAAAGGGATCAGGAACCCTATGTCATAAAAGTATTAGGTTATGGAACTACAGTAGTATAAAAACCATTAGGAAGTCAAAGGAATTCATAAAAAAAGCATACAGAACACTTAGACAAGATAGGGTTTCACGCAGAAAATGTGATGTAAAAATATTAACGAGTCAACAACAGCTGTCATCATCGCATCCTACCTTTGCTCCACAGCTTCACTAATAGCCCATCAGGCACAAGCTACTAGAGGCATCTTCAATTACCTAAGCAAGAACAAAGCAATCATAATTAATACATTGGAGGAGTACTCTTGTAATAGTGCCTCACTCAACCATCTACCTGACACAAGGACAGCATGGTTTACTTCTATGCCTACCAGGAAACAAAATCAGTGGATTTGTATTAGTGTGGGAACTCATTTACACCAGCTGGTTAAAAATTAGACATTTTTCGTTTTCAATCCAAATGAGGTGACACTTTATATTACAAAGGCTACTTACTTTATTTAAGACATTGAAGGCTTTCTCTAAATCACAAATATCCATAAAATCTTACCTTCATAATAAAGAAGACTTCTCTAGGAATGTCGATGAGTGAACCTTGTGGTAAGCATTTATCACAAATAAATGTTCGAATTCATCCATGTGATTTTCTAATGACAAATTTTGGGGCACATGCAATTCCTATAGCTTCCATTAACTTCTTAATGAGTACAATACTGTACATCCAACACCAATAATAATTTTTTATTCAATTAATACAATTGTCTAGTCATACATAGTCCTTCTGCTTGATCTAACAAAATCTGGCTGCTCATTATGAAATCATTCATTTAGCTTTCCATGTGAGCCTCACCTTGGCAAGCACACCAAAGGACTGAAGTGTGATGGGCATTGGTTATAAGTTGTATGCACAAAATCACCAATAATACTGCAATGTAGATATTTATTCATTCAACTTCTAGACTTGGTAAGTATGAGTTCTTCCCTAATCCAACCAGCTATATTCAGGTTAAAATAACCAATACAGTAAATGGCAAAATCATCAGTAAAGATACAGTATCTCAAATGAGTTTTTCCCATACAATGTTCTCCTTTCAGCAAGGTATTTTTCTTGTGATTGGGTCCAAATGCCAATCATCTCTATGGTCGACTGCCATACAATGAATCCAAAGTGACATGCTATGATGATAAATAATATAATAAATAAGGAGATCACTGTATAATGCAGGGTTCATTATGGCTTTGGAAGCCAAATTTTTTCTGTTGAAGGCCAATTGATTGTTGGGTGCTGGTAATTCTTCTTTAGAAATTCTGTTTTCTGATTTAGCTACCATAGTTGGTGTAGGATGACTCCTTACCCTAAGCTTGTATTTCCTATTTTTCTTGATGCTGACCTCTAAAAGATTTGAGATGAATGTCTGTTCCTTCACATGTGATGAAATTACAAAGCTACTGCCACAGTTACATGAACTTAAGAAAGTTTCTCTAGAAAGCTACGACGAAAACAATAGCTAAGTTCTGTCCCACAGTCATTAGTAACTTTGAATTCATTAAGTTGGCTTCCCCTAACAATTTGCCAGCAGTATTTAAGTACAGTATTACATTTCATTTCTAATGTAACAATTTCCTCTCCTGCAAGCAGGTGACCTTTCTTAATTTTCCTTACTGATGAAAATGTCTGCATATGTGCAGCTTCTTCAGAGCAAAATATTCAGCAAGCAGATCCTGTAATGTGCTTTATCAATCTTCACCTTCATTTCGATTGTTCAAATATTTTGCAAGTAGTGAGGACACTTGCAACTGTAATGTCACATTTTCCCAGCATTTGGTCTTTTTACTTTTAACTAGCACTTCCACTGCATGGTTATGTAGAAATCCTCTCTCTTCACAAAGAAAATTATGACTATTTAAAAAAAAAAAAACTATACTACTACTACCAGGAGTAACATTTTGTACAACAAATAAAGTATCAAATACAATAACAATTTCTTAAAAACAATCAACGTTGACTGCTCAGTATTACAATTTATGTAAAGTATATTCAAAATTCAATCTTTATACCTATATTAAACATGTTTTATATATATAAGAAACAAAAGAAGAGTACTTTAATCCTCTTGAGTTCAAAAAACATGTCACTGTCCTTAAACATTTAAATAATTGAAAAGCAATATTCTCACCAAGTACTTAAGAACTGCAGCTTATTAACGTAAAATTCATTTTTTTTCCTACTTTTGTTAACAACAAACTCTTTTGGCCAGCCCTATGAGAGTTAAGTATTTCAGCTTGGTGGTCTGATGAAACTACTTAATAACAATAACATGTAAATAACACATGTACTAAACAAAATCAAAATTTATTAACATGATCTTTGAGTACAATAAAATATTACCCTCATAAGAAATGAACATTGCAAATATACAGTACTTTAATACATTTTAAAAACATGATTATTCCAGGCAAAATAATTCTTCATGTAAAAGGTATACTAAAAGTCACTCAGAATTCGTGATATGATAATGAATTTCTTGCTTGCTTTAAAATGAAAGCCCATATAATTTTACGTAAATTTTTGTTACGTTAACCAAATCCTTCAGGATAAAATGAGTTCTCAAATTTTTGTTATTGATACTCTAGGTCATATATATCTAACAACCTCTCCATAAACTCAGTCTGAGGTAATGCAGGCGAATGTGACCTCTGTAATATCTTATATAACCATAATTTTTAAAATGTATTTGTAAAACAGTGGAATTTTATAACAAAAATAAAGCTACTTTAAACAATTACAACAGAGTTTCAGGGATCTTTTTTTTAAATCTACAACTTAATCAGTCAGGTTGGACAATCACATTTCCACAGACTTGTAAAAAATAAAACTTTCCTTATAAAATTAAATTTTGTACTGTAATTCAATCCAACAAACTTTCCAGGTCTGCACCCATTCTACTGAGATCATCTTCATCACTCAGACCTCCATCACTGTCATCACTTGGCAGTCCACCACCTTGACGGAAGACCTTACTGGGTAGTTCATCGTCTCCATCTTCATCAGTTTGTCTTTCACTGCTGCTACTGCTTGTGCTATCCAAATTTCTTTCCATTCTTCTGTGCTTTTTTCTTTCTGGACCACTTTCTTCATCTTCACTGTTGTCATCAGTAAAGTTTGACTCATCTGCAAAGAAAGCATTCGACCAATTCACATTTGAGACAACAATTTTCAAAAAATGCACACGACCAACAATGTGTTGGGATATTACCAGCAAAACGGAATCGTAAGTTTTCATATTTATCCAACAATGTGACTGCTTAGCATGTTGTTCCACATTAATCATACTACTATGTGCCCATAAGGTAGCCAGAGGTTTGCAAAGATTATCTTCCTTCCAGAATGCTGATGTAAGATAGCTCCACTCTCATGATCCAACAATTTGCTGCTCAATATTCTTGGAGGTGAATTTCCAAGTCATTCATCAAAGCAACAGCAAAAACAAATAGTACCCTTCAAGTAAAGAACACTCTGGAACTCTCATCAATTACAAGAATTTTTAAAACCCAGCAGATAACATCTCAGCATTCATTACCATTTACAAATATAGACTAATTAATGAAATTACTATGAGCATCCTAGGACTAGGACTAAGACCTGGCAGTCACTTAAGGCTTTTGACAGGCTCACTTCCACAATGGCCCATCTTCACAGCAGGTTATATTCTTGATAATAAACAACTTGAAATCGCTTTTTACAAATATTCAGTACCTCCTCCAACATCATATCTAATGGTAAACACAAATCTGACGGTATTTTGTGACACAGAAATTTCCCTCACCCATACTGTAGTAAAGGTGGGTGCAGTACAATCTCCAGTGAAGTCAAGTTACTCAAATTTCATAATACTGGGAGAACCAAAATATTTTTTACCATTACATCACCCATAAATTACCTGGTAGTCTGACAGCTGTCAATCTATATATACCACAAAGCAGTTAACCAAATATATTTAAATAATTTCATCCAAGTCAATAACCATCTAATGATACCAATATCTTGCAATAGAGTATTACTTTAGTAGTAGTAATACTGTAGTAGTACTGCAGAGAGAGAGAGAGAGAGAGAGAGAGAGAGAGAGAGAGAGAGAGAGAGAGAGAGAGAGAGAGAGAGAGAGAGAGAGAGAATTATACACAAGGCAATGAGCAGCAAGATCCAGCACATTTTAACAAGAGGCCTTAAGAAAAACTTGCTGTATTTTTTTACATGAGTTAGAGCTATAGTAGCATATTTATACTCCTTTTATTTTGCTATAAACTTCATCTCAACTTACCATCATCACTCAACATCATGTCGACTTCAACAGCCATACTGTTTTTGTCATCAGGGCTGAAAAACAAGAGGGGATTTACGTCCTCTAAAAGATTTCCACTCGGTGTTCTTGTCCGACCACTAGGTCCAGGAACTGCTTCTGTAAAGAAAATTTTGTCAGAATTTTAATCATGAATGTTAAGCAAAAAATATTAAGAGGTAAATATATTATTTATGATTCACGTTCTATTCCCTACAATGCACTGTGCATGACAGCAGATAATTCTTGCATTTGCACATGCTGAAAAGAACAACAAATTACCAATTTGTGTAGGTTGATATGAAAAGTCCGGACAATAACAGTGATGTGGTGGATGTCTCTGGACATCTTTCTCCACTTCTTTGGTTAATGGAAAAAGCCGCTCTTCAACCAACTCCCATCTTTCAACGCAGGACCACAGCCAGTTTGGTGTCACAATCTATAAATTAAACAAAGAAGTATCTTTGATATTTTAGACTAACACAATTACAGTTTATTAAAGTGATTTTTTCATTTGATTCTCTCATAATAAAGTGAAAACATCACTTGAAAAATATTCAACAAAAGTGAATTGCTTAAATAACAATGTTTGTTTTAAATCAACCTTTTCTTGCAGTCAGCAGCTCACAAGAAGATGAACTCCACCAACTGGACAGGTACGTATTCAAAGTATCAGCATCTCTATCATGCAGTAACACCTGCTTTAGCTCCCAGACTCATACTCTTAAGCTTTTGCTTATTTTTTATTGTCACATTTCATACATATTTTATTCTTTTTATTTACCATATTATTGTACCAGTGGATTGTGCTGTGTATAATTTCCCCAAATTCCTTAAATATTTTAATGGAATATTTTTCTTAATGCTTAAAGTGCCTTGTTATTGTTTCGCTGACGATCAGGTATAACAGTTGTTTACCGCAGAACTGAAGTTTTGCATCACTGCCACTTATTTCTGTACAATATATGTAGGTACTTCCTTCATATTTTGATGAATTGAAATTAATTTTGTTATATTTTAACTAATATTTTCTAATACTGCTAAAGTACTGTCAAATGTAAAATTAAGTTAATGCTCTTGATTGCAATTCATGTTATGTTCAGTAACCTTGTTTTACTTCTATTTTTGTGTGATATAATTTCTGCATCCCTGCAGTCTTCCCCTTTCAAATATTAACTTATCTATATGAACTGACTACTTTTAGGCATTCCACATAATTAGTTATGGTTATCTTGGTTACCATTACAGTATAGCTATTTTATTCAAATTCTACAAATTTAATTTTTACAATTTTTTTTAGTCAGCACTAAACACAATCTGTACTCCCCAGGTATTACAGACTTGATACCACTGTTTTCCATTAGATACGGCCTACACTAAAACACAAAGAAAAGTATATTAACTCTCTGTAGGAACATCTGATCGCTTCTGACTCCATGAATGTGTCCCCTGTAAAGAGATCTAATTACATGATTCACACTTCTACATAATACTAGAAGCATACCTTACCTTTATAGATTTACATCTGCGAGCACGGTGCACCTTTTCAGTGTTGATATTTGCAGCTACAAGATGAGTTGTGTATCGATTTTCTCCCTTGTCACTTTTCTCACTCTCTCCTTTGGCTCTGACGATGAGTCTTTCTGAAACGTTTGCACCAAAGCACACAGCTATTTGGTAGGCTCTGGAGTCCTTCAGCTTAACCTGCTGTGGCACAACACCAGAGAAAACAATATTTATACCTTTCAACACATCCTTTCGCACTAAAGGTATCAACTTTTTTAGATCTGGTAATTCCGTTTCTTTACCATCTGACTGCTGCTGGGACTTACACTTCTCATACTCGTTAAAGAAGGTTTCATGAATTTTTCCTAAAATGTCTTCCAAATATAAAAGAAAGTCATCGTCATCCACCACATCAATCAAATTGTCCGATCTGGATTCCTCACAACTGAGTTCTTTTGCTTTTTCTCTCTCTAGGTTTTGGTTTTCCGTCGGAGGATTTGAGTCCTTATCACTTTCAGTCACGTCCGTTTCACTGCTACACTTATTTACTTTCTCATTTGTATCAAAATTTGTACCATCACTCTTTTCCTTACAAGAGTCACTTTCGGATATACTTTCGTCCTCGTGTGTTTCACTACTGTTGTCTTTCTGTTTGGAGTCTTCCTTTGTGGCTTTCCGCCTCTGTTTGCCATTGTCCTGTGACTGCCTTTTCAAGTTCTTTTTGTTTGCACTATTTTCTTTTTCTTCGATTGTGATATTTTGCAGCTTAAAATCAAAAATGTCCTGGGCACTACTTTTTCCATCGTCATCTCTCATCTCTGCATCATCTGTGTGGACGTCAACAGCAGAATCATCACTAATTTTGTCTGACTCAGCACTGTCACCTTCTATTTCTTGTTTGTCTTTGGAATCTTTATCACTGTCAGAGTCGGAACTGTAAGTTCTTTTATCAAAATCCTCATCACTCCCTTCAGGACTATCTGTGGGTGAAGTATCCTTAGCTGTGTGACAGAATAAAAAGGTATGCATATAAAACACTATTTTATGAAATAACCGTACTTCTAAAAGGATTAAACGGTTGACATATCCTTTGAAAAATAAGATGAATTAGCTAACTAAAACTACATATATTAATGATTATTCCTGTCATTTACTCTTTATTTTATAGGAAATAGTTTACTTAATGCATTCTTGGGTATATAAAGGAGCTTAGATTACTATGCAGTGATGAAATAACTCTCCGGACAGAAGATAATACCTAAAAACAACATAAATTTTGGCCTGAAAAACACTGGAAACATTTTATAGACTTCTCTTGAGGAAAAGATATAGTTTCTTCAGTGAAGAAAAAGACTGTCTTAATAAATGTCCCATCAATAATAATAATAATAATAATAATAATAATAATAATAATAATAATAATAATAATAATAATACAGGGCTATTAAAATAATAAAACAGGTAGGATTATGACATTTGTTTTGCATCTATGAAATATACAAATCTTAAGAACTTGATATTTGTAAAAATACAAGAATACAAACAACTGCTTATTATATAGAAGACCTACTTTTATGGTGGAAGGATCCACTCACAGAAGTAAATGGCTTTGTTCCAAAAGTTTTAGGAACATGTGAGGTTGTGCACCTCAACCACATCCCATACATCTGTGCTTAAAGCAAAAAACCAGGGGGACAGTCACACACAACACCCAGAACTGTCAGATTCCCAGTCAGTCGCATGCAGCAGGGGGAGGCTGACTCTTATAAGCCACACATCCTAGCACAAGGATGCAAAGCGAAATTAAGAATTTGAGCACCGTAGGACATATTCTAGTTTGGGTATCTTTGCTCCCATCAGCGCCACTGGATACAGAACACATCTGGGAAAAATTGTTCAAAAAAAACCTCCAGAGAGGATTTCCAGCATATTACCAAGACATACTTTGCCAATAACATCAGAGGGATGCAGAATGCCTGCTGAGTGGCCCCAGCATACAACTGGTGTACCTCAGGGCTTCATGATGCCACTGGGAGTTCATTGTTTAGTTGTGTGTGATATGAACAATAAACCTTACGTATCGTCACACATCTCTCGTCTTAACTCTTGTTATTTGAAGGTGCTTTTTCCTGAAAATTTTAATGTAGACTTGTAAAGCATCTAATTAGGTTTAAGTTTATTCAAGATGCCAAAAGGTGTTATTGGGGCCTTGCCTATGGGCAAAGTTGCCAGGCGCCTTGATGTTGATGATGCTCCAAGCACCAGGAGTTGTGACGAAACATGTTCTGGTTAAAAAAAACAGATAGCTTAAAGATGCTAATCAGAAAATATAGTATAAAGGTACAAAGCTTACCCCATGCAAGGTGAGCGCTCTCCTAAAAGCAGAAAGTGATAATGACAAATATGAGATAGAAAGTGAAGGTATGAGCAATAGTAGTGATTCAAGAGAGGGAGAGACAGTGGTAAATGACCGTGAGAAACTTTTTGTTTGTTTTCTATCAATATTTTAGCTTATATTTTGTGTCCCAAATATACAAAAATATATAAAAGGAAATTTTATCAGCTGTATGATACAAAATATTTCAAATTCCAGTCGCTAATGTTTTTTGTGCTGAGATAAGTAAAGTAAGGCATGTTATTCAATTTTTCATTTTTAGCAACACAAGTAAATTTTTCCTTACCCTTTTATGCTTTAGGGGGATTTTGATGTTTAATGCATAAAATTCAATCATTTGGCAAAAACAAGACCACAAGGTGGTCTTTAGGATAAAAGTTAATGATGCTAGAGCTATTTGAAAACACCTTTGTTTTGCAGTTTTTTCGCTGCTCACTCAGGCTTGGCACTCAAGGTGACAGGATATATAATAAGCAGTGGAGGCAAAAGTTAAGTTCACCAGGTCAAACTATAGCCTATGAAAGATTCAGAAAAGTCTTGTCTTTCCAGTACTGAGATGAATGACAATGCTCTACTTCCAAAGATCAGTAACTGATCTGGTAAAAACTTTAAGTATCCCTGACATGCTGAACAATCACCAACCGTAATAGATATACTGCCCAGCTTTAAAACTCAGTTGAAAACCATGACTGAACAAAAAAAAAAAACCGACACATCTTGACTCAACAATAGTTGAAGACAAAGTGGCAGGTTACAGATAAGCGACTGGGCAGTATCCTGCTATTCAACTACAGTATTTGCCACCGATTAACCACCTTGCTTCCATCTTTCAATGACTGTACCTAGCCCTCAAAATACTGTTGACGCCAATGGTTTGTATTCACGTAGGAACAATGGAAAATCAATTTTAACCAAAAATTGCAAAATATTGTCTGAAAAACCATTTTTTTTTAAACTGTACAACCTACTCACCTAATTCCTTACCGAATGACTTGAAATCAATCCCTTGACGATCATCATTTTCTTTCTTCTGCAAACCTTGCGGGGCATTTATATCCCCAGTGTGACGGAAAAAATGGTACGGAACCACCTGTATTACATTGGGGGAAAAATTCCAAACATCAGTCCGATCATCAATGATGCAAACCATGTTATCACCACATGGGAAGAGGGAACTGAAATAAAGAAAAAAACTTAAGACTTCATGCATACAGCTGTTTTCATGATAAATATTTTCACTCTTTCTAGGCCACAACACTGTTCTACACATATACATTCATATCAACATCTGATAACAGCAGGATCTTTACTTGAGATTTGCCTTCTTTGACATAGGATCTATGCACTCATTTCGAGACAGTATTCGCTGACCAAAAAGCTTCCCATCCGGATCTAAAAAATGTGCAATGTAATGAGCATACTCTCGAACACCAAATGTGCATATGTGAAGTTCATATAGTCTTGAAATCTTCTCCAAAAACTCTTTTGTGTGAGGTCTTAGTCTTGTATGGTACCAAGGGCCACCAGAGTGAAGTTGAAAATGATACACATCCTGCAAGAATTTTGAGAATATATTTTATTTTAACATTTGTCCATTATGTGCATTCAAAATCTACGACACAGCCCAACCGGTGTCACAGAAGTGAAGGCCACATTCTGCAGGTCTTTCAGGCTAGGCTCTGAAGTCTAAAATATGTAACCTACTGGTCTTGTAAAACTAATTTGTAAGTAATAATAACTCAGTTCATGGAATATAGAACACTTCTATATTAAACTAACACCGTAACAACAAAAGTTATTACTGTAATGCTAACGATAAAAAAAACATAGGCTTTGGTGAAAGCTCCCAAATATTAACGTTTACCTTGTAAAATACAACTGGCTAAATTTAAATATATTTCTTCCCATATAAATGTTATCAATGACAGAAAATTTGTACGCAAATCACTTAAAACCTACTTTTAACTCAGGTGGAATGTTGTCATTTGTTGTGTGGATAAGGGTCTGATCTAAATCAACGAGTAGAACCAGCTTCCGTTGATTCAGTAAATTCTTCTGGTCTTTCTTGCCCAGTTCTTCTGCTTCCTGTTTAATAATAGGTATCTAATTAGTCAAGGGTAATGTCTAATGAAGGCAGAGAAATTTAAAACTGGCTCATAACTCCTAAGACTGATAAGGTAGTACGAAAGCTTTTTCTACATTTTTGGAAAAATACTAGGTTGCCCTTTAATCCTTTTTTAAATAAGCATTCTGTTGATAAAAATGACATTTTTATTCTAAAATAATGTTTAACACATACTTACCTGTTAGTTACATATAGCTTTAGTCTTGACGTCACGGCAAAATTTCAAAACGCATGCAGCGCCAGTCCGAATATCGGGTGATCGCCCTTACCTGCCCTCTGTCGGGTACTAGGAACTATTCCAACATGCTTCAGAATAATTTGCCTACCTGTCCCCGTGGGGAGGAGGGTGGGCTTTTCGTATATGTAACTAACAGGTAAGTATGTGTTAAACATTATTTTAGAATAAAAATGTCATTTTAACACATACAACTTACCTGTTAGTTACATATAGCTGATTGACACCTTTAGGAGGTGGGGCAATGACAGCTAAAAGAGTTGTTGGAAACATTAAGGTTATTAATGTAGAAAATTTCTTAGTTCCTCACCTGCTAAGGTAGCTGATTCCACAGTTACTGCCTCAGTAACCTGCTATCCTTAGAGCAACCGCGGGTATAATGACCTGGTCGCAGATTGCTTAAGCTGGGTATCAGTCACCTAGGACATGGCCGTGACAATACCACAAGTATGCCCCTGCTCAGGCGCAGCACAAACATCATGAATTACAAAAGGGGTCACCCAACACCAAAGAAAAAGCATAACCATAAAACCAAAACCAACTGTGGGGTAAAACTATCCAACACTTACCCTCACAGACAACCGTAAAAAACCTTCACACTCCAAAAAAACAAGTAAGTAAAGGTAGGTTAATCCTCCTTTACCCCTTTACCATTACCGTGCCAGATACAACAAAGGGCCCTAACGTGCTGCACTCATCAAACACTGTCTGCACTTGCGAGAGATAATGCAAAGCAAATACAGACTTACATCTCCAGTAGGTTGCTTGCACAATATCTTGAAGGGAGAGGTTCCTTTTATAAGCGAGAGAAGTAGAGATAGCCCTCACTTCGTGAGCCTTCACTTTACACATTTTCAAATCATTCTCTGAAATATTGGAGTGAGCTTCAGAAATCAGATCTCTAATAAAAAGGACATGGCATTCTTGGACATCGGTCTAAGAGGGTTCCTGACCGAACACCATAAGGAATCTGAAGGACCCCTAATATCTTTAGTCCTTCGCAAATAATATTTCAAGGCTCTGACTGGGCAGAGGAACTCTCCTGCTCCTTACCTACCAATTCCGACAGACTCGGAATCTCAAAGAGCGAGGCCACGGAGTGCGAAGGGGTCTCGTTCTTGGCCATAAAAACAGTTTGAAAGAACAAATTGCTTTTGAAGCAGAGAATCCTACTCTCTTATCCAGGCGTGGATCTCACTGATTCTCTTAGCTGTAGCTAACAAAACTAAAAGAGGGTTTTCTTCGTAAGATCTCTTAAAGAAGCGGAATCCATAGGTTCAAATTTCTCAGACATAAGCCACTTCAGGACTACATCAAGATTCCACGAAACAACTTTAGCATCTGACCTCTTAGAGGTACCGAAGGATTTAATAAGGTCCGTTATATCTTGGTTATTAGAGATATCCAAACCTCTGTGACGAAAAACAGTAGCCAGCATGCTACGATAACCTTTAATTGTGGATACAGAAAGGTTCTTATTCCTGAGGAACAAAAGAAAATCCGCATCTGCGTCACCGAGGTTCTGGAAGAGGAAATGTCATGATCTTTGCACCATGAACGAAACATATTCCACTTGGACTCATAGACCTTGATCGAAGATGGTCTTCTGGCTCTAGCGATGGATTGAGCCGCTTTCTTCGAAAATCCTTTGCTTCTGAGTAGACGTTCGATAGTCTGAAGCGCAGTTAGCCGCAGACTTGACAGGTTTTTCGTGAAATCTCCTGAAGTGGGGCTGTCTGAGTAAATCTACTCTGTTTGGAAGGCTCCTCGGAAGTCGATCAAGAGATCCATGAGAACTGGGAACCAATCCCTGGAAGGCCAGAAGGGGGCTATCAAAGTCATCCTGGTGTTGGAGTGGTGCTGAAATTTCCTCAACACCGCACCTAACATCTTGAACGGCGGGAAGGCGTAAGGTCCAGACCCGACCAATTCAGTAGCATTGCGTCCGTCTGGAAGGCTGCTTGGTCCGGGACAGGAGAGCAGAAGATTGGGAGCCTGTTCGATTTGTTCGTCGCGAACAGGTCTACCAGAGGTTGACCCCAAAGTCTCCACAGCGACTTGCACACTTCTTTCGTGCAAAATCCACTCTGTGGACAGAACCTGGTGCTTCCTGCTCAAGGAGTCCGCTCTCACGTTGAGGGCTCCTGAATGAATCTTGTTAGGAGCAGAATCTTGTGCTTCTCTGCCCACAAAAAGGAGGTCTCTTGCTACCTCGCTGAGGGAGTAAGAATGAGTGCCCCCCTGTTTTTTTATGTAAGACAACGCTGTGGTGCTGTCTGAATGAACCAGAACTGTTTGTCCCTGTACGAATGGTAGGAAGTGTACGAGACTCAGGTGGATTGCTTTCAACTCCTTCTTGTTGATGTGCCATTCTTTTTCTGTCGCATTCCACAAACCTGAAATTTCTTTTACACCCAACGTCGCTCCCCATCCTACTTCTGACGAGTCTGCAAACAGTTCGTGGTTCGGGTTCGACGGAAATAGAGAGAGACCTTTCTCTAATTTTCTTCGATCTAACCACCACCTTAGATCTTCCTTGATAAGGTCCGAGATTGGAAAGGAGAAGGAGTCTGGAAGCGTTTTCCTGTTCCATTGCTCCCTGAGGTAGAATTGAAGGGGCCTCATGTGAAGTCTCCCCAGGGAGACAAACTTTTCTATTGACGCCAGAGTTCCCAGGAGGCTCATCCAAGCCTTTGCGGAACAGGTATCCATATCCAGAAAGTTCTGGACTTTTGCGAGACAGTCCGAGATTCTTTGATCTGACGGAAAAGCCAGAAAAGGAACTGTTTCCAGTCTCATTCCTAAATAGATCCTGGATTGTGAGGGAGATAGGTGAGACTTCTTCCAATTGATTAGAAGTCCTAGCTTCTGTGTCAAGTCGAGAGTTACTTGCAAATCCTCCAAGCACTGAGGCTGAGACTGGGGGCAAAAAGGAGCCAATCGTCGAGATAGAGAGAGATCTTTATTCCTCTGAGATGAAGAGCTTTGGCAACAGTGGACATAACTCTTGTGAATACTTGAGGGCTGTGGACAGACCCGAAGCACAGAGTCCTGAACTGATAAGTCTTCTCCTGGAAAACGGCGAAGAAACTTCCTGGACGCGGGATGGATCGGAATGTGAAAGTAAGCGTCCTGCAGATCTATTGAGACCATCCAATCCCCGGACGAAGAGAATTGAGGACGGATTGCGTCGTCTCCATCGAGAAACTGGTTTTCTCCACGAAAAGGTTGAGAGAACTCACGTCCAGGACTGGCCTCCAGCCGCCTGAGGCCTTTGGAACAAGAAAAAGAGCGGTTGTAAAGCCTGGAGAGTTGACTTCTTCCACGATCTCTATCGCTCCTTTTAAAAGCATGGAGTCTACTTCGCACTCAGAACCGAGCATTTTTCTAAGTTGCTGGAATATGCTGTCAAAGCTAAAGGTTCTGTTGCAGAGGGGGCCTCTTGAGGAAGGGGATAGAATATCCTTCCTTTAGCACGGACGTGGTCCACTGGTCGCTCCGATCTCCTCCCAAATTTGCCAGAACTGCTGAAGTCTGGCTCCGACTAGTGCATGGAGGACATGCAGATCACTTTTTACTTGAGGGTTTGATAGTCTTGGAGACAAATCTTGCTTTGCCCGAAACTTGAGATACTGTACGGGTGAGGGGCCTGCCACGAAAGGGCCTATCTTGATTAACTAGAGGACGAGTTTGCGCTGGCAGAGAAGGTTGAGGAGCTTTTGGTTTCCAGTGGATTGCGCCAAAAGGTCCTGTGTGGACTTCTGAGTAAGGGATTTCGAGACACTTCGCCACAAGTTCTTGAGGAAAAGGTACTTCTTATCCAAAGGTGCGAAAGAAGAGCCGATCTTTGAGTCCTAGAAACTCCACGAGCGACAAAAGAGCACCAAAGTTGTCGCTTCTTAAGAACTCCTAACGTGAAGATGGAGGCTAACTCAGACGCACCGCCTGACTTTACCTTCCTACCCAAAGCGCCAATAGTCCAGTCCATAAAACTGATGACTTCCAAAACTCTGAAAACGTTCTTCAAAAAGGTGGTCCAACTCTGAAGGAGAGAAGAAAATCCGAGCCGAGTTCATCAGAACGACGAGTAGAGTCAACGAGACTGGAGAAGTCTCCTGAGAGGAGGCAGAAGCTCCCAGAGAAAACTTCCCAGTGTCGTAGCAAGCCTTCGTCTTAGTAGAAAGCTTGGAAGGAGGGGAAGCAGAAAGTGGTTTTCCCTGATCACGTTTGTCTTCCAACCAGGAGTTCATTTTCTTTAATGCCTTTTTGGCTGAAATAGAAAGCACTAACTTCATAAAGGAAGAGGTAGGAGGCTTGAGTCTCTTGCGTACTGAGAGAGGGAAGCCGGAGCCGCAGGTGTAAAATCCTCAGGAAAATTATCAATAAAGAAGCCTGAGAGAGCGCTTGAGGGAGCGCCTGAGCCTGACTAGGCGTGCAGAGCCTGATCCTGAACCAAAGGAGGATCAAGAGACACAGATCGAGGAGGAGCTTTCGTGCTGGGCGCTCGAGAGCTCGAGACGAAGGAGGAGGCATCAAATACACTTCAGAAGGCTTAGCTGGAGAAGAACCAGGCCTTCCGAGCCCGCCAAGAATGCTTCCAATTTTCTTGTGCATCGCTCAAGAAAGTCATGAGTAGACGAGGATCCAACTGGGGAAGCGATGATCAGTAGAGCCAGGATCGTGATGAGGAAGAGGCGAGAAGCCACAATAGGCTTACGTGAAACCAAAGGAGAAACACCGAACGCTGGGCAACACCGAATGGGAAGTCTTATACCTCTTGCGCACATGAGCCTTGCGCCTGGGAGAAGACTCTTCTGACGACGAAAATCTCTCCGGACTCTCCCAAAAAACTACAGGAAGGCTGTGATAAGCGAAATGGCTTCTTCTTCTGAACCGCTGAAGGCGAAAGATTCCTGGACCTCTTCAATGGTCTAGACTCGTGAAATCTCCAGCCATGCAGGCGAATCACTGGAGCTTGAAGAAAGACACTTCCTTGAGTCGCCTTTCCAACGGCGCTCTGAAACAGCCTGAAACAACAGGACTGTTCGAGGGGCGGCTGCTCGTGAGCAGACCCCACTCGCCTCCCTTGGACTTTCAGCATGTCTTCTCCCAGGAGCAGGGAGCTTGACAGAGGCTTAGGTCTAGGAGAACGAGTAGGCCGAGCAACCACCTCCTCCACCACACTAACACTTTGCACTGCACTTAAATTATTCACAATATTTTGGAAAGAATCCATACGCTCATGAAGGGATTTCACATTAACGCCAATATCCTCCATGGCGCCCACAATAAGGTTAAATCTGGCGTCCATCTGGACTTGATACTCAGACACGTGTAACGGGTTCAGGGATATCAGAGTCAGGAATAGGAATATTAGTAGCCACGGGATATTAATAGAAGTTTCCTGCATAGCTAAAGGAGATTCGGTTTCTGAGAGAGAGAAGAAGAACTTCTAGCTAAAGCTTTCCTGGCTCTATCTTTCTCAAGCTTCTTTACATACTTAGATAGAGCCTTCCAATCTTTTCAGTCATACTGACACATTCATCACACTTCCTCTCATATGAACATTCCTGACCTCTACAAGCCACACAAATTGAATGAGGATCAAGACTAGCCTTGACCAACCTCGTCTTACAGCCTTTGCTGCAAACCCTAAAGGTATAAGACCCAGAATCTGACATAATTATCAGAAAACCTGACTAAATAGGTGACAAAAATAACTGGCAAAGCCGCAAACCAACAAAGAGTACTTCACCAAGTGAAAACAGCTCGATGCAGGCAGATACAATGAAATTTCGCCGAGTACCGACAACAATGTCGCCGGCGTGACGGCAAAATTATTCTGAAGCATGTTGGAATAGTTCCTAGTACCCGACAGAGGGCAGGTAAGGGCGATCACCCGATATTCGGACTGGCGCTGCATGCGTTTTTGAAATTTTGCCGTGACGTCAAGACTAAAGCTATATGTAACTAACAGGTAAGTTGTATGTGTTAAACTTATTTTACTCCTACTTGAAGTGCTCTCCAATATATAATCCTGCTTTATGATTTATCTTCAATAAGAATAACAGCAACAACACTATAGATTGGTCAGTATATGGTGTCAACTCAAGTCCTACCTCTTTTGCAATCTTGAGATCAGGTACGGAGTGTAT
Source organism: Macrobrachium rosenbergii (assembly GCF_040412425.1). NCBI lineage: Eukaryota > Metazoa > Arthropoda > Malacostraca > Decapoda > Palaemonidae > Macrobrachium > Macrobrachium rosenbergii. The sequence continues at coordinate 41,528,634 of NC_089741.1, forward strand.
CATGCTGACAGTATCGCTTTTGGGGATTTCATTGTCATCCAACACCATGCCACAGTCACAACAAATGTTGCCCATCAGTGCTGGATGAACACATGCTGTTATTTCCATAATGCAACTTCTGAAATGTGGAATGTTTTAACAATGAAATTTAAATGTATACTGTATTATTACACTGTGATCATTAGATATAAAATCCCCACTCTCTAATGATTAACAAGATGTCTTCGGTTTTCCTTTGGTATACTATTTTTCTTAATTTTTACTATTTCATTTAGTTTTCTGGTTAAAATTATGTTTATGGTGATAATTAATATCTTAACCAATAAAACATGCAAATTAATACAAATACACAGATAACTAGAGAAAAAATCTTTTATTTTCACAGTATATAATCCTAGTAAAACTGATAAACAATACTGTACACATACGCAGTGCATTATACACTGCTTGCCTTCTTGATTTTATTCAATCAAACTTTCCAGTACACTGCTCTAACAGTAACCAACTAATTCCTTTTTTTTAAGCATTTCTCCAGTACCTTTGCCTAACTCCTTTTTTTAATCATTTCTGCAGTACCTTTGCCAACACTGTACTTTCAAAGTAATTCCATTGCCTGTTTTCATTTATATTGTTATAATGTAGCAAATCCTCATTACTTTGAATAATAAATAATAATATTATACAGTACTCTTTTTCCAACTCTTCTGGTCTTAGTTATTCGTTTATCATATTTTCAACTCTTAATGTTTCAATTTTCCTTTCCATTACAGGCAGTCCCCGGTTATCAGCAGGGGTTCCGTCCCGACGGCATGACAATGAGCGAAAATTGCCGATAACCAAAGATCGGCGCCTCTGTTAGGTATGTATCTGCACCAATAAACGGAAATCAGTGCATATTGGTGCCGAAAATCACCGATTTTTGTCGCTAGACAAGCACTGTAAAACCAGATCGCCAATAACCAGGGACTACCTGTATCATTTTGTTGGGGGGGGGCGCTCTCAGGAAGTGAGCGTACTTTTCAGTTGTTTACCTACAACTGTGATGCCAGTTTTCTGAAAACATTGTATCTGCAAGACAAACACTAGTTTCAAAAAGTGATTTCTTATACTGCAGTTCATGACCTCATTCAATGTTTTTTCACAATTCTTAAATAACAATATTTTTCATAATAAACCATTTAACTTATCACATCTGGTAGGTTACAAATACTTAAATTAAATTTTGTCAGAATCTTCATTATTTTCAATATATACCCAATCATAAAATTTCAAAAAAATTACAATTTATCAGATAAAATCTAAATTCTATTATTAAATACAAGCCCTTTGTGCCAGCCTAATGAGAATAGTATTTTCACTCTGTAATCTTGTTAAACTACTTAATAAATGTCCCGGCTATATTACCACCATTACTGCAATCATTTCATTTTATACTAAATGACATTTTTATCTATCTTTCAATCTTTGCATTGCCATCAAGACAATCTGTGCACATAATTAATATTTAAGGAAAATAATGATATTCAAAGAATCTGTATGTTATTTAATTGTAAAAAAACACAAAAGTATGCCTTCTCGCCCTGACCTAAAAATTATGTTTTTTTTGTATTCTAATTGGACAAAACTATCTACAACATCTTACGGTATCAAGCTAAGACATATTACTGCACATCCTAGATCCATAAAAATGCAAATAAACTTAAACATGCAATACATCGTCAAAAGAAATAAACTCGCAACATAAAAACGAATAATCTAATTAAACTTTTTACTAACCCATCTTCCACTACGTCATTCACTTTGACCAGCACCTGTGAAACGACACCGGAGTTTTTCGCCTTCACTATAATTCGCTCGCCATTTTCTGCTTCAACTTCACAAAGTTTCTTCTTTTTCAATATGTTGGTGCCTTTCTTGGCAAAGAGGCTTACAACCTGAAATAAAACACACGATTAACTTCACAATCAAACTCGTAAGGTGTAACTTCTCTTCAAAGACAGTTTTAGTAATTACCTCTAGTACAGATAATGATCTAACAGTACAGTTTCTGGTTAGGTATATTTTTATTATCTATCCCTAATGACTGTTATAGTTATACAATATATCAATAAATATCAAAGGACTGAGTAAAATAACTATCAAATTACTGTATTATTTACCAATGACTACCACGCATTAGTAGTCCTGAAAAATCATCAGGAATAAGTAATTGAGCCCCTAAAGTTTACAGGTTTTTAGAATACGCCTACCTATCTACCTTCTACAATTATCTTATATGGTTCCTTGGAAAAAGATGCATAATACTTTCATTTAAATTCTTCTAATTAAAGTTTAGTCATCAGAAGATACTTGCAGTTAACATAATTGTAAAGAACTTGGAAGTTATACTAGACATGCTTAAAACATCAAGAAGGAAATCCCTTCACCGTCTACAAAAAAAAATTACACAACACATTTGGAGCCCTTGTAAAGTTGAAACTTAATGAGTACTGAAGTGTTTCACCATTATGCACAAACTCAAGAGGATTACAGGGGAGAATGCTTCAGCATATTTCTCAAGATCACTGCATCTACTTCATCAGTATTTCATCATCTTTCACGTACCATTCACTGGTTATGTCAAGTGACACATAACCCGTACTGGCCACGAAAAATCCATCCCTTTTTTCACAAATCATTTGATCAATTTGCAAATAACATTAAACATACCTGTTGATTCTTAAAAACTGGGTGGTAGCCCAAGCCCAATGCTTAGGAGGTGCCTCAGACATACCAGTATCTTGTGCCATAAATTATAACCTCTAGTTCAGAATCTACAAAATTTCCCATATTCTGTACATTATACGAGTTGACTAGTCTTTTACCTTAGCATATGTTGTAACTGAAAAGGCTTCCCAATTGCTTTAATATCACCATGTAGGACACACCACAACAGCCTAGATTAAGGAAAGTTAGCATAGGATGAATCTCGGTAATACTGAGATTTCCGATATCAACAATGGCTATTTAAAGATTGTCAAGAGTTTTTTCAATATGGAATACAGCAGGTAATAATAAAGTAAAGGTCTCCATCCTAACCTAACCTAGGCACTAGGTTTCTTCAAGACTATTCAAGAAACCTAGTGCCTACGTTAGGTTATGATACAAACCTTTGCTTTATAATTCAGCCTATGGCCTTCTTAGTAAAGTTTAGCTAGGGGTGGTCCAGGCTTGGTCAGGTAAAAAATCAGTGTCCTAAGCTACATTTGGTTAGGTTAGACACACCATGGTAGTTTACCCTTTGGCTTATGGCACTCTAAGGCAGGTTACGTGGGGGATTCAGGGAGTGAAGCTTTTCCCTTCCAAGTACACATTCAATGCCCTAGGTTAAGGGCAGTTAGGTTAATATGCATTTCCTTAGCTGTCTTTGTTAGTTTTATGCTTAAAGGATATGTTAGCTATTGTCTGTTGCCACACATGAACAATACACCTTTTCAACCAACTAGCCTTCATTTGAACTTGTGCATTTCTTTTTTTTATTTTTTTTGGCTTTCTCCACTAAAGCCCTACAATAGTTGCGCAGCCTGGTTCCCGCCAGTCGCCGACCGGGACCCATTTTCCCGAGATGTAATAGAGTACCAAGACCTTTCCATAAAAAAAGCAGGACGCCATACCTTAAAAACTAACTATACAATTTTCTTGAAAATAATCTCATTATGCTTTGTCCCCCTGGCCAGGTCAGGACACGTCGCCCAAAGTTAGGTTGGGTAGGTAAGATCTGGTTAGGTCAGGACCTGGCTTTAGGTCTATTTATGTATGAGGAACCTGAACTGGCCAACGACTGGCAGGAATCAGGCCGCCCAACTTTCTCCACCCAAAAAACTAATGCCCCACTGGGGTCCACCACAGCGTAGCCTAACGATAAAATTTACCTTTAAACCGTTATCCCATTTGAACTTGAAAATATTATTTTCTTAAGTTTTAATGTGTGCTTTGAACATTTCTGACATTTGTTGCTTTCACTGTGCAGTTTTATTTTAATACCAGCATAACTCCCATGAGTGAAGTGTTTGGCACCAGCCCCCACTGGAAGGAATGGTAAAACATAAGAGATTAAATATCTTGGTAACAGTAAATTCATGATAAATTTGAGCATGAGTTTTAAATACCTTGGTAACAGTAAATTTATGATAAATTTGAGCACGAGTTTCTTTATAACCACATTACGGAGACGTGAGCTCATGACATAAAGTCAAATAACAAATAACAGTTTAAAGTTAGACAATAATAAAATAATATGTAGTTAGCCTATTTGGTTCACGCATCGAGTTGGGAATTAAAGCATCATGATATCACCTGCAAACGATTACTTTAATGGGTAATTCTATATATTAGCTCTGCGCCTGTTTTTACCTTTTCAACTGGTTTTTTCTACACTTTTAGGGGTTCTGATACTGGCGGTATATCTGTTTGTTGTCGGCCAAATGGAATGTCCCTTCAACGTGTTTAGTACTGGCCCGGGGGGGGGTACCCATACGTTAACAAGTTATTGTACCTGCCGTACGGGATATGAACCGTTTGAAACAGACGTACCCGTGCTCTGTCTTGTGAAGACCACATATGGAAACTCCTCATTGGATGGACTTCAGGGGTTAATTACAGGTTAATTACACTCGAGCGCCAAAAATTAAAGGTAAATTCATAATTAGCAACCAAAAAATTGTAGAAAAAGTTAAGTTAGAAGGCAGTCGCAGGCACGGAGCTTTTATATAGTTCTACCCTTTAATGTAACTCTTACAACCTTCGACCAGAGATGACTACAATATATGCGCCACAAATTATAACTAACAACAGTTACGTAACCTATTTGAGAGCAAGCCTATGGGCTAGATTCCCAAGCCCAATTCAAAGCTAGGTGTCCAGGACTTCGACATACCTACAGGAGGCTTAGGTTACAGTTCATTTCGTCTATCCACAGCTTTACTATCATTACAAAAATGATAAGAATTCACAGGAATATCCCATCATGAGGCCACACAGGTCCTACCCTAATCCACGACCCAAGATTAAAAAACCCCCTTCCCAAATTTCAGCCACTTCCATTCGTCGTCATATCATGACAACGCCACAGACAATGTCCTCTCGACGGCGCCATTACCTTGTAGCTCTGACCAGTGTCATTCGTCGTGAAACATTCCCTCACGGCCAACATTTTTCACGGCAGGATTTAAATGCGAAGCAGATCTCTCGGGTCTCTACACTACTACAGTCTTCCTCTTCAGACCTGTTTGTTTTTGTTTCTGGGAGGCTGGACCGCCGGAGGTTCGTGACCGCGTGGGCGGAGCTTAGCAGGTATGGAGGCGTCAGCGGGAGGGGCGGTGGTGATTCTCTTCTGCACTGCGAGAAACGAAATTAATTTATTACCATAATTATTATCATTATTCAGAGATTTAACCCTATTCATATGGCACGAGCCCACAGGAGCCACTGACTTGAAATTCAGGCTTCCAAAGGATATGGTGTTCATTAGAGGGAAGCAAGTGAAGGTAAAGGGAAATACAGAAAGTGATCTCATTTATTACAAAAGAAAATGAAAATTATAGATAGAGCACATTAGTGATGTCTGCAGTATATTATTATAATGATTCTTACACGTAATTTATATATCACTGATTATCAAATATAGAAAAATGAAACGGGGTGTACAGTATTGATTCTCAATATATCAATATATATATATATATATATATATATATATATATATATATATATATATATATATATATATATATATATATACTGAATATATATTATATTTATATATACTTTCGTCCAGAATGAGCAGTAAAGCGTCAATTCTCCATTGTGCATAAATTCATTTACCTCCACGTTTTCAGAACTGAACAAACTTCTATCACTTCCACCTACCTCTCTCTCTCTCTCTCTCTAACCTTGGAAATTCCCATGTTTATTGCTTGCCCAAGTATTTTCTTCCCCAGTTTATTTGTTCTACGTCTTATATCTTATTCCCCAGTGAACTCATAATTAAGCTTTATTTGAGAAACAGGCGTCATTTCTATATTATTCAATTCATATATTCAGACGTGTGATGGACGATTTAATTTAAGCGTCGCGACGGTTGGAATAGTTTTGTTACTGGCGGGAAGCGGACTTCCATTATGAGCGAGATTGCATTGTATCCTGTCCACTTCCTCCACTCAGTTAAATATTATCAATCAGTTTCTAGACCGAGCTCTAAAATAGGCACTGGGTAACTTTTTACGATTACAAACATCCACTTTCTTCAAATACCTATAGACTAATCGCTGGGCCTTAATATTTCTCATATTCTCATTAGTCTCATTGAACTGAATTAAATTCAATAAAGAATTTAGGCCAACGGCCAAGCAATGGTACCTATGAGGTCATTCAGCGCTGAAACGGAAATTGACAGTAAAAGGTTTGAAGGGGGTAACAGGAGGAAAACCTCGCAGCTGCACTATGAATCAGTCATTAGGAGAGGGTGGAAAGTAAGATGGAAAAAAGAGAATATGAAAGGAGGTACAGTAAAAGGAACGAAAGGGGTTGCAGCTAGGGGCCAAAGGCACGCTGCAAAGAACCTAAAGTAATCCAGTGGTCTGGTTAAACTAAGATATACTTAACTTAATCCTACGGGGCTCATTAGTCTCATGTTGGTGCTGTTCTCTCATTTTCCCATTTGACAGTCTTTTGACTCTTGCTCGGCAATACGCTTTCCGCAGGCTGCTGCTGCAAACCGTGTGTCATTTTCTAGTATCAGGTTTAATACTACTCGGTTTGCTATGACTTTTATCTAGGATACAGCTTAAATGTGGATAGTTTGCATAATACAGTTGCCGAGTCTTCTGATCTCCAAACTTTGAAGCAAGGACCAAATTCATCCCCGCTCTCTGCTGACGTTGCTTGAATTCATAAGTAACGGTTTATTTTCTATTCCATCGTATTCGTTTACTTGTATCACCTTTTCCTATAACTTTCTCTCTCTCTCTCTCTCTCTCTCTCTCTCTCTCTCTCTCTCTCTCTCTCTCTCTCTCTCTCTCTCTCTCTCTCCTGAATTCATGCGTAACGGTTTTATTAACTGTTATTCCCTCATACTTATTCATTTATCAACTCTTCCTATAACTCTCTCTCTCTCTCTCTCTCTCTCTCTCTCTCTTTGCAGGCTGATTTCCCTTTGGAGTCCTCTTGGGCTTATAGTCAGTTAAATCTGTCCATAACGGTTTTTCAGCTAAAGATTTAAAGCAAGAAACGCAGTAATCTTATGTATCGCTAGACCTACGTTCGACTTGTGTGTTCCATCCGAGTTGTATTTGCCACGTGACAACTGCACATCCCGTGAAACTTTTCCCTTCCATCCTGTAAAGCAATTTTTCGACGTCGTTATGTCAACCAAACGGGAAATCAGACTTTTTAAAAAAACCAAGAATGCTGATAATGAAAGACGATGATTCGCTGCTTTCTCGAGTTCTTTGTCAGATGAAGGTCACGGAGTTCTTCATTTTGGAGCAGTTGCATGACTGCCTAAGAATGATTCCAATGCAAAATTAGCAAATTCTGAATAATAATAATAATAATAATAATAATAATAATAATAATAATAATAATAATAATAATAATAATAATAATAATATAGAAGAACAAGAAGAAGATGATGAAAATAAACATCCCTTCCAATCTTCAACATCTGAGAATAACTGGAGAATTTTACAATAATTATTGATTTAAAAATTGCTCATACACCGAAAAGAAAACTTTATTCCAGAGAAACCATAACTGATAAATTAAGGGCCCACCTTAACGACCACGCGATGACCTCAAAAAAAAATCAAAAAGAAAGGAAAAAAAGAAAAATAGAGGAAACAAAGAACCAAATGATGAACAACGAAGCACAATTTCGCACCAGCGTGAGAATTACATGACTCACGATACCGGATCTGAGATATCCTCTTCTTCTCTTAAATAATTCTCAGTTATCTTGACTCTATTCACTCTTTACTAGTGTCATTTTGATTTTTCTAGCGTTTTGTAAGTACAGAAACACCTTATTTTAACTGATTTTGTTTTGTACAATTAAATCCCCTTATATTCAATTGCTTGTGCTTTGCATAACTAAACTGCCACGTCATGTTTACACTAGGAAAAATTGGAGTATCATAAAAGGAGTTTTTTATTATTTTGCATTTATCTTTTATACCATTATTTCTGTCGTCTCTGAAGATTTTATTTTACTTTTTTTTACTCGTTTTTGTCTCCTAAGTGTAGCTTTCCACATAAAGGAATTCAGCTCTATGGCAACTTGCCTTGCAAATGAATTGCCTTGTAAGCTGGCTTCTACGTATGGTTGCCCACTTCGAAAACTAGTCAAGTACGCTATATTAAATTAATCTCAGCAGCACTGGGTATTTCCCCTGTCTCTAACTCACATTCGTACTTTTTGTTAAGTGACTGTGCTTGACATCAAGAACGTCCATTATAATGAGAATCTGAGAAGTACAGTGACGAATAAACATCTGCCCTTCCCCAAGACCATGGGAACATTTGACACAGTAGACCTATATTCAGATCCAGTGAGGTGATAATGTCACTGGTCTGTGCTCTGTAGTGTCATTTTTTCGCCACTAATAGAAAATTTTCTCTGTCAATACATTCATAATCATCAACTTTTCTTCTCTGATACATAATAAGACAGCATCCCAGCCCACTGGATCTTTTTCACTGGGAGGAATCTCTAACGTAGTACTGCTTAATATATTTTCTCCACGGAAAAAATTTAATGTGATACATGCGTACACACACACGTGCACGTACACCCACTCAGAGAGAGAGAGAGAGAGAGAGAGAGAGAGAGAGAGAGAGAGAGAGAGAGAGAGAGAGAGATCACAGTAGTGCTTATTAGTAAATACTAAATTTTCTGTAACACTGTCCCCTTAAAGTTCCTCATTGGACGGGTCGCAATCGTTCTCAGCTAGCACTCTGCTGGTCCCGCGTTCGATTCTCCGACCGGCCAATGAAGAATTACAGGAATTTATTTCTGGTGATAGAAATTCATTTCTCGTTATAATGTGGTTCGGATTCCACAATAAGCTGTAGGTCCCGTTGCTAGGTAACCAATTAACCAATTGGTTCTTAGCCACGTAAAATAAATCTAATCCTTCGGGCCAGCCCTAGGAGAGCTGTTAATCAGCTCAGTGGTCTGGTTAAACTAAGGTTTACTTAACCGTCCTCTTAAGGCAACTAATTAAGAAAGTGAATTTTACGACAGAAAACATGATCTAAATATGACACAAGTCTCGTCTGCTTTCACATAAGACAAAATACAAAAGTACCATGAAAACCTGAACATATTAATGGAAGTCTTAAAAACAGTCTTAAAAAACAGACTAAATGACAAGAACGGGAAATAAAAAAAAAGTAAAATGATCTCCAAAAGTAGTAGGGAACACATCAAGATGGGTAAGTTTAAATTGCTGTAATCATCATAAGCATGTGTGATGTAAACAAATGTATAAATTATACCTGATACGATATACTACAATATACGTAATGGAAGGATGATACTGTAAGATCAAATAATCGTTTGGAAAGAAGAAAGCTAAACCAGCAGTTACAAGTGTTCAGGGAAAAACAACATCCTCGACACTTACCTGTCAAGTGTAAACCTCAACAAACTGGAAGAACGAATTTCCCGAATTCATTCATATATAATTTCGTATATTTGGATTTTTATGACCACAACGAGAAATTCTTATTGCGAGACCAAGCACAGAATCACTACTACTTTCGTTATCTCTGCTAGCAGTAACGAAAGGCTCTACGACCTCTCGGCGAAGCTCCGCCCACCTGGTACTCTACGCCCGATGCTTCAGCCCTGGCGGTTGTTGTTTAGCTCCGGAAACTAACTCGCATCCACACATTCGAAAATTTAGAGATTATTTTATCAATGAATATTTCCTTGACCCCTTATTTAACTTCCTCTATTTATCAATAGTAACGAATCACTTTATTACGTAAATCTGACGTTTCATATAGAAAATATCGGCGATAGGGTGAAAAGGCGGGAAATGTCCTTGCACGCCAAACGTCATGGTAGTAAAACACACCGTACTCTCGGTATTATGAATCGTGAGCGCTAGTAACGCCGTTCCATTTGAGGGTCTTATATTGTTTGCATGGAAATAAATCTTCGCTTTGTAATTCGTATATTAATTTGCTGTACTTCGAATGAAACGTATTTCTATTAATCTCCTGTCCATTAATAAGAGTTTATAATTTCCATGATAATGTTAAGATGAAGTATAGCAATTAACCAGATGTTACACGATATGACCAGATTAGCCACCGAAAATGAATAATCTTTTGTTTTTCCGTGAAACTTATCCAAAAATCTCGACAAACGGTCAAGGAAGAGAAAGGAAGGGTGAAATAACTAATTTTTTCCATAGTAACTTATCCGAATATACGAAGTGAAATAACAGCCACAAAATCACAAATTGTGGACATGTAAAAGTATGAAATTTGTTGTGGTTTTGGAAGGACGAAAAGAAATGCCTATTTGCAGCGAGTTTCATGAATAACGACGTAATAATATTCGAAAAACAATGCTGGAGGGCGTAGGGGCTGACAAAATTCTACGGTAGTGCTGATTTTTGTAGGACCATTATTCGAAATCTCTCCTACGTTTTGGTTAACTTTGTACATGCAAGAAAAAATAATTCTCGTACGAACTGGTGGGTACCTAAAAGCGTAAAGCGGCTACCTATTCCCTCACGACGTCAAGTCTGAGCAACAATACTATAAAATAACCTAATGGATTTTGTCCAAGCACACGTTCTGTAAACTGTTATGGATCGAGTTCATTCACGTCCTGCATTTTGATGTCACACCATCTCTTCACATTAGCTGACTCCGGATAGCCCACCCATCTTCTAAAACAATATTTCACTCCAGTAATGCCTTGTGAACTGTTTGGATCAGGTGTTGGTAGTCTGCAACAGGTTAGGTTAGGTTGGGTATGATGTGTCCATTGTTCATGCCCAAGGTAATAAGGTCTGATGGGTTGGTTTAATGGTCTCTGACTACATCTAACTGATATTCTGGGGTTTATTTATATCTTTATTGTTTCCGCCCATTTTGTCTTAGGCTAGGATGTTTAGTATTGGTCAGGAATGAGTTGCAACTGGTCAATGGTAATTCAAGTCTTCGAGTATTTTATAGAAATTTACCTTATGTTGTTGAGGCCACTTCTGATTTTCGTTATCGGTTTTCATACCTCTTCCTTGCAAATTTTATGTTCATTAGCTAAATTAATATTGTTGCCTTTCTCCATCTGACATACCCGACCTTCATCAGGGAACTCGTTCTTTCGTTTAGTTTCCTAACTTTAACAAATCCTCTAACGTATATACTTAATAATTTCCGTTAATGAACGGTATACACTATGATGGAAAACAAACAGAACACTCAGAACGGCTCGGCTTTTCTATTCTAGTAACATCTAGGCATGTCTACATCCACTTACCTCACCTCTAGTCCTAGATAAATCTCGTAAGTCAGGACCAGGCTCCGTAGCCAATGCAGCTGTCAAACCTTAATTTATCGTCTTCCATGCTTCCCGTGTACTGACAACGTCTTCCACTGAATTCATGAAGTTTTTGTAACCATTAATAATCTTTTGAAAGCAAAGGTGAGTGACTTTTACAAACATAAAAATGAGAATCGGTAATTTGCTTTTAATACTATTGAACGACAACGAGAGACAATACTAAAGTTATTAGGCATTCAGTAACCAACTACCTTGGCGACATGTTAGTTTGATGACATTAAATAGGTACGTTTTCCCTATCCGGTATACAGCATTACATACCAAGCATTTGGCTTGAATAAACGTGGATGAAAGTGTACTTTACTCTTTTATGAAAAACGCACGTCATTCATATCTTCTTCATCTCATCCTATGAAAGACTTCTGCTTGTTGGGTGTCGAGACACGCTGTTTTTACAAGAGAACGTTACAACATTCGACCTGTAAATCTTCGTTTCTTTTCACAATAATTAAGCTCTGGTGTTTATGGAAGTTAAAACACCAGAAAACATTTAATGCTCAAACATTTCCCAACGCATATTTGAGTTAGTTTAAATATAGTGCTCCCATGAGAAGCAAAAATCACATATAAACTTCATTCTAGTGCCAAGAAAAATGACTGGTATAAAAAGAAAAATCACTATTCAACCACTGTAACAAGGCAAAAGAAAAATGCGAGAAAACTATTTAAAATTTTCCCAACAACCTCTACTGGTAATGCAAGAGCTTATTGACGGCATTGCATATATTTATTGTTTTCATGTATTGGCTTCTATTTTACATCAGTCCCTTAATATTAGCAACTGGTACTTGTGTACAATCTTTCTTCACCTTTTTAGCTGTTTTCTGATTACTGAATTAATACGTTAACTCAGGTAAGAGCAAAAATTTTTGCGCAGACACAATTCTCACAAATATATCAGTAAAAATTACAGCAGCAGACAATGTGAAAATTACAAATTACTTGAATTTTCAAACAAAATTTAAAGCGAAACAGGAATGTGTATTACATATTTTCAGTATTGTCTTTCTGTGTATTAGCTTTACGATGTGCACAGTAGTTTTAACAAATTCATACATTTTTCGGTTCTACATTCAGTATACTGTAGCTCCTTTGTGTGCGCACATTACCCTTCATATTTCAATTGCAACTTTTTAATTTTGCATTTGCATTACATTTTTCTATCTTTTGGTTGCAAGCACAGACAGAGTACTTGGAGCACTCTACATGTACTTCAGGCCTTTCTGTTGGCAGTTGTGATGGTGGACACGTAAACATTTCCACTATGAAAAGCTTGGCTACAATCATTTTCCAGGTTTTTGCTTTAATCACATTTACTTCCTAAGTACAATGTACTTCAACAGAAAACACATTATTGTAAGTTCAAAACAGGACTCCAATATTGCCCTAAAAAATTCCTGTGTTAATATTTCTGGTCTGAACAGTCTTATAAGATGAACCTTAAAAATATTACAGCATGTTTTAATGAGTAGCTGGCCAATTCCGAGAACAGAATACATGACCTTAAACTACTTTCTCTACAACTTTGTGCAGTAATGTGGATAATTTTTAAAAATTTTGTTATACCCATAAACAACTGCTCATGGCTATCCACAAACAATGATTGTAAAAACTCTGCAAGGCACAAAAGCGTATTCTTTCCATTTTTTACAAATTTATTGAAAATTTCACAAAACTTAGTACTTTCTCATTTTGCAGTTTATAAGTACCTTTACACAGACATGTATTTCAATATATTTTTTGACTGAAACCTTATACACATATGGTTGTTTGTGTACACATGGTACCTGCAAACCTGACAGAAGTAATAAACTTTTGGGGGAAAAATAAAAGAAATTTCAAATATCTTTGATCCAATTTTTTCACTCACTGACACACAACAGATTTTTTTAAAGGCAATTTTTGGCCTTACAGTATACTTAACTAGCCTGGAAGGTGGGCTAGCCAAAACTGGGTTGTGAAAGCAGGCACAGTGATCATCATGCTCAACATGACTTTCTGATATCAGTCTAGTATAAAGGGGTAAAGAAGTTTACACGAGTATAATCTCACAAAATGTCCGACATATACAAAATCATCACGATGAAATAATAGAAAAAAACAAACCAACTAAACTAAATGTTATATAATTATGTAGTAATCAACTATCGCTATTCACAGAAATACATATATACATCTCGATCTCAAACCATCAAACGAAAAACTTAGTTATAATTGACAACCAGTTAAAAAAATGCTCTAGTATCCTATTTCTTATAAACAATTACTACTACTGGGAAAAGCATGTCGACAAAAACATAGCTATGGCTCAATAATTATTGTACTATAATGTAACAAAGACAAGTGAAATGTATCAATAAAAATGAAACTCAAGTGGTTTGGTTTACATGAAAAAAAGTCGGAATGACATACAAAACGGGAGAAAAATTAATTAAACCGTATAACTAACCTCCTCAAGTACAAAGGAATAAATATAGATATGAACCTGTTCTTCAAGAATCTTTGGTAAATAGACAAACATTCTCTCTAATAATCAAACATTCAGTTGGAAATAAACGTGTAAGCCTAACAATATGCTCATAATATTCATCTTTAAGTTTTACCAATATAAAATGACTTCAGTTCATCTTTTTTTTAAACTCTATTTCTCTCTTAACTGAATTATTATACACCGGACTCTTTTGGTTACAGCAAGTAAATGTGAAATTCCACACCTGAACACTTGTTGCACAAATATGAGTTACTGTTCTAAATAAAAACAGAACTGCTTAGACAAAATACGAAAGAAAAACTTCTACTTTCACACACACAATCTTTCAACTGCCTTTGATAACGTACTGATAATGTCTGCTTTTCAAGCAAAATGAATTTAATGTAACAATGCTATTCATAGCACTCTTAATATAACCCAACAAATATATCCTCTCGTAAATTTTCTTCAACTTAATACAAGCGACAGAATCTCTTCACCAAAACCACTTTACATAACTTGTCAGGAATGTTGGATAACCACTCTGCCTTGACAGGTAAACTGTGTAACAGTAAACTCGTTTCACTAAGCAATCAGAAGCAGGGTGCATAAAATGAATGTACTGTACGTAAGAATCCTTTTCTCAAAAACCATCTATGTTAAGAGCTACTATAACAAACCTTTCCCACATTAATGTATCAAAAATACAACTTGACACTTTCCTACCTTAGTAAATAAGGAGAAATTACTGCATATACATTGTTCATAACTAAACCCACTTACAGGAATCTTGTGCAGTTACTTCCTAATATATAATAGGAACATTAATCCCCTCTACACACTGCAATAGTTTTGACAGTGCTGGCTGTTACTGTACATGAAATCAAAAGTAGACAACTTGTATTTCTTAACTCTGAAGAATATTTCTTATGTACAAATGTATAAACCTAGATATGATCAAATAAATTCTTTCCAAATGTCAACCACCACCATTTCCATGTATTTCCTCTTTGTATTCTATACTTTTTTCCTTTGTTCATTAGGCAATGTATCATAATTATCAAAGTACAAAATTATATAAAAAAGGCCCACATTGTACTATTTATATTTGGCTATTATCAAACCCATACCTACTTAGTTACAATTTCCAGTGTTATCATTTGTGATGGTTTGCAGTGACAAATCTCACCAACTACTGAGTTATGGAAGTAAAGTTTAGTATTTCAGGACTTTAATTTTCTTTACTTCTCTGACCTCTAAAGACAAACCAAAAATCTCTCAGACAAAATTCTCCAGGTCTTTCCTTTTCTGAGCATTAGAACATTACTTTTCCATAAACAGAAGGGGAACTGTGACATACTGCTGAGAAAACAATGATACATTATATTCATTTGCCACAAAAGAGACAATTTATAGATATATGATACTAAGGAACCTCACCTGTGCTATAAACACACTTTAAACACACTTTATAAGTCTAATACAACTCTGATCTGACATGGTAAAATGCATATATTTTTAGTATACAATATTATGTTTATTATATGTTAAATGCTTTTCATCATACCTTTATTTCTAATACACCCGAGGTTAAGCATTAGGTACGAGTTAGTTCTAAACGAAAACTGTACATGGAACATACGAGAAATTGATATACCACACAAGTACGATTCAATCACTGTACATACCTCTTAAACAGCTTCAAAGAAAGTCTCTTCTTTGTCAGGCTAACGATATCACCGATATCACTTATATTACAAAAAAGTGGATCTATTCTTACCACCTATTGCATTCCTGAAATAAATGATCACAATACATACATAATAGAATATATGCAACTAGCCATAAAATTCACAAGATTAGCTGTCCTAAAAAAAACTTTCATTACAATAACTTCTTTACTTTACGATTGAGATGGGATACAGTTTTGTCAAGTTGCGATAAGGAGTCCAGAGCAGTCTGGTAGACGGCATCTTTTTCCTCTGCACCGTACACATAGAGACAGTCATCCCGATGATCAAGCTGGGCATTAATTCTTTTGTCTAGAATCATCTGGGAAAGACGTCTCTCCACCTCCTCCCTTGGAAGACCAATCTTTTCAGCAACATATGTGATCTGAAAATTATTTCCATTGAAAGATAAAAAGAAATTCACCTACAATTGATTTTGCAAATAAGACATAAAGGTTATTTGCCAGTTGACCTCACATACCCAATGTACAAATATCAAGATTTAATAATTTATAAACCTAAGTATATATAAATTATTTCATTAACATCTGGGAAGAGCTCCCCCTCACATAATTTTACTGCAAAACTTAGAATTTTCTAAGTACATTAATATCAAACAGTTATTACTCAGCTCACATCCAGGTCTTGTGGACTTGGGATAGATGCCCTAACCATGTAGTCCAGCTAGCTAACCCCAAAAAATCACAATCATCAGTAATTTCTCTTTTCTAGCATAAACACTCTGATCCCTTGTTTGATTCATAAAGTTCAACTCTGCAAAAACTAAGTCACAACTTAACTACTGGGAAATGAGAGAGATGACAAAATCCACCAATCAATGTAACCTAAAAAAGCAAGGGTCTACATTCACAGTGGGTAACCAGCCACAAAATGAAGGAACTTAATTCAACACTCAGATGACCACAAGGGCTACTGCCTTCTGGTGGTATCTGCTGAAACATCTTCAGGATGCTAAAATTACAGTTCCATTCACTGCTCTGCTACAAATTTCTACTTGTGACTTGGCAGTCTGGTACAATTAAGTAACAGTTATTCAGATTAAGTGAATGTCATCACCATCAATGGTTTTATGTCAGCTTTTCCCTTTATGGAATTAGACGTGAAATCAGTGAGCTCTACTTGCTTCTGTCTCATTCACTTTCCCACAAGGATTCATGTCTGGTCTAGGTCTTCATCTATGGCATGTAGTGTCAACATCCTGGCTGCATTCTTCCATGTTATCTTTGTGTGCTTCCAGGCTTTGTGCATCTTTGATCTTGCGCAAAGTTACTACAATTTACTATTACAGGGAAAAAAGAAACACCCACTGTGCATGCTAAGAGCCTCCTCATTCCACTCTCCTAGAAGACTAAGGAGAATAGGTGATGGGCAGGGAATACATTAACATTCTTATCATTAACGGATTTGTTTTGAAAAACATTTTTGTGAAGTAAAATGTATTTTGTTCATTGCAGCCCCATTAATTCAAGCTGCCTGCATCACTATTCTCAAGCACAAAGACAAAGCTAATTTTCCCTACCAATCATAATAATGAGGAGCAAAGCCTAATATAAGAAGTCAGTCCTCATTAGCTTAAGAGTGCAGGGGCAGAAAGTTGAGGGTTTGGAAGTGCTGGTGTACTTGCATTTGTTGCAAGTAAAAGCAATGGTTTGTACCCAGCAGACTTATAAAGCTCAAGCTATGTTTCACCAGTGATAGATCTCGATTCATAGACTTTAGGCATACGTGCCAAGCACTGGGGCAACTAAGGCGATTCAGCGCTGAAACAGAAACTGACCATGAAAAAGTTTGAAAGGTGTAACAGGAGGAAAATCTCACAGTTGCACTATGAATCAATTGTGAAAGAAAGAGAATATGAACAGAGGTACAATAAAAGGAATGGAAGAAGTTGCAGCTAGGGGCCGAAGGGACGCTGCAAAGAACTTTATGCCTACATTGCACTGCATGAGGTGCACTGACGGCACTAACCCCCTATGGGGGATAGATCTTGATGCAGTACCAATGATGAAGGGGAATTCCCTCCCACATGGCTCTTGACTCCCACTAAAAAAAATTCAGATTCTTCCTGACTACAAAAGAAAAAAGAAATCCACATTCTTACAAGTTATGTCTTCAAGATAAAATGGAGAGAATGCTGAGTGGCATCTCCTAGTGCCTGCTCAAAGGATGGCACCTTCATCTTCAACTGGAAGAGACCTATATTTGATGCCTCAGAAGCAATGCTCTCTGTCTTTTACTTTTCATCAGTTTCTTTTAGTCTCTTCACCTGGCTTTCCCAACTAGCTACCATTTGGCTGTATACAATGTTCACTACTTCTTCAATCCCCTCACTTCATGTTTTATCAGACCACTGGCCAATCCCTGGGGCTCAAGGATTCTCATTTTATGTGGTGACTCTGTGGAATCCGTAGGAAATTAATTTTTATCACCAGAAATAAAGCTAACTACTTCGAAAGGTGGAAGCTCTACCAAAAGCTTATCTTGACTCTGGGAGTGGTAGAGGGAACTCAAAACACTGTTGCTGGTGACAACTTGACATCATTTTCATGGTACAGTAATACCTCAAACTTACGTGAGGTTAGGTTCCAGACCCACTCACACATGGCGAAGATTCGTGTAAGATTTGATGCAGTCACTAAAAATGCTAATAAATGCTTATTTTTAGAGTTTAAAGACTAAATATGACCATAATCATGCTCCCAAAGTATTAAGCTAACTTTTAAATGAAATTAAAGTTAGTGTAATTTCTTTTAAAGATTAGCTTAATACATTACCCTTAAAAAAAGAAACAAATGGATGATGGAAAAACACAGCACAGTATCGTAATGGGTATTGTGTTTGCCATACTAGTGCATTTACAGTAGGTATGTACATATACTAACGTTACCCTTGATTTATGGGATGCCATTTTTTTTTCACTCACAGAGTAAAAGATGTTTTCTTTGCATCACTAGGTAAACTTCATAAGTTATAGTCATAACGAAGGTACACAATTCAATAAAATAAAGAAAACATGTACACAATGTTTGTAAGTAAAATTCAATCAATTCAAAATTATGAAAGACATAGAGAAATAATAATTTGTAAAAATATGTGTGAGCAATAACTATGAACGAGAGAGAGAGAGAGAAATACATATGCACATTAATAAGATTGGACCGTAACACAATTTTCCATACCGATTTTAAACTTAAAAGCATGAAAACTTATAAAATACTTCAAATATTAAACAAACACTTTCTGCAGGGGTATCACATCTTTGAAAAGTGTAGTACCTCTGCGAATGGGTATCACATCTTGTAAAAGCACACTAACTGTTCGTGCTGTAATTACATGTAATACAGATTCCACCAGCATTTTCTCCTAGGTTAACAAAGTAATTTTCACAGAACAACACTAATCAACTCTTAGTTCTGTCTTTATATGTTTCAAACGCTAAAACAACTCTTGGAAAAATCGTGTAAGCCAATTAGTTAGGTTCCAATGAAAAGTTCGCGTGACTGTGAATTTGTGCAACTCGAATCGTGTAAGATCGAGGCATTACTGTACCCATGAAAGCTAGAGCTACCTCATTTCTCAACACACTTAGGAAATTTACTTTTCTGGAAAATCAGAGCATCTTTACCATGGGTTCATGCATTCATATTCTTTTACTATACGAACAGTTCTTTGGGGATAAAATATGGGAAAAGCACATCACATAATTAAACACCGGCATACTCTAAACAAACAGCAATGCAGCATAAACTAACCTGGACATTAAGTGGTTATTTAACATTTTCACATTCTGTATTTTGATAAGACAGCAAGCCACTAGACAATAGTGCAATAAATCATTAAAAAACTGACAAAAATAGCCATCCCTTCAAATAACCAACAAATATGATCTAAAGAGCATTATAGTATACAAAATATACAGTATAACCAGCATTACAGAATACAAAATAAACAGTATAACCATTCAATAAAAGTAATACACTTGTTATTGAGAGATATATCTACACATTATCCTCAGTAATAACTGTAATACAGGTTCTCACCTGCAGTCGCTCATAAGGCAAGACTATGTTGAGAAGATTCTTCTCCATCATTGATGTGTACAGATCATCCAGTACACTTGCTACAACAATGTCCCCTTCTAAATGATCCTTGTACTGGGCTCGAGTCTTCCTGGAAAATTATAAACAACATATTTTCATTGCAAGTATCAGAATATAAAAACAAGATTTTAACTATTTTCACAAATGTACTCTATTCATTACTTCCTGTATTACGATTCCTTTACAACAGAAAACTGGAATTACCAATAAATGAATTAATGCTTTTCAGCACATTTTGACTGTAAGATACATGACATCACTACTACTAAAATATTCCACTGGCTTGGTAAAACATATACAAGCTTATAGTTCACTCCCAGAATATTAGGAACAATTACCATACATGCCAGCGTATAAGGTGACTCAGCGTATAAGATGACCACCCATTTTTCATGTAAAAATGTAGGTTTAGAGCATGTTCGCCGTATAAGACGACCCCCAATTTATTAAATTAAATAACACTACCAGTTGATGTAAGTCAGTTTGTACATATATATAAAATCAATAATTATTGGAATGATTGTACCGAAAATGTGTGAAATCAGTATCTTCAAGATTTTAAAATGGTTGAGCAAGCTCACCATTAACAAAAAAATATTTTTGTATTCCCTTAAGAAAAAATATAAACATCATGACAAATGCTCAACGCCTATAACATCACTATCAGCGGAGTAATACCCATTTGAAGTAGATCTGCATGAATGCATTCCTTTAGAACTAGAAAGAACCCCGATATTAAGGATGACTGGGGAACTACCAATATCACAAAACCCTTCAGTTTGATTATAAAATACTAACAAGGAAATGTTGGCCTTTAGTGACAACAAGGATCACAAGCCAAGCACAACTGGGAATTACGAACACAGCTACGTTTCTTAAACAAGAAAGTTATACTAATCCGATTTACCTTTTCAGTAACTTCAAATCATCTGTTAATGTTAAAAGGGCATTATATACTAAGTATCAATAACAAAATTTTCTGATATTGCCTTGTAACAATGGTGTCACTACTGATTCACTCGAATTACCCGTGGTTTTTACCGTTATTACAGTTGTTTTGTTTAGAGTGTCGATAGCTGAGACAGTAGTTAACTGTTAATAAAACTATTGCCACTTCAAGGGTTAGCCTATCATTAAAAATCTTGGCAGAATTTAACCTCGTATGAAACGACTCCCGTTTTAAGGTCAAAGGTAGCCTTATACACGTATACAGTAGGTACTTCAACAAAGATCTAGAAAGACTGATAAGTGACTGCAGTCCAAGATGTGAAGCTGAATTTTGGTAACATTATAACTTTTCCTTTAGGTAGAATCCTACTAAGATCACTTTTTTTAAATCGGCTAATCTTCATCACAGTTCCTTTACACAATTTACTGCACATTGGTAATAATGTCCTGAATGATTTCAAGCATCCAAAAATACTTGGCTTTACCTTTGACACTAAGCTTGATTTTTCAAAGTGCCAGTGCTTACAAAAAAGTACTACAAATCTTTGCAGGACTTCTATACCTGCAGAGATTATAGCTTAATGGCACAAGACTTGGATCATCTTCTCTAATAGCATTGGAATGCTTTCCTTCTAAAACTCCGGAAGATTTGAAGACATCTTTCTTCTAGACAAGACTGGTAATGACATTTCAGACCACTGCCAGATTTCCTATTGGACCATCTTTCAAAAAATGTAATTCAAAAGGGAAGTTTAATCATCACTCTTAGTACCCATGCCTAAGTTTGTGCATGCTACTCATTTTGTTGCCAAAATCCCCCTTCTCTTGAGGTGCCACCAAATTGCACAGGCCATCAGAGAAATAGACTCCCTGGCACATATTATGCATGTTGAGACTTAAATTTTGTATTCTATTTGATATTTTTCTCCTTTGGACAATTGAAATGTGACTCTGCTGCTTGGGTAAGCTACTGAAATAATGAATATATATATTGCCATACAGTCGTTTCAAAGGAATACTTTCCTATAATCTAATGTACATAAAAAAAACTCAAGAGTATCAGCATTAAATTAAAGCTGCAAATTTCTTTCCTAGCACAGTGTACTAAAGATATTGAAGGCAACCAAGGATAATACATGACAGTTTCTCAATAACTCCTTGTACCAACATCCTTAGTAAATTTTCATTATCTTAAAAGAAGAAACACTGCCTATCATCTTTAAACAGGAAAGGATCATGAGTGAAGCACTTTTGGTTATCTCTAAAAAAAATCCAGATTAAAACAGCCATTTCACAATTATTAATTAGGTACTGTACCATTATTTCATGAAATATTAATGCTAAAAAAGAAGCATAAAAATGTCCAGTTGTATCTAATCAATTTGCACCAAAACAAAGTACATTAAAATAAAATCAAACTCACTTAAAATCTGCAAGTGATGATTTATTGGCAGCACTGGTAATGGCAAGCATAGCTTCCACTCCTTCATCAATATCTTGAACATGACTCTGGCTCCTCACTGCCTTTTCTCCTTCCTCAGACCTAAAATAAGTCATCAAAAGGACCTTGAAATATACTACAAGTTAGAAATCTAATTTCTCCTCAAAATCAAGGTATATCGAACATCTTTCATATCAATCGTTACTAAATTTCTTGAAAATGCCACTCAAATGATTTTTACAGATTCGCGATTAGTTATTTTCAACAAAAAATGGAGGAGAAAATGGCCAGGAACTACTTGGCACTTTGCACATCTGTCTAATGTCTGCATGATTCAAACAATTATTTTTGATAGTAACTAGCTTCCATTAATCTATCATCCTACAGATGGCATTTACAAACAACTGTAGTTAGAGAGCTATAAATACAATCAACCTACTTCCACTGAATCAATCCATTATACTACAACAAACGTAAAATAATCCTTCATTTTCAAATGACTGTCATAATCACAATCTTCTTTCTGTTTTAACAGTAAACCCAAGATGACAAATTTCTCATTACGTATATAGGAAAAGGTTCCATGATTTCTTTCCCGTATTTTGCTCCATATAATTCTCAAACTCAGTTAGCAAGATTTAATCTTATAAGAACGTCAAATATGTTACAGATCTGATTTATTACTAAAAACATAATGTAATGGCTATACTGTATGTATTTGGTAAACAGTCTTACCGATTAACCATGACCTTGGTAAGAAGCATATACTTAAGTGCTTGTGATCTTTGTCTACGTGATGTGAAACCCGTCGCGGCTTCTTTGAAGTAGGAAAAAGCAGTTTCCATGTCTTTTCCTTCAGCCACTTGCATAATACCTGCAAAATTAAATACTATGTAAATAAAGTGATACTGTATAAGCTTAATGAAAACACCACAAAATATAAACAGTTTCATTTTTCTAAAAACTAGAAGGAACAATGTTATGAATGAATAGTACAGTATTTTCATTACTATTAGTTGATTGATTATATAATGCCACTAGACGTAAAATAAAAAGGAATGTATTCATAAATACATATACAGTGATGCATCTGCAACATGAATGCAGATGTAGTGTGCAAGCATGCAGGGCTTATTAAAGATATATTACAGCAATATTGTTATTTACTTGTTATGGCCTACGAAAATTTATGAAATCCTTACACTCTGCAACATGTTGCAAGCTACTTGAGCTTAGGGAACAGTACATCATTTGTTGATACCTTGTGTAATTATGTAATGCATTACCCTTACAGCACTAAGTTTACTCATTACCAATTACAATAATAACATTTGTTTAGGGATACTAAATTCATCAAAACTGAACAAAATGGTAGATACAAGAGAGAGAGATTTTTATATTTGTTCATAGGCTTCACAACTCATGTATGACAAATGAACGGAGAAAATTTACAACCAAATTCAGTAAGTGCATACTAAAAACTGTTACAATCATCAAAACTTACAAATAAAATGCACATAGAAGAGAAAGGAATGAATGCAGATTTTCACAATTGCTACACCTCTAGGGTACTGTTATTTATTTTTATTTATAAATGATTTGTTTAACCAGACCTCTGAAGCACTGTACACTACCTTCCTGAGGTGTTTGGCGTGCTTCCTATTTGTTTTACATGATTACGTTTAATATACACTAGTGAATACTATGCTGACAGACTCTACTCAAAAATTTCATGTGATTCCTAAGAATTCTGCCACATAAATATAATCTGACTGAATAGATAAGTTTCTGATTTAATGGTAAACTCTTAATGCGACGACTCAACTAAAAAACAGTAAACTCCTGACCGGTTGTAATACATTTTGAAGGATGAACTATGAAAATGTTTCCCTAAGAGCATAAATTCACTTTACCTGATTGTAAGTCAAGCTCTCCCTGCATGTCTGGAGGAGTGTAGATTTTCAGAGCCTCAGTTTTTGCCGTTGTTATGTTTGCTCGAGCTTTAGATATGTTGCCCATTGCATGGTAAACTTGACTTAAACACAAACAAGCCTGAAATGTACATTTTATTTTATATGATGACCAAATACATCAGTTGGCGTTCAATATACAAACTTGAATGAAGATACTACTAACCACACAAAATAATCACAATTCTGAACAGTCCAAACATCAATACTCTATAATACTGTTCTCCGATTCATGAAGTTTATTATAAACCATAGGTGTAATGTGACCAATGAATTAAAAATTCATAACTCTCAAACAATTTGTTCTTATGGAAGAAAATTAATATATTATAACTGTTCAAAAACTTTACCACTATCACAATGGCTTCAACTGAAAATACTCCAGATTCTAACATACTTTCTCAAATGGATTTGTGTGCAAGACTTGTCATTCCTTGTTGGCTGAAATTTGGGTAGCAGCACAAAATACTTTTAAAGATCTATGCCATACTATATTCTCCATAAATGACAATCAGATTGTTAGTGGCCACTGAAGAAACATGTGTTGAATAGATCTGTCCAAGACTCTGACAAGAAAACTGAAGGACTGTTTGTTTTGAATTAAATCCTCAGCAAATAATATTGTATGATCTATCTTTGATGAGACACTAACTGCATCTTTTGGGTTCCACATACACACTGAGCCTTACTCTATTTAATGTCCGAAGATCTTACCTTACAATATCCATACTTACATACGAAGAGGTAGCAATTAACATATTTACATGTCTAGCAGAGAAGAGACATTCAGTCAATATCTTATAAATTAGCACATATGGAATTAATGAGGTCTAGACCACTATGCATGTGGTGAAGCAACAATTTCATTAACTTGGTAACTGAACAACAATGTTATTGCCACTGGTTAATGTAATTTAGACTAGCAAGTCATTTTTATTTAAAATATAAAAACTGGCAAATTAATAATAACTATATCATATACATTTCACAGAAAATACAATGCAGTAATTTTTTCATACACCTTAAAATCTAACTGCAAGTTGGTACAAAGACATTCACAGAAATTTAGCTATGACCAGATCTGAAACCCCCCCAAAAAAGTATAACCAGATTCTCCAAACCTTTAAAAACATCCACCACACGAGCATGTTCTCCATTCACTCAATATACACAAGAATACAAAACTTTTATTACCTTGACTGTTTTCTCTTTGTCCTGCAATTTTTTCGTTTCAGAATACAAGGCATTTGCAATGGTTTCCGCCTTCTTGTAGTGCTTGGTGGCATAATACAACGACATCAATGTAAGCTCGAGTTCATGCCTCAGGTTTACGCTTTTCCTTTCTCGTGCCCATTCAACGGCTTTCTATAAAATAATACAACGTGCAAAAATATTAACGAACAAGACTACATTAATATCTTTTCTAATATGACTTAAGTAAAGCAAAGAACATGTGTTGGGTTATATTTCGTGTAGTATTCATATCACTGACTCAACTTCCAAGCTTTTTCCTTAAATACAGTACAGACACTACCCCACTTACTAACATTCACGTTACGAACATTCAGATACGAACAAATGTGATCATAAATTAAAATTGTGTTCAGAGCGCTCCCCTTTGCCATCCATAAGTTTAAATTTTGTTCCGTGAGCCTATTCTGCTTAGTTACAATTAATAAAGCACTGTACTGTATAAAATACAGTAATGTATGTATAGAGTACAGTACTACTGTATTGCGTTTTGGGATGAAAAAATGCAGAGTACCATATTGACTTTACATCATTCTGTACTTAAATAGGCATGAAGACCAACTTACGAACAATTCAAGATACGAACGGCCATTTGGAATGTAACTCATTCATATGTAGGGTAATGTCTGTATTGATTTCCATTTTGTACAAGGACTGTAACTCAAGTGCATTTGTACTACAGGCTGTACTTTTTTTTTCTTGCCATCTTGAGTTTAGTATGAAGCAAAGAATAACTGCTTTCATCAACAATTATGTAATTAAACTATGGAAGTTATACAAGAAGCTAGATACATCAAAACAACTCGATCAGAACAGTCTTACCTCACAGAGTGTATGTTTACTCTGCTTAGTTGTTTCTAAGCTGCAATAATGAGTCAACAGCTGTCTGAGGAACTTATTAAATCGAGGTGCATTCATGGTCTTTACAGTGGTTGTCCCATTCAATAGCTGTTCTACCAAGGTTTCAACAATTTCATTGACTGATGAATCTGCAAGAGGAAAAGAGTAATTGACATATTTCTAAAATAAACTAAGAACGAACTACAGAAAATATCCATATACTCATAATAGGATTATGGAACATTTCATCGTGCAACCTCAATTTATTACACAGTACAGCCTATGTATACTGTGAGTATTTACATAAACTATTATCTACAGTCGCAATAACCACATATTTACATCAATTGCAATCCCATAAAGTTCACAAAGTTCTCAAGAATATGAATGTCCTGCATATAATCATTCCAAACCATATCTCAATAACTTAGTAGTGCTGTCAATTCAGATCTAAGCATCTGAGTATTCTTCACAAACATATTAATTCAGAACCACAGAGAGAGAGAGAGAGAGAGAGAGAGAATCTAGTAAATTCGTCTTAACTTGATCTCTTCCCTCCAAATTCACTATACCCCAAAAAGCCACAACCAAGGAACTGCCAGTAGAAGACTGATTCACAAGACTTTAGCCTGAAGAACTTGGAAGGTCACTCCAGAAATAGAACCATCCTCTATGACACTGGATCTGTTTACATCTAATATACTGTTCCAAAGAATACAAGTAAGCTTTCCTCAAGTGACCAAAGCAAAAGAATGATTTCAATCATTCTGAATTTGAAAAGTCTTTGCATTGATATAATTATCCAAATGTCTCACTAACCATAATACTTGAGAGTGGCCATAGGCAACAGGAATCACCAACTTTACAAGAACCCATGAAGCAAGATGGTGAACAAATATGAAAGGTCACGCTGGTACCCCTAAATCTCTCCCAACAATGTCATACAATTTACATTATCTTAACACTTGCAAGTGTGCAACTGGTAGATGGGAAAATAGCCTCTAGAAACTGCAACCATATTGCACAGCTCCCACAATCTGACCAGTTTTCTTCCCAAAGCAAGGGGAACAGAGAGTTTACTGTCAATTCTGGCCCCTTGATCTTTCTGACCTTGACTCTGTGAGACTTTGGTATGTCATTAAGAACTTCCTGCTCCACCATACTGGCAAAAAGGACTAACTGTAAAAAGTGAGCAGTCAACATTTGCACCCCTTATCTTCTGGAGCTCCTGGTTTGCAAGTTTCAGCATCTCTCTAGGATGGAACTGGTAATCTTCCCAGAAAAACATCAGAAGGAACCAGAGTATCCATCTTTGTCAAAATAAGTAAAGCTTCACAAGTTCCCTGTCAACCATTTAACGAATCTTAGCGAATGAATGGGTAATTCTTAAAGAACGTCACTGGAAATATCCATCAAAACTCATCGGCAAGTTACCCACATCCAAATAAATTTCAGTGTTACCAAAAAAGTTTGTGTAGCCCTGATATAAATACAGATATCACAGAACAGAAGATTCTAAATGATGCCTTTACTCAGGCAGCAATGTAACCACAGCCTTTACCAATACCATACCTACAAAAGACTGATTAAATATGAGAAAAGACTGATGACCATGCCCTGAGGGTATCCTGCTCAGAGACTGCCTACACATACTCAATAAAAGGCCACTGTCTAGTCTCAACTGCCATAATCTGGCTATAAGCCATAGCTTTAGTTTTTTAACTGGTCTGCAGAAACCTTTTGCCTGTCTGTCTCCCTAAATGAAAACAAATATCATTCCAATGTCTTTGTCCATATAATAACAATCATTCTGCCCCCTTTGTTTCTGTAAGTTTGTGTTTCTAAAATCAATGCAAATTGTTTGGCCATTTAGTGTTAATCTTGGCAGTCTCTTCCTCCAAGAGAAGCTGTAAGACCAGTAAAAACTCCAATAAGCCAGGATCACCAGACAACTTAACAATTCACTGTCAAATCATTCATGAATTTACAACATCCATTAACTAATCACTAAGTTGTATAATCATCTACCTTCTCAAGAAGAGCATACTCCTTACCCATTAAAGATACACATAAAGTAACCCTAAATTTCACAGCTGTTGGAGCATAATCCACATTATCAAAAGTGACATCAGCAATAAACCTGGAGAATACAGTTGTTGGCTTCTTGTCCAACCATCTCCTTTCCTGTGATGAAGAACAGGAAAAAGAACACCAGCAATCTCCTTCCATTTTATATCAAGGTTGGTCTAAACTGGCTTCCTATCATAAAGTAGAATGAACGCCAGAGCCACAGTGACGCACAGTTCTAAATAGGTTGAGTGACCAACTAAATGAAGCAGGAACAAACTCTTGATTATTTGACAAAACTAGTCTAGTCTAGTCTAGCTTCGAGAAATTAAAAAATACAGGTATATGTGTTCGAGTGCATCTCTGACCTCTACAAACTTGACACAATTTCAGGTAACAAACCTACCATACCCATTCATGTTAACTCTCAAACATGTTCTTTGAACTAATTTTCACAGTTACACATTGCTTTGGGAATTTTTAATAACATAGAGAATAATCATGGACCAGAATCATTAACAATTAGCTCCATAAAAAAACTTAGCTAAAAATGCAAGCTACTACAAAATGGTGAGGATATACCTTAATTCTCATAATGAATAAAAACCAAGTGAAACATTATAAATGCAGTTACAGTACACTGATTCATAAGCATGAAAACCATAAAGTGAAAGAAAAGTCATAAAGGAGACTCAACATGGGTCATCAGTGGAGGCATGCTCTGTTGAATTATTGCTTTATGCATACTTCCACATGTACTGTATTAATAATCACATTGTCTTGGATGAACTTAAACTTATTAAACCTTACTGTACCCATCCTCCGTTCTAAAATAATACAATACTAACTATACTGAGGACAAGAGCAATTCAATTCTTAAAAATAATGTTATAAAACTTAAGACTGCATGCAAGAAAGTTAAAAACATTTCCTATCTTACCTCTTACTGCAGGTGGTATACTGCAAACAATTTCATTTTTCTGTTCATCATTAAGACTTAATGTCTCCATAAAGGTATCTGCAACACTTAAATTATCTTTATCCACTTCAATTGGCACAATAGTAACAGATTCTTTAATGTTAGGCTTATCATTATTTGTACTTCCCTGAGATGGCATTTTGTCCAAAACTACAGATTTACTACCTTCTACAACAGGTACTTTTTCAGTTCTAATCTTTTTCAGATGTGTAATTTTACCTTCTGGGGTTTCATAAGTTGAGCTTTCACTGTCAGAAAGTCTCCTTTTCATTGCACTGTCATTATGACTAGAACCCTCATTAGAATTGCATAATTTAGTTTTATCCTGAACCTCAATGTTATCATCACCATCAACTTCTGAAACTTTGCCTTTGCTTCGAGCTCCTGAATCTTTCTTTGCACGTCTCTGTTTCCCCTTTTCATTTCTGTTCCTTGACCTAACCTCATTCTGTGCATTTTCTTCCACCTCTGCTGATGAATTTAGACACAAATGGTCTTGCTCACCTTCAGCTTCTTTAACCACTTCCAATTTTTCCTCAGAACTGATGTGAACTTTGTCCCCATTTATGTCACTTTTCACATGATCAACTGGGCTGTCAGAGTGACCATCAACAGATGGTTTATCATCTGCACCTTCCGTTCCACCATCTAAATCTCCAGGAGGGGGTGTTTCTGAAGTGGGCCCTCGGCCTCTTGTTCTACGACCACTTCGTCCATTAGCAGGAGCCACATCATTTGCTACAGCACCTCTCCTCCTCTTAACTGCCCGTTTTGGTGACAAAGGTGGTGAAGCACCATTGGTTTTTGTGGCAGGAGCAGTTGGAGGACTGTACGACTTGGGCCTCTTCCTTCCTCCCCTTGATGATGTTGCTGAGGCAGTGGTGTTTTCAGATATTCCACTCGCTTCAGAGCTATTACTTCCTCTTCTGGTGCGTCGTGTTGTTGGAGTAGAGGTAGAGGTTCCACTGGTATTCCCTATACTACTTGCGCTAGAATCTGTGCTACCCCTACGGCTCCTGCGGCCCCTGCCTCTCGGTGAAAGGTTGACCAGAAGAGGTGGAGTTCTTGAGCTTCGAGTTGAACTTCTACTCCTAGGACTTGACCTTTGTGGCGACTCTGGGGTGGACGTACCCCTTCGCGTTTTTCTTGGAGGTGACTCTGGAGTAGTTCCTGGACTTGCCTTGGACTGGCGTGGTCTCCTACGCCCTTTCTGAGGAGTCTCTGGTGATGTCGCTGCAGCACTTGCAGTATCTTGTTTTCTTGGCATTTTCAGTTCAGATTCTTCTTCTGAAAAGACAGAAAATTTTAATTACAAAATGACACTGACAAGTTGACCAAATGTAAGGGGAACCACTTTAATATGTCATAGCTACTAATGTCTTTGAAACAGATAAGGCTTTTTCATAATGTAAAGTAATAGAGCCAGGAGAACTAGGATTTAATTTGTCATGTATTATCTAACAAGAAACTTCATTCTTAACAAAATTATAAATAATTTAGTTGAATAAAAAATTAATATTCCTATTTTTGAATTAACCAACGACCATGATTTTTGCTCAATATTGCCTTGGTTAATACACCCTAACCTAACTTTCCCTTCAACTGCTCTTACCTAGATCACTGTGCCGTGACCTGGCCTGGAGGAGTTTCATACCCCCCTACCCTCCCAGCTCTATAAGGATTTTCATTTACTTTAGCCATTTCTGATATAACTAATAACACCAATCTGCAGTCAGCCACCATTTGCGCAAGTCAGCAACCGAGAGCCTAAGAGAGAATCAGGCAGATGACATAGCCTAACTATTTATCCAGGATAAATGACAAAATCTTTGTCCTGTGCCCTATGCTGGTCAGGAAGGTTCTGTCCAAAAACCCCTTTAACCTAGTTTTGTAAAATTATATCAAACAGGAAACTGGGTAAACTTATGGTGTGGTGTTTCAAGATGACTAAATATGGTAGATAACATACAAAATAATTTTGTATGTTATCTACCAAAAGCAAATGCAGTTTTTCCCTAGCTTATTAAGCACTTCATACTAAACTACACTTACCCTAGCCTAGTACCGGACTTGTCGGTAAAATTTTTCTTTAAACTATTATTGCACTTGGAATTAAACATATCACTTGCCTATGTATTAATGTGGGCTTTGAACATTTCTAATATTTGTTTCATTAGCAAATGAACTAACCAACACCTAACCTAACCTAATCTTGGGTACCAGGTCTTTACTTTAGGTAAATGCATGAAATTAGTTTGAAAACATTACAAAAGCTCACCAAACTATGAATGAGATGTATCACTGGGACTATGGGCCTTTTAATTCACTTCTTTTATGTTTTCCTACTGTGATCCTCAAATTGTAGGATATAGGCCTAAAGGTGGGTTACACTATCAAGGTGGGATACACTATCTCGAAAAAATACTCATTAGCTAATGAAACAAATGTCAGAAACATTCAAATTAATTTACATATTATTACATATGAAAATGGTAAAACTACAGGGTAACTCTGCACGGACTGTTACCTTGGAAATTGATTTTTCCTATACTTTTAGTGTTGTTTATTATCAGTCAATTATTACTAACCCCATATCTACTGGGAACCCTTTGGGAACGCAGGGTTTTGGGTTGGGGAAATTGTTGGGAGAAAGACTGGACTGCCATGTTGTTATGGAATGGTTCCATGCATGCTCAAGTCATTAGAGCGCCATATGTTCAAGAAGGGATTGGCTAAGGAAAACTTATTATAAAAGGAACTATAATACCCTCACGTACCCTAACCTAACCCAATCTAGCAGTTTGTGTTACTTAGCTTGGGGGCAGAGCCCCCGGATACCCCCGTGAAGGAAACTCCACTTTTTACCAAAAGCTACCCTATAACACTACACATGCGCAATAGCATTCCAGGATGGCCAGCGTACAAAAACATGTCAATTCTGATGTTAAGTACAGGTTAATTACCACAGACCAACAAAAAATAACAGTAGACCTAAGCAGTAGCTCCGCATTGGGTATTACTTTGGAAATTTATTTTTCCTATAATATTTTGGTTGCTTAAAAAATATTTACCATTGTTTTTTATCAGTCAACTGTAATTAACCTATAATTAACCTCAAAAGTTGTATGCTGGCCATCCTGGAATGCTATCGTGCATGCACAGTGTTATAGGGGAGCTTTTGGTAAGAAATGGAGTTTCCTTCATGGGGGGGAGGGGGGCAGAGATTGTGGTCTATGTACCACAGCCTTCCTAGGTTAGGTTAGGATAGGGTATGTTAGGTCAGTATAATTCCTTTTACAATAGGTCTCCTTAATCAGTCCCTTCTTAAACATGTGGAACCCTATTGACTTGTGCATGCACGGAACCATTTCATAACAACAACATGGCGGTCCGGTCTTTCACCCTGTTTCCCCCACTCAAAACCCCGCATTCCCAAAGGGTCCCCAACCATGTTCGGTAGATATGAGGTTAATAATAATTGGTTAACAATAAACACCACCACATCCTTCATCAGCAGCACTGCAGGTACAGGAAAAATCAATTTCCAAAGTAATAGTCCTTTTGGAGCTTTTACTTAAATATACCAAAATAAAAGTAAATTGTTAATAAGCAACCAAAATACTATAAGAAAAGGCAATTTCCAAGGTAATACCCGATGCGGAGCAACCCCACAGTTCTACAAATATTTCCTAGATGAAAATGCAATAACGGTTTAGAGTCAAATAATACTGACTTGTCAACCACGGCCTACCTGCGCCACAGGCCTACTGTTCACCCACAGCAGCTTACGCTGGCTGCGAGTGTGGCATTGCCTCTAGGCTAGGCTAACCCACTCCAAAGCACACCAAATCCAAAGCCAAAAGCCTATACCTAGGCTTCCCCTTAATTACGAACTACTTCAAGGAGCCTTACGAGAGGCTGTTCTTCTAGCTTACGCGAGGCTGTTCTTCTAGCTTACGCGAGGCTGTCTAATCACCCGAGCAGAGGCCTATCTAAGATCAGGTACAAACTACCGGCAACAAAGTTATTGGCCCGGGACAATATGGGCGGATATTAACACCAATTACAATTCCGCCCTCAAAACAACCACGGATTAAATAACAAGCAGTCGCCAACTAATTAATCTCGACGAGAACGAGCAAATAAGAGCTTTCGAAGTCGTCGCAAAGTGGCATAAGAAACTCGCCCATGGGCCCCAAAAACCTCTCTTCTGACGTCGAAAAAACGTCGTTCTGGGACCACTTGACCCGGAGACGGACCCGAATTCGAAACAAACGGCTCGAAAATGCACGGGAAAATCCGGGGATTCGTCTGCGAGAGGAATTTGACGGGTGTAATCGATACGTACTTGAGTTTTTCTTATTTTTTCTGGTGCGGGATGTCATAGTAAAGTCACTCTCTCAAAATGTCAACAACGACAACAACGGTAGCATCGTCGACGAAAATCGTGGGCTTCTGGAAAATTAGTATTACATGTTCTTAGCTTTTGCTACAGTTTAGGCGGTGATGTATCTCTAATTCTTCATTTTTGCTCTAACTGTAAATTATGCTTACTTAATTTATTAATATTTAACCTAAAAACGTAATCTTCGCAAAGTACTCTTCCTCTGTTGCGGTTCAAGTGCTCCCATGTTTTGGGAATTCCTTTGCCGTGTTCCTCCTTGTAATGCTACGGGTTCTGTTAAAGAAATTATCAGAAATGTGTACTTTATATTCTCTGCTGTAATGTACGCTTATAGCTTAGGTTAATAACTTGCGACCAATAACAACAAAAAATACTAGAGGGACGAATTAAGATGCCGTATGATTGGCACAAGCTAATCCCCGACAATCAGATTATTTACAGTAATAATTTCAGATATATGCTACTAGAATTCTTTTTGATACCTACCAAAAAATCAGAAGTTCATTGCTTGAAAAAAGATTTTTTGAAGAGGTACACACCATGAATTTATTTGTGGTCTTAAGTACCTAAAAATTAACTATTACATAAACATTATATGTATTATTATTACATAAACATATAATATATATTACATAATACACTATAGTATATATATATATATATATATATATATATATATATATATATATATATATATATATAATGTGTGCGTGTGCCGTTAGGATGGCATCAACCCTACTGATGTATCTTTAAAAGTAAGGTATTAATTTTCTTGATTAAAACAATAAAAGAAATTGGCCCAAGTTCCTTTACGTCACGATTATTTCTTCCTATTTTACCACAGCAAACGGCCACTGTCTATTTTACATATTAAGGTAAATACATTACCTATTCACCTTAAAAGATTTATTAATTATATATCAGTCTTTTAAGGTAAATATGTGGAATACAACCACGAGAGGAAAAACCTGGCAGTAAAGTTTCTACACCGATAGAGAGTTCGATTGTCGATCGATCAGATGTTATACGGAAAGTTTAATCAAAATGGCAATAAAATGAACGTTAGAATCCCCATCAGCATCAGACTACAGTATGAAAGGATGAAAGGAAGAAGAGGGAAATGATGCAATACTTAAAATATGGCACCATGGCGTCTGTACCCCGCCTACAATACATGGGAGGATCCCTTACACATCTGTTAATATTAATGTCTTGCCATTACCTGCAACGACCCGTTAATCTTTGAGGGGGTGACTGTCTAATATTTACTCACGAGTTCTACATTTCTAGTTTATAAGGGATGTTTTTGTGTTCCATTTGTTCTATAAATGTGCCTTTTTTACATTTCCCTATGTTGTTCTTGTCACGTAGCCTGTTAATTACTGTTTTTAGAGTACCTCAGTCTGAATGTAGCCTACTAAGGAGGGGGATTATTATGGTACTACTGAAAATACGCACAAATTCATAGACCAACGCTTATAGTCCATTACCTTCAGGCTACTACAGATTAAAAAATGAGAGAGAGAGAGAGAGAGAGAGAGAGAGAGAGAGAGGGCACAAGTGGATACAAAGAAAAATATTTGTGGAAGAAAAACTGGTAAGAATTGCAACTCGTCCATACTATGTTCGTTGGCCATGATTAACCAATATTGGTTTTTGTCGATGATTGTGTAAGATTTAATTCATTTTCACACAGCAGAAATATGGGATATTAGTAAACAGCAAAGTTTGTCGTTCAAGAGATACCAACCGCCACAGCTGAATTCAACGAAAACTGGAAGAATCTACAAAGGAAGTCTTC
Organism: Macrobrachium rosenbergii; assembly: GCF_040412425.1. Lineage (NCBI taxonomy): Eukaryota > Metazoa > Arthropoda > Malacostraca > Decapoda > Palaemonidae > Macrobrachium > Macrobrachium rosenbergii. Next base: position 41,564,277 of record NC_089741.1, read on the forward strand.
CCGATAACTTTAATCTCCACACTTAAACATTTCAGAATTTTAATTTAATTGCAGTGTACGTTCATCTTGGATCATCGTTTTCTTACGACTTCGTAGGTTTAAAATCAATCAGGATATTCTCCCTCTCTCTCTCTCTTGTTATAAAATATTTTTCTTGGTTAGAAACATAAAAGTAGCATTACTTTTGCAGCATTCTGAAATTCTCGAAATCAAATCAAAATACCGCCTTTTTCTAGCCCAGCTTCATGAAGACTGAGAAACAAGGGAGGAAGGTGCAGATTACCCGCGAAGGAAGTGATAACTTAAAAAAAATAGCTGCTATAAGGTTGAGAAGAACAGGAGCAGGTAGAGAATCCCAAAGCTTGGCAGTAGAAGGAAAGAAATAGCCACTGCACCATGTAATCCAGAATCTGATTTCCACTATAAATATGGGAAGAGGTAACTGATAGGTTTTACGAGCCGACCCGAGAGGAAGAGGAATTCCAGTTGCGTTAATGGTTATCTATTCTTAGGCGATGACAAAATCGCCTTTCATGAAGAGGTAAGCTAAGCATTTCTTTAGTTATATGTTCATAGCATTCTCAAATAAACAGTATTCTCCTCTGTTATCATACTACTTCACCACAGGACCAATAAACCCGATATTAATACGAATTTCGTGCGAGAGAAATAGCGTTAGCATACGTGAGAGTTAATCATGAACAATTACTCAGCATTCAACTATCTGTATAGTTGAGGGTCTGGTGTGAAGCGTTCTCTGCTCTGGTAAGTTTATAAAGTCCCCGTATAATAAGCCTAGAACGGCTTACTTATACATTAATATTGTTAAAACTATACGTCCGAGAATAAACTGAATAAGATCCTAATTCCAAGATCAGGAAATTAACTTTTAAAAAGTTATATAAAACAAGATAGGCAATTTAAAGGGGGGAGGGAGGAGGCAAGGAGGATTTACTACCACGGGGGAGCATATAAAACGAGTCGCTAGGGTACACTTTCTTCTTACAGCTACGAAAAATGCTTTGCAAACTTATGTCAAGACTTTACAAGCAATAGGTAACTATCACAGCACAGGTACATATTATTTATCTCTTAATATTTCTTTATTTTTTTCCACGCCTGACAGATCTGCAGCGTCAAAGTACAAAACCGGAGTTATTAAACATGTACTATAAATTTCAACTATTCTCGGTACTTGCAGTTGACCTTCAGCATAATTCAATTGTTTTGAAAAAATGGTTTCATAATGTCCGCTTGGTTTCCTTCCTTACCAGTAGATTTTTTGTTTAAATTTCACCTTGTAAAGTAAGACAGTTGGGTTTTGCCCTTATCTGAATATATTTTTGCCTTTGTTTTTTTAATGAGCAATATATTAGACAATATCGATTTTTATTTGCATAAATTTGAAAATTAATCAAATGTAGGTAACAACGATGTCTGAGAACTGGATTGGTCTCGTTTTACTACGGTACATGGACTGTAAAAAAAACATTACAGAAAGACTTGAATCTTTAGTACGCATTATAAATGAGATAAATTTACTACCATCGAAAGCGTGCATTCAAAATTAGAGTAACTGATGCATAATTAGGCCTACCAATACTATATGTAATTGAAATATGTCACATTCTTCTTTTCTTTCCTCTTTTTATTGCATAAAATTCCCAAATGATGATCTGCCCACAGGCAGAGATACTGTTGATATTCACGAGAAACCATTTCTGCACCAAATCCAACATGCTATCCACTCTTTTCATCCCAGCAGTCAGTCCTTCTCTCTCTCTCTCTAACTCCTATTTCACAAGTTCTAACGTAAATGACCGTATCTTTCGTGGCGCCAGTTTAACATGAAATCAACTAGTCTCATTTTCTTCCCAGGTAGCAGCATCCGCCCCACCCCCTCCCCAGTGACGGCGTCCAATCTCCCCTACCCACCCCATTCCACGGTTACGCTTGTAAGTTGTACATGCAGTATGTACAATCTTCCCGCCTCTGCTTTTCCTAACTTACGACTTCCTTCAAGAGGCATGTCTATTGCTTCCTTTCAGGATGCGCTCCAGTGTTCTTCCTTCTTTTTTCTTGCTTTCTTCTGGCCTGGGTTAGAAACATACGATAACTTGTCCGTTTCTTTGGATTTTTCTCTCAAAAGAAAAGTTCTATTTGCAACCAGTATAATGAATTTTCACCTTTTCTTTGATCTTCGGATAAACAATACAGGACTGGTGGAATTCGAAGTTTGAACATATATAATAATCACTAATACAATAAAATAATTAGTCCAAGTATATGATATGATTTATTATATAAATATATATATATATATATATATATATATATATATATATATATATATATATATATATATATATAATGAAATTCCTCAACTGTCAGAGTTTCTTTCCGTAATATCTTTTATTATTAACTTTAAAATTTTCAAGGCCTTATAAATTTGAGTATTTTGTCTTCAAATTCGTCTTCCATGCTTCGTTTAGTTTGCCTGCGTTCGTATTTAAAACAAGTTCTGAAATATTCCAGGTTACTCTGTTACGCTGCATATGACCTAATTTTTATTATAATGTTCTAAGAACGTACACGCACGTATTTCTGAGAGAACACGAGAAGCAAGACCACTGTACAAAAAATAAAGGTGAGATGAAAGTGGTAATGATCATAATTATGTGATGCATGAAAGTCATCCAAGTTATTGAAGCGTATATACAATTTCTAAGCCAACGCTCGAATGTTATCTGCTACAAAGATTCATTTCAGATCGGTCCTCGTTGTTTCGGCCGCAAGTCACTTTAGGCCGTAACATCCAAAACAATGTAAGACGTTATGTTTATGGTATTTACCATTATCATTCCATGTTTTACGTACATCCCCAAGGGGCTGGTACTAAACACGGCGCCCATTTTGCACGTAAACGTGCTTACGGCCGAAACGACCCGAATGCTTTCATATGTACCTCTCGGGTTCAGCGATAGTATCACGAGTTCCTCTTTGTATTTAATATTTCCACCTCTTTAGTAGGAATCACAACAAATGTTCTATCCCACTGATCTAGAAGGACCCGCCTGTCTTTATTGCTTTATGTTCGTATTTATCCTCATAATTATCTTCTCATGGTTACAATCTCAAAATTAAGTCTATTTCGGTGAAAACTGTCACAGAGTTTCAATCTATCAATTGATTTATTTTAGAAAATCGATATTATTTCGGCGATAGCCTTCTAGGTTTTATGCCTCCATTATGTAGACTATTTCCAAAACCCGAGTCAATCCAGCTACCTGGCTAACATGCCTGTGCCATCCTTCCACTAAAAGTTCTCCACCTAAAAGAGTTGTCTATGTAATAGTCTCTTGATTTAATATAATTTCATTTACTATAAACAAAATTAGATTTTGTTTTTTATTGATTATATTTATTTACAACTCCGGTAAACGAAATTTGTTTTCTGTTCTTCTTTAAACCTTCTTTAAATATACTGCCACAGATATTTACCGCATTTTGTTTATGTTTTAAAATTCATTCCTATGAGGCTGGTAGTAAGCACAGCGCCTATGGGAGAGGTCGTGGTGGTAATTTCGTGGTACTAAAGTGAAGATTTCAGTCATTCTTTAGGTACTCCTAAATTCTACTTCCCGTTTGGAAGGACATATGAGACGACTTGACCAGGAATCAACAACATAACGACTGCAGATATTGATTATTACTTTGTTTTTTTAAGCCACAAAGAGCCACCACTTCTCTCTCTCTCTCTCTCTCCTCCAGTTAAGTTGCTTTCGTTAACTAGAGGATAATTATTGTTTGGTTATACAAATGTAATTGCGTTTTTCTTTCTAACAAAATGGAGACACCTCTCTCTCTCTCTCTCTCTCTCTCCCCAGTAGTTTTCGTTTACCAAACAAAGATCACAATTTGTTATATTAAATGGATATCCGTTTTTCTTATTAAAATGGTGCACGAAACATTTGGAAGAATTAACTTTTAGATCACTTTGAAGAGGTCAAGGAGGAAAGTTTGAATCCAAAAAGTAAGCATGGCTGATGAAAAGCAATATCTATAATGACGGCTTTCGAGACTACACGAAGAAAAGATATATTCCATAATGGCTAGTCACGACAGCAAAGAAGAAATGTTAATACATTGACAGGAGAGCGTGACAATGTTGCTTAAGTCTAATTTTCTCCAAGGTCAACATGGATTGTTTAAACCACCAAATGAATAACTGTAACTTAATGGGAAAATACTGAGAGAGAGAGAGAGAGAGAGAGAGAGAGAGAGAGAGAGAGAGAGAGAGAGAGAGAGAGAGAGAGAGAGAGAGAGAGAGAGAGTCTGTTGGACAAGTCTATAAATTATGATATAGGCAGTGTTATTTATTTTATTTCAAGAGATGGTTTGAAATAACATTCCCGATTCGTTAAATGAATGACAAAATATGCAAAAAATAAATTATTCAGTAGCCTACTATAATGCCATTACGGAAAATTCTTATCCATACCAGTGTGCAAAAAGCATTTAGACGTTGTCAGAATCGTTGTTCATAAAGGCTCATAGCATAGTTTCCTAGACCATTGTTTACAAAGGTTCCGTAAAAAAAAACCAAAGCTATTGCTGCTAGTAATCTTGGAAGTATATTAGTATTAATTAAATAATATATTGCGACAAAATCACGGTAAAACGTAAAATAAAACTGCAATAGCAAAATGTGGCTGATACATCAAGAGCAACAGTTGTTATGAAGAGACGACTCGTGCTTGTAATTATGCTTCTTTGAGTGGGTTTACAATAAATGAAACCATCACGCAGTCTAACAAATCAAGTTTGAATGACAGACTTGACAGACGTTTCATAAATGATGAAAACTGATCGTTGGTTTTCCCATGCTAGTAAAGGACTGTGTCTCGAAAGGCCTCGCAACCACTCCGTTGTTTCGCGTTTCCTTCGTGTTCTTTATTTATATATATTCATCACGTTCCATATGCTTCGTAGAGAGGAATCAGTTATACACATACAGTGTATATATATATATATATAGTATATATATACATATATATATATATACTATATATATATATATATTCTTATTTATTTTCTATATTTATTATATTATGTATACATCTGTAAAACCCCATGTAGGACTATTTTCCCATTTTTGGTGTATTTTCATTTTTGTAGATATATGAACCTTGAAATTCAAAAGTGCCACATGCATTACCCACAAGGCTATAGGAACCATGATATTGAAAAACGACACATGGGGGTACTACCAACAGAGTGCCAGTGATGAAAGGCTACCAGCTATATAAATGTTAGAAATGAACCTTGAAACCCAAAAATGACACATGGCACACTGTTAACGAAAGAGTCCACAGAAAGGATTTTGGAGCCTAGCATGAAGCTAGGTGTCATTTTCAAAAAGAGTGGTTTACTGTAGTCAGTCATGTGATAATGGAAAGTAGCAAATTGTCGATAAAAGTTATCGACTACTTTCAGCAGTTCAGATCTGGTAACTTGATGATGGGATTTTACTCGTCTTCTTAATATGAGAATCATACCAAAATGTATTTCAAACTCATTGTAACATATTTACTACCTCCGTTGGTTTTAACATATACTTAGCACTTCGTCAATACCTGTACAAAGATTACCTGGGATAATTATATTCTTGTAATTACCCGTAAAGTGATTACCAGTAGTAATCAAATCATATTATTACACTAACAACCTCAAAGTTGTTTGTTACTGTGAAAGCCGTCGTAGATTATCAGTTAAGCTGATCAATTTCAATACCACATCTCGGATTAGTTTCGGCGAACGCCATCAAAGTTTGTCAAGTACGACATAACTCCATGTACTCAATCCCATGCAGACTGTTGAGCGAGATAGCCTGTACCGTGCCACCACTAAAAGTTCTCCACCTAAGAGTAAAAGAGTTTTCTATGTAATAGCCTCTTGATTTAATATAAATCCGATCCATTTACTAAATTAAATAAAATTAAATTGTTTTTTTTATTGATCTGTAATATTGTTTTACAACTCCAGTCAATGAAATTTGTTTTCTGTTCTTTATAATCCATACTGGAGTTACGCTTTGCTATTAGGCCAACATAATATGCTTCATACGCAAATCATACAAAAATCTAATTTAAATTTACTGCCACTGATATTTACAGCATTTTATTTATGTTGTAATATTCATTCCTATGAGGCTGGTAATAAACACAGCTCCTATATATGGAAGAGGTTATGGTATTCAAGTGAAGATTTACTTACTCCGTTTTCTATAAGACGATTTCAGCCATCGTTTAGGTACTTGAGTCTACGTCCCGTTTGGAGAGACATACTGTATAAAACGAATTTGACCAGGAATCAGCAACATAACGAATGCAGATAATGATTATTACTTTGTTTTTCAAGCCACAAAGAGCCGCCATTTTTTTCTCTCTCTCTTCCAGTAGTTTTCGCTTTTTAATACAAATGGAAATGCTTTTTTCTCATTAAAAATTAAATCGCGTGAAGACTTCCGCATGAACTGAATAAGAGTCTATAGAGCATTTTTTCAATTTCACTCACGATTTCTCATTATTTTTAGATTCACGTCAGTGCATATCGGCCTCATGTGCAAACTCTTAGAGCTACCCCCGGTAAGGGATTCTTGGAAGGTTGGGGGTGGGAGGGTAGGTAGCCTGTTTTGCAGTCTCTATGTCATATTGTGTACCTTCAGCGACATACTTCGACAACGTTTTTCGTAACGTTCCTTTGACCCAACTAAATTACATTGCTTTCCTCCATTTACTTAGCCGTTCTTTTTAAACAATGTTTGTTACTTAGGTAAGAAAGCCTTCTTCGCACCAGTTCTATGGGTCCTAAAATGAAACTCAGTGGTCTACTACACTACACTTAATGTCCTTCGAATTTCCAGCTAATTGTGTGGGATAAGGTTACGAGGGCCCTGTTTTTCCCTCGTTGATTGCTGCTACCCAGTCTCACAATAGTCATGAACAGCCGAAAACGGATTTGATTTGCCTCCGTCCAAGTTTGATGTTCGAATCTCCATCCCCTCGCTGTGTATATTGTAACTTCACATAATAAACAAAGGGAATACTTAAATAACAAAAGGAAATTGATAATATATGGAACAGATCAACCATCTACAACATACGAGAAGGCAATTTCTGCTGGCCCAGTTTACAAGAAATGACTGAATACCTGTTTACTTGTAAACACAAGCAAACAATTGCATAGTATCTACAAAACACCACTTGTTCCACCCGATCATTGCGCCAAATGGCACTGTTGTTCTGAAAAGCTGCACACAGCGTAATTATTGCAGAAGAAAATCGGTTTTAACCAGTAATAACTAGCCTAGTAACCTGGATACCACAATGAAAGAAAAGTTTAGGCGTGGGTGGAACTTTTTTTATGGCTGCTAATTAATTTGACAGGATCGTTAGCATCAGAAAACCACATGGTTATAACAAGACGGTACAGACCCAAGTTCGTTTACCTTCTGACGAAGCTTTCATTATGGCGTCCATGGGAAACTTCAAACAGTAAATTAGGCTGCAGAAATTACGATTCCGCAATACGGGTAACACCTGGTGTAGAAGGCTACGCTTGTGTTACTTCTCGACTGGGAAAACACCGGTAGTTGTTCGGTCTTACCGGCTTACGTAAACACAAGATGCTTTTCTCAACATATCTAATCTAGCTATTAACCAGGATGTTATCAGTAACTCTAAAGATATTTAAACATTCACAAGCGTGAATAGGGTGTGGCTTGATGACTTTCTTAGCAGCTGGATGGCAGCACTCGTGATGGTGGTGATGACAAATCGAATATCGAACAACGTTGAGAACGGCTGACTTTACTTTGCGTACTTACGGTACAGTACTACCGCTGCAGTAGCCTGACTTGCCTGTTTAGACATCCTTAAGGTCCTTCTCAGTCGTGGGGATATGCGTGTGTCGGCGAGGAAAAGTCATCTTGAAATTTGGGGAAACATTTTCCTCCCTCATGTCACTGACGCACGGATGTCAACACTCCGCATAAACTGGTAAGTGGTAACGGATCCAGCTGACTTATTAGGCTAACACAAGGACCGTAAAACGTGAAGCTTGTCAATCCTTATTAGCCTAAAATGAAAATAAATAACGATAATCATAAATCATCATTGGGTTTTCAGGAATCGAAATGATTTGCATCCTCGCGCTAGTATTATAACCACGTTACGTTAAGACTGATCCACTTATTTATCTATTGTCTCGAATATCACAGTTACAGTTTAAAAGATGACTGATAGCTATGATTCATACGGATAGTACTACATACAGTAGTTCTGTGTTTTGCCCACAAACTTGGACATAAGTGAACTGTTTATGTATATGTAAATACGTGCTTGCTTTTCAAAATTTTGTTTATCGTCAATGTGTCTATACTTTTATTGTTCTGGCATTGTCTGTTAATATGACATCCATGGTAATTTTTTGGCTGCCCTATTACTGAAGTTTTTATAAAACCCCAAACCTATACTTTATGACTGTACAAAATAGGACCTGCATTATATAGTTGGTGAGCTCATTCATATATCTCAAGAGATATGCGTCTAACTCCCATACAGCATCATCAGAAAAATTGGACTTATCACTTACCTGCTCTTCAAGATTGGAAATAGCAGATAACTACTGTGTAAACTACATAGTGTATTTAACTTCCTTCTACAAATACTGTCTTCAACTGAAAGCAACTTCTGTGGATCTTCAAATCACACAGCCTTAGAAGAAAATTAAAAATGTTCACTTCAGTAGACGACAGCTGAGAACAAAGTTCTTCTGACATAGTTCTTCTGACATATCACGTTGCTAGCAAAAATTTAGTACTGGACTGCATCACTGCACTAAACATAAAGAGTCACATTAGGTATACAAAAGAAAAACCATATAAAAAAACATTTATTTTCAAAGTATACAGTTTTGTAAGAATTCATACACTGATCTGGAGAAGTAGAAAAAAAAAGATAAAGGTGGTCTCAAAACCTTGAAATGAAAAAGGAAAAGTTATCTGAACAGAAAACGAGCGCCATGTAAGATTCCAGCATCTGAAAGAAACGGCGCTAGTTCGTATGTACACAGAATATTGCCTCGTTCGAAAAGATTTTACTCAGCACGGGCAAGACATAGCCGAAGCAGCGTATGGAGGCTTCGGACCACCTTTAGAACAAACAAAGCCTTAATTTAAACAAGAGGAAAATGATATTGTCTTTGAACACAACTGCAGCATCTCTAGGCCACGACGAAGAGGAGTCTACAGATGCCACATATATCTAGACTTATACATAATTTGATTGAAGGAATGATTTGTCTCATAGCAACAAGATAGTTTGTAACCTTAAAAGTATTGAACAAACTTTTCCATTCCAGAAATTGTATCAACATAGGCCTTCAAGTTCGAATATTTTACTTATTTATTAAGTAAATTGAAATGTTCACCACGAGGTCACTATACACGACTATCTGAACTATACCAGTGACAAACTGAAATAACTCAGCGCTTAAATTCTCTTATCTCTCCCAGATCAAATGATATCCATTTCTTCTAAAGAGACAAAATCGTGTGTGGGCTGTAGCCTGTTGACAACATAATCATAAACTATAGTAACAAAGAATGTTTGTTAAGTATCTTATTGCATCCTAACCTAACAATGACTACTCACGTCACTAAGGTATCCTAGAACAAAAATTAAAAACAAAAAGGTCTGGCTATCCTAAAAGAACATCGATCATCCTATCAAATCTATTTGGAGGAAAACGACGAGGACTGACACATAATGTTCATACAATCATGATACAGCTGTGTTTATCGAAATCAGCTTCTCGTACAACAGGATAACTCTTGCCGTTGCGAGTTTTATAATGACAGAAGTGGTTCTCGTTCAGTTATCTATAAAAATCAGTGTCTCCACGTTTTAAAAGGGATACTGAAAGCAGCAGGCCCACAGACACTAAACGTATCCTGGGGTAGGCCTACAAAGGGCTGCTTAGAACTGGAGGGACCATAAATGCTCATCAGAAAGTTCGCAACTGAAGTTATTGCAGAAAACGAAGGTGTTTCTAGAAGTGATCTGGTCACGTGCATTGCAAAAAATGGACCCTGGAGTGGCCTGTCAAAATACTGTTAACCATTTATTTTAATTACATAAGATAATCAACCAGTTGCTCTTTGAATAATTCAAAGCGTTTTAACACTGCACGAACATGACTGTTCAACGTGGATGAGCACACATTACGAATGATAATAAAAACAACCGGCGCCTTTCAAATCTAAAATGACCATTCTTCCCATACATAATGACATCTTATTCACAGTAAGACAATGACATCACATTTACAGCACAGTAATACCAAGGCAGAGTAACTGCAAAGACCATTTCAACTGACGATTGTAACTGAATCAGTCGTTTGGCACACTTCTCATTCGGTCTTAATCCGAAAGCACAAAAACAGATAGTATACTGTATATAAAAGATATATTAAGTATCTGAAAAGACTGAAGAGACTCGAGACATTAACATCAGGGAAAGGACGAAGAAACAGGAAATTTAATCCTGCACTGAGGTCAAGTTCCTGAAGTAATCTTGCAATGAAATGAGATAGCCTAAAAATGATTGAGTTAAAATACATAACTGTTTTAATGCGATCCAGCAAGCTCAATGAGCTATGTCTCAGACCTATATTCACCAAAAAATGACAAATTATTTTTACACTTAGGCCTACATGCACTGTATCCTCATCGGGTATATTTATAAGATGAACTTTACTTTTCATTCAAGATTGTCCCTGCGAGATTCTTCTGAGAAAACTCAAAATGACCTTAATCAAAACTACTTTAAATAAAAAAAAGTGGGGATGAGATGTCACAAAGTCTAAAGGTATCATCACACAAGCACGGTTCCCGCCAAAATCTGGACTAAGTAGTCCTAGTACTAACGTTTATTCGAAGCTGTCGTGCATGGTAGTATTCGTGAAGGCGCTGACACAAATACGGACATTCACGATTTCAATACTGTCATCAATACTGGCTACTCGTGGACCAAAGTTTAATGATAGTTTTGAACGTTTTCGAAGTTTTAAATGGTACCTGGACTCGAACTTGTGAGATATAGGCCTACTCTTAGGCCGGGTATTCACGGTCAGGTTTACCTGTCAGTTCACCCACGACCGTTCGACGGATGAGCGTCCACACGAAAAGTTTTAACGTCAGTTTCGATGAACTGACAGGTAAACCTGATCGTGAATACCCGGCCTAAAGGAAGCTGCCACACCGAACAAACTTAACTAAACCAGGGACGAGCTGAAACAATCGACGTCACAGTTAAGAGATAGTTAAGAGGAGCACAAAAGAAGTATGCAAGATCGCCAGTGTATACATAATCATAAAACTCTTTTGAACAAGCATTTTGGTATTAGCTGACGTTGGTTTCGAAATTCCCCCCATAAAATACATTCAGGTAGTTTTTCCGCAATTCTCGAAACCAGGGAAAATAAGATAGTCCTTCCTGTAATCACTCGTACTTTTATCCACACCGAAGTCCACCCAGCCTCCTAAGACACGAGGCACCACGCCCTGTGCACCACGACGGAGAAGACCACGGGGAAGATGAGAAGAACCTCAGAAAAGATCACTCCCCTGTGACCTTTGTTGCAAGAGTTCATTCCGCAGGTGAACACGCAGGCTCTGTACTCTCTCTCGTCCCCAGGGCGCCTCACCCACTCGCAGTAGTTGCCCCAGTCACGGGCTGAGCAGAAGCGCTTGGTGCCCAGTTCGCCTGGAAAACAAGAGGAAATTAATGACAATGAATAAAGTTATTGCTAATTTCAAAGAGCTTCCATGCAGTTCTGTAGACTACGACATATCAGTTGTTTAGCTGTCTCAGTCAAAACAATGACTATATACTATATACATGCATTAATATATATATATATATATATATATATATATATATATATATATATATATATATATATATATATATATATATATATATATATAACTGAATCATGAAAATATGGAACGTGATGAATACATACAAATAAAGACAAAATCGACGAATGAAAGAGAAACAATGGAAGCTGGGTGAGGTCCTTCGACTGCCGTCCTTTACTTAGCAGACTATGAATAAAGACAAAATCCAAGCAGGAAAGGTAGAAACAACGGAGTGCTGCAAGGCCTTCCTACTGTCGTCCTTTACTTACCTAAGTAAAGGACGACAGTCGAAAGGCCTCGCAGCACCCACTCCACCTCTTTCCTTTGTGGATTTTGTTATATATATATAATATATATATATATATATATATATATATATATATATATATATATATATATATATATATATATATACACATCACAGCAAATTAACCATCAAAAGTGGTGTCTTGCTCAGAAGTCCCACGGCTGTAGCAGAAAACTTAATTACGGGAAAGGCAATTAAAACTGAAGAGCTCAGAATGAATTTCAGTCCCTCTCAGTTAACAGCGAACATGAAGTAGAAGAAGGAAAAAGAGTCCAGCCTCTTTCTTCACAGCCGGGAGTATTATTAAGCAATGCCAACGGTCAAATTAAGCGAAGCGACTTATTGTCCTACGTTTTAATCGATTTGGTCTAACACATATTTAATGTGTATTATTTATATATATATATATATATATATATATATATATATATATATATATATATATATATATATATATACAAAAATAGGATACAATGGATAACAAAACTCATTATATCCCGGGTGATAGCTTTCCACGTTTTCAACCAGCGGGATATAATTTTTTAAATTACAAGTCTCTGTTCTCCCTTTGTTTAACTTGTACGAACTTTTTTTTTGTTATTCTCATACATCTACACAATCATCTTTATTGAAGTTTTAAAGTCAACTTTTATCTTTATGTGGTTAGGCGTGGAATGAGTTCTCTCTCTCTCCCCAATGCCTTGTGTCTCGTGAGCTCTGCCTGTATTCTCGTTAGGTCTAGGTCTCCATCTATGCCCTTCTTCCTTGATTTCCTGCCACTGCGTTCACTCTAGATCTTTCGTTACTGTATACAGTAACAATCGCTAGTTCAGTGGGTGCTTCTGTTACCCTCTGCTTCCATAATGCCTATCTAATTATTTGTTTTAGTTAAGTGGTTGATTTCTGTTCAGTTGTTCTTTGTAGATGTTGATTCCACTGCCTTGACTCACTCACTCTTTCTATGTTCTTTCCTAGAACATCACCTCGGACATTCTTCTTATGCCTTTTGTATACTTTCTTTCAGAGGTTTCAACCTACCTCAGTGATGCTATATTTTTTGACAATCTTTCCTGATACTGTATTATGAATTATTTATTTTCATTTCTTAAGCTTTTTATCCTTTTGACTCTTTCTTAACATGAGCCCAGAGCAGTTAATGTACAGCACATACCATCTGCTATAATAGCGTAGGCCTATACTTTGACGTGATCTGTACTTCTCATCTCCACTTTTGTATGTTATCATCAATGTTATCAACCTCTCCCTGGCCTTCTACCATCGTCATCCTTAGGAACGGCGTACCACCTGTAAGCCTCTTTTACTACAGGGCGAACCTCTCAAAATACAACGAAGGCGGAGGAGGATTCCGAATCTGTCTAGAAACCAGGCCTACGGTTGCCTCATTGTTTATGAGGGCTGGTTTATTCCCTTCCCAGTGAAGGTGGTGGTTCGGTCTAATGACGAAACTGGATAAGCCAAGGCAACTAACGATCTCCATAGACTTTGCATAGGCGATCTGGCCAAAGGCCTCAGTGTGGTGGTTACTGGTTTATAAAAAGGACAACAAATATTCGGTCCTGCTGAGAAGACCAAATTGTGTGCACATCATGATTAGTTAGTCTCGGTGGGACCATAAAATAGTACTATTCATACGATTACTCCTACAAACCTACACCAGAACACTATACAAATCAAGTTATTACGAAAAAAACAAAATCATATACAGACCTAAAACTTGTACAATTAAGGCCATTACGAATTTTACTAACCCTCCTCCCCCAAGACCGTCTCATAACTCATTAAACAAACAGCCATTACGGTAATCACCTTCGCCTCATTACTCCTTTAACGACAATCTTGCACGACATTTCTCACAAAAAAAGAGAGAGAAATTTCAAGAACTGTAATTACAACTAGGACCAAAATGATCTGGGTGAATGCAAGATGTAATTACCTGGTTGCATGGAGTAAGCAATATGGTAATTATTTGATTATATGTTTACAAAGATTAAAATTATCTAGGATATGCAGATGTGTATCAATTGTAGATTATATATATATATATATATATATATATATATATATATATATATATATATATATATATATATATATATATATATATATATATATATATATATATATATATATATATGTTTTATTACTGGATATACAATTATCTGAGCACACACAATGAAGTGAGTCATAAATAAATATCTAAAATCACGTAACTGTACGAAACACGAACGTAACAACATTCAAACAAATAAACAAATAAATTAAATAAATTAAACAAGATTTAGACAGTTCAACCAGACTTCTCGTTTTTTTTCTAAGATGAAAACAGAAGTAGGAGCGAGTTTTATACAGGAAGCCTCAAGTTGACCCCGTAGGAGGGTAGTGACGTTACTCAAGGTTCTTTGCAGCGTGCCTTCGGCCCCTAGCTGCGACCCCTTTCGTTCCTTTTACTGTACCTCCTTTCATATTCCCTTTCTTCAATCTTACTTTCCACCCTCTCCTAACACTTATTTCAAAATGCAACTGCTTTGAGGTTTTCCTCCCGTTACACCTTTCAGACCTTTTACTGTCAATTTCCTTTTCAGCGCTGAATGACCTCATATGTCCCAGCGCTTGGCATTTGGCCTCAGTTCTATTTTCATTTCAATACCTAAATTTAGAGAAAGGAGAAGACCACTCACACTTATCGACAGCCTCGTACTATATTTATGAGGCGCAGTGAACTTCCTCATTAATTCTCAAGGGTGGATCTCGGTGGCTTGATGTTTCCAATTGTAAATATAGTTAATATTTAATGTTATTCTGGACATTAGTTATACATATGTATATAGAGTACCTTATACATTTATATATATTATATATAAATATATATGTACTATGTATATACATATATATAAACATATATATGTACGCTGCTTATCCAGCGTTCGACTCTCCGACCAGCCAATGAAGAATTGTATTTCTGGTGATAGAAATTCATTTATCTGTTATAATGTGTATGATTCAATAAGCTGTAGGTCCTGCTGCTAGGTAACTAGTTGGTTCTTAGCCACGTAAATAAACTATATAGTCTTCCTAGAGAGAGCTGTTAATCAGCTCAGTGGTTCCCATAACAAAGATATACTTTAACTGAGAGAGAGAGAGAGAGAGAGAGAGAGAGAGAGAGAGAGAGAGAGAAAAATCCTAAAACATTAGAAACATAAAAAATTGCAAATAGAAAGAAAACCTGAAAAATATAAAAAAATCATAACCGACCTTCACAATTTCCCTCCAAAACATCTCACTGTTATATGCCTGCTCTCTCGTGTATATGAGCGCGGCGCATGCGCGTGCTCGTGCGTGTGTATGAGTGTTGTTGTGTTTATGTGTGTGTATATGTTTTTACATCATTATCATCATCACCATCAATTACCATCTTGCCTCATTCACTACCTGGAACGGACAGCATATGTAATGTGATATATCTCCATCTCCTTGCGCAACCGACACCCCATCCCCCCAACTGCTGTCACCTTGTCACCTTCCTCATTTAATGAGAGAGAGAGAGAGAGAGAGAGAGAGAGAGAGAGAGAGAGAGAGAGAGAGAGAGAGAGATTCGTAAATTCATCACTTAGAATTATACTACTGTTTGTCACCAAAGGCTTTGAAATATGTGAGAAATCCACAATAATGATGATGAGCTTTGGAAGGGAATAACTGAGCTAATAAGAAGAATAAAGAATAAATATAAGAATAGGGGCGTATATGGATGGCCTATGAATGCGAAGAAGGAGAACACCACACGCAAGGATAAAGAGAATATGAAGACTATAAAGAACATAGCAACTCTACAAAGAACGGGAAGATCACTTCAATGCATAGACCGATATAGGAGAATCAACCGTACATTTTCTTTTGTTCTTGCAACGCCAGATTACTGAAACAGATCAATCAATCCTCATCTAACTTAGGACTGTCCACATACACTACAGTAGAACATGCCACTGAACACAGGTCGGAAACTTATCTGTTACATATCACAAACAGGTTGGAAACACGTGGAGAACGAACCTTATAGGCCAATGCTTGGCCCCAACAACCAACAAGTCGTTAACATCGATCCAACTTGTTTGTGATTTCTGTCCGATATGTCGCAGACATGTGTTTACGACATGTTCTATCTGTAGTGCAGAGGCACACTTTTGGGCTCGGAGGAAATCAGAAAAA
Source organism: Macrobrachium rosenbergii (assembly GCF_040412425.1). Lineage (NCBI taxonomy): Eukaryota > Metazoa > Arthropoda > Malacostraca > Decapoda > Palaemonidae > Macrobrachium > Macrobrachium rosenbergii. Next base: position 41,580,794 of record NC_089741.1, read on the forward strand.
TGTAAAGATAGGCCTAACACCGCATTAAGACGAACCGGTTTCTAGAATCGTTAATTAGTTACATCAGAACTGAAAACTGAGGCACTGTGGAATCGAATGGAATATAGAATTTAGGCCAAAGGCCAAGCGCTGGGACCTTATGAGGCCATTCAGCGCTGGAAGGGAAACTTGAGTAAAAGGGTTTAAAGGTGTAACGGTAGGGAACCACTTGCAGTTGCGCAAAGAAACAACTGTTAGCAGAGGGTGGAAGGAGAATATGAACGGAGGTACAGTAAAAGGAATTACAGGGGTTACAACTAGGGGTCGAAGGGACGCTGCCAAGAACCTTCAGTAATATTTACATTGCACCAAAGCGATAAACGCAAAAAAAAAAAAAAAAAACTTGTGAGTACAAAAACACACGCACACAAATTCGACTGTCGACTTTTTATTCTATTGCATAGCTGAATAATTCTAAAAAAAAAAAACAACTTTCTGTCACATAAAAAATTGACTATTAACTTTTAGTTTTCAAAAGAAAACTATAGCGCGGTTTGTCTGTCCGTCCGCATTTTATTCTGTCCGCCCAGATCTTAAAAACTACTGAGGCTAGAGGGCTGCAAATTGGTATGCTGATCATCCACCTCCTAATCATCAAACATAACAAATTGCAACCCTCTAGCCACAGCAGTTTTTATTTTATCAAGGTCAAAGTTAGCCATGATCGTGCTTCCGCGAACGATGTAGGATAGGCCACCAGCGGACCGTGGTTATAGTTTCATGGGTCGCAGCTCATACAGCATTATACTGAGACCACTGAAAGATAGATCTATTTTCGGTGGCCTTGATTATACGCTGTAGCGGCTGTACAGAAAACTTGATTGCGCCGAAGACACTTCGGCGCATTTTTTGTTTTATATTCTATGGCGCAGCTGAATAATTCTGAAAGAAAAGGAAAAACATATTTTCCCGAAATTCGTGGAAAGGGTAATTCAATGTCCTGAGTTGACAAAGGACTCTTCAATAACATGTTTTCTTTGAGAGAGAGAGAGAGAGAGAGAGAGAGAGAGAGAGAGAGAGAGAGAGAGAGAGAGAGAGAGAGAGAAAAAATTTTAACACGTGTTTATCCAAAGTTATGACTGAATGTCCTTATATATATATATATATATATATATATATATATATATATATATATATATATATATATATATATATATATATATATATATATATATATATAGAGAGAGAGAGAGAGAGAGAGAGAGAGAGAGAGAGAGAGAGAGAGAGAGACTGCAACTGCTCAATTTTTTCTGCCAAGACAAACACCGTCCATTAGACCTATCCTTGATCGATTCCTTGGCTTAAAACTTCCATAAAGGATTCGCTGAGTGAGCTATATGTGTGAAGACTCACCCACGCACACTGCAGAGAGAGAGAGAGAGAGAGAGAGAGAGAGAGACTTATGTTTCGACAACGCAAAGCGAGTTACTAAATTTTCAATTCTTTGGTTGAATTTATCAATAACTTCCATTTCTTGAAAGTAACGCGAATATTAAATTCTTCCAAATCGAACGTTCAAATCCTATTTTCAACCCTTATCCTAATTTATGTTTCGTTACTTTTTTGTACAATTATATATACACACGTTATCCACAAAAACATTTTAAGGCTATTTTTACTTATCAAACACATAAAATTAGATCAAAATATATCTAAAACTGTTTGTGGTCAAATTTGTATTGACTGACAGACTATACTGCAACCTTGAAATCATACTAGAAATTCTTTTTATGACTTTTTTCAGGGAGATTTTTTTGTTTCACCGTTACTACTCGACTCTGAAGTATTCAAATGGATCTTAAAATGACCAGCTGCCTTTTAGATAGAAGAACAAGCGTGCAAATGTTCTATAGATGCTTATTAGTTTTATAGAATATTTAGCGTTATTCAGCGAAAAGAACATTCTATTCAACCCACATCAAGAACATTAATGTTTTTTTTTTCTTTTAATTTTCCCCGTCACTTCTCAAACGACATGTCGTAAATGAATCGCACTGCGATCCCCTGAACACCTAGAGAGAGAGAGAGAGAGAGAGAGAGAGAGAGAGAGAGAGAGAGAGGCATTTTTCAGAAATCGGAAGGTGGGTGACACCTCTTTTTCCCGGAGAAAATCATCCAGATATCGAGACGTCGCTCCTTCCAAAATGAAAAGGGAAGAGAGAGAGAGAGAGAGAGAGAGAGAGAGAGAGAGAGAGAGAGAGAGAGAGAGAGATTAACACCTTTTTCCAAGGATGACTGTGCGCCGGTGTCCTGCATACACCCCTCTGGAAAGAGAGAGAGAGAGAGAGAGAGAGAGAGAGAGAGAGAGAGAGATCTTCTTCCTAGGTTTCCAATCAGCGCTGTTCCCAATACGAGGTGTCCATCTTTCACAAAACGGGCAAAAATAACATCCCCTTTTCCCTTAATCAATGTCTTGGGGCATATACGGCACTCGAATACGGGACACATAAATACGGCACATATAAATACGGGCACTTGAATACGGAACATATAAATACGGCACATATAAATACGGGCACTTGAATACGGAACATATAAATACGGCACATATAAATACGGGACACATAAATACGGGACACTTAAATACGGAACATATAAATACGGGACATATAAATACTGCACATAAATAAGGGACATAAAAAAATAACGGGGACAAATACGGTACATAAATACGGGATATATAAATACGGAACACGTACGGTTTTGTCATCATTTTGGGATATGCCGATGATAAGCTACATGATTATGACACTTTCGACAAGGCTAATTACACACAAAATGAGGTTAAACTAAACACCAAGTTTAGACAACTTCGTAGCGATATGAGAAAGATTAAAAAAAACCTAAATAAATAATCTATTCCCCTCTTACATGTTACGAATAAAACTCTTTAAAATCAAAATGCACAAATCTAAACAAATATCCTTTTTTGTTCTTACATAACTGAAACATTTAAACATTTTATAACTTTTTTCGTTATAAAAAGTTCCCTAGATTAGAATATGGAAAACGCACATTCCAGCGACCGCCTGGAAATTTTGAATCAATATGATGACTCAAAATTATAACATTTTAAAGTAAAAATACAAAAATCTAATTAAATATTCCTTTCTCTTCTTACATAAGTGAAACGTAAAAGGTTCCAAAGACCAGAATATGGAAAACACACCTTCCAGCAACTGCCTGGAAATCTAGCATCGTTAGGCGTTCGTCGTTATCACGACCAGGCCTGGAAGTACTTCTTTGGAAAGGCAAAAACCATTAGTTCTAATCATAGGGAGTTTGTGCTCATCTTATCAAGACTGATTTCTCAGAAATAGTAAACGGAAGACATGACACCTTTAAGAGTTCATTTCTGTCGAAATTGCAAATGCTCTCATCAACGGGAGTTCATTTCTGGGAATGGTAATGAAGACATCTGGAAAGTGAATGCTCTGAGTTCATTTCTGTTGGGAATTTAGACAAATGGAGACACTGAGGTCATTTGTCGAAAATGCAAATGATCTCACCAAAGGGAGTTCATTTTTGAGACAGTAATGAAAACAGCTGGAAAGTGAACGCCACTAAGGGTTCATGAGGACACACTGAAAAGTGAACGCCTCTGAGAGTTTATTTCTGTCAGGAATTTCGAAAACCAGAGATACAGAGGTCATTCTGAGAACACTACAGAACTCCTGGGAAGTGAACGCCACGAAGCGTTCATTTTTATACAGAATTTAGGGGGACTTCCCAAGAACTCAGAACTCAATAAGAACACCTGGAAAGCTGAATGCCACTAAGAGTTCATTTTTTTTTATTGAGAATTAACGAAAATTGACACACTGAGGTCAGTGTTGCTGAGAACTCCCCAAGAACTCTCAACTCCATGAGAACGCCTGGAAAGCGAACGCCACTAAGAGCTAATTCTTACAGGAGTTCATTTCTATTGTGATTTTAGGAAATCGACACTCTTTAAGGTCAAATTTCTTACAGAGAACTCCCCCAAAAACTCAGAACGCCATCAGGTACCCGGAAAACAGACATGGCCAGGCGTTCATTTAATTCGAAAACGCCTGTCGAGAACTCTTTTCTCTCTCTCTCTCTCTCTCTAAAGCAAACTAGACCGATCTCCCCTTCTTGGCGTTCAATCGGCCAAAACTTAATAAGTTTCCGTGAAGCCCATTTGACTACACGCTAGATCAAAGGGCTCTCTCTCCCTCTCTCTCTCGCTCTCAGAGGCGGGATACAAACAAGCATCGTGTTAATCTAAAAAAAATAAATAAATAAACAAAATAAAAATAAGTGACCCTCCAGAACTTTAAAGGAAACTGACATGGAGCCGGTAGGACGAATGGAAGATAGTGAAGTATAGTATTTTTATAGTAATGTATGATACTCTCTCTCTCTCTCTCTCTCTCTCTCTCTCACAAACACACATACATACACGCGTGTATATATTACATACATACACACACACACACACACATATATATATAATATATGTGTGTGTGCAGATATGTATATATATGTGTATGGTATATATATATATATATATATATATATATATATATATATATATATATATATATACATTGCCCTGAGGATGTGTTAATACACACACACACACATATATGTGTGTGTGTTCTAAAAGTAATATTAAATTTTCTTAAAAAAAAAAAAAAATATCCAAAAAATCAACTCATAAGATGACAGAACTTATACAGCTGACTGAAATACGTCCGTAAACGCATCTACACACACCAACATTAATATACCACAACCATATCATACAATCAATTTTCTTCCACTATTCGCAAAATAATTTCTTATATTTTTGGGGGGGGGAAAAATAAGTTCCCAGGTCACTGACATCTCATAATTACCGAAGCCTCAGGTACGGCATGAAAGGACTTCCTTTGCCCCTTCATCGTAAGATATTTCTTTATTTTTTTTCTTTCTTTCTTGTCAACAGCCAAGCTTTCTCTCTCCTCTCTCTCTCTCTCTCTCTCTCTCTCTCTCTCTATATCTATCTATATATATATATATATATATATATATATATATATATATATATATATATATATATATGTATATATATAAATTATATATATAAATTTATATATATATATATATATATAAATTTATATATATACATATATATGTATGTATGTATGTATGTATGTATATATATATATATATATATATATAATATACAAATATATATATATATATATATATATATATATATATATATATATATATATATATATATATATATATATATATATATATATATATATATATATATATATATATAATCATCCAATATTACCATTCACTCTAAAATAACTAACTCTCTCTCTCTCTCTCTCTCTCTCTATATATATATATATATATATATATATATATATATATATATATATAAAACATATAAGCATTACCACAGGTATAAAACAAGAGACTGTGGAATTTTGACCGGTTTCGACTTTATTTCCAAGCCACTGACGAAAATAAACCGGTCAGGACCTACACCCATCTCATTTTTCACCTGTGTAATGTGATAAAATGAATCACGTACAAAAGTGATAATAATCACACACACACACACACACACATACACACACACTACATAATATATATATATATATATATATATATATATATATATATATATATATATATATATTATATATATATATATCTGTCTGTCTGTCTGTCTGTCTGTCTGTCTGTCTGTCTGTCTCTCTCTCTCTACAATGCCATTTGTAAGAATTAGGGGATATAACAGGGCAAAAATCCCTAACTCCATTGGCAGGTGTCAGCGCGCGAAACGGACGAGGAGAAGGGGAAAATATGAAAGCTTAAAAACCCGTGACTATCGGAATAATCCGATATTTACGGAAATTGGTCCAGAATAAAAAAAAAATGAATAAAGTTAAAAATGGAGAAGGAGAGAATGGGGGAACTGACTAGATATGCAGTTTTCTAGTGGTGATATCAGTAATTTCACTTTATTAATATAATAATTATAAATAATCAATTATTAACTGTGAAGCTAAGTTGCTCGCATTTACATTTTCTCATTCGTTATCAGATTCTGATCTTGAATAATGTCGACATTCTTAAGGCAGGGGTCGAAACTTGGAAATACAATATGACCATGATAGGGGAATTAAAGTTCTTAAGTGTCACGTAAGGAATATAAAATATGACTGGACGTCATTCCCGCCAAAGTCACTAATTTGTAATGAATAATTAAAATATATATTTTCTAAATCTCGATATTGAATCTTCAATACAACGGAGAGAGAGAGAGAGAGAGAGAGAGAGAGAGAGAGAGAATCATCCCAACATCTCACTCACCTTCACACTGATCATGTCTGCACCACTGTACATTATGACGACTGGTTAACAAAAAGTTACCGAAATAGTTCGTATTTCCTGATCTATCGACCAAGTTTACCAAAGAATAAGAGTCTATATTACCCTTTCATCAGTTTACAACGTAAGGTTTCAAACACGTGTCACTTTGAGCATCACACGTATAACGAAAAGATATTAATAATGAAAAAAATTAAATATATAAAACCAAAACAGGAAAACTTCTTAACGTCTGAAGTTCTCCCTAACTATCTAATAAGTTACTGGCTCTATTCAATCCCACTGCCAATAAATAAATACAAATAAAAGTCTAATTATTTTATTAATAAAAAATTGTATATAATGACATGTCTGACTGTCTATTAGAAATAAAAATAACAATGTCTAACACAACAAGAAAAAACATCGATCTATTCGTCCTCTCACTATGAAAAAAGGTGAACTGGCAACTCAACCCCAGTTACCACACAGTCATAATAATGTGAATTATTAAAGGGTCAGGTGAGCGTTGACTCAGACTTGAATTATCATTTTTTGTCAATTCCTCAACACAACTTAATGCCTTGGGATTTCAAGGGTATATTTCTGAATAAGGCAAGTACATTATAATTTTATAAAGCTATTTCTCAATCATATTTCCGTATTGTTTTGTTCTAATTCGGGGTACAGAAAACCTTGAGCCTAGAGCCCTAGACCGTTAGTTCGTTTCGTTTGAATGACGTCATATTTCGCTCTGTCCACGACAAAATCATGAGGTACCTAAGTGATACAACTCATCAAGAGATCGTAACAACTAATCATACTACATCTAATCACTTACACGACAAAGATAATTCGGCTAATCGACTTTACGCGTTTCCGTTTAGGAAGCGCAAAAGTCGAGTTAATCATCTACCCGCATATGGCAACTATAGTATCCGTCATTGTATTTGGCAACTTTTTATTGTACGGTCAGTGAATAAATGCATTATTTAGAGGCTGTGCTTTGATCCACACAGAGGGATCACGGTGCTGACGTCATGACCCAGAAACTCTTACGTGTATTGTTGGCAGTCGAGTCAAATTTAGAGCAGCTGATGGTCACAATTTAATGTTTTTAGAAAGGAAAAGTAAATACATAAACATGCTATAGAAGCACGCATACACGAGGGATTGTACGATCTCGTAGCACTGTGTATAGGCCTAAATGCAGTCATTTTGGGAACGAGGTTGTTAGACCTATGCCTCTAGCTACACCGCCCTGGAAACTGATATAAGCTTATTATTGCTTTATTGACAGAAATTCGCACACACAAACGTAAGCTCTTTAACCACCAAAGAAGTTTTAGCTCAAGGAAGTAGTGGGTGATAAAAAGAACAAGTTTTTGTCCTACTTCAGAAGGTCTGTCCTTTAGCCTGATCACCGAGTCAAAAACACTGGAAAGACTCACGTGGTACTGGCCAAAATATAATTATATAATAATACTTGTTTTCCAATACAAGTACTATATATATATATATATATATATATATATATATATATATATATATATATATATATATATATATATACATAATATGCGTGTGTGTGTAGAGTATTACTATATTACTATTATTATTATTTTGGCCAACCCTACGTGAGTCTTATATATATACTTGTATATACATTCATGGTGATTACAAAGAGATCAGTTATTCCCAAATAAAACTCCTTCAATGGAAGTTTTCATTTTATCTATAAACAAACCAACGAAACGGAAATGGAAGAATTAGTATTTTATTTTATTGATGAAAACAGAAATCATTTTCACACCAAAATGAAACTTATAGAACGGAAAATACAAATGACTTAGTTATGCACATAGAAAGTGTGTAACTAAAGTGTATACTTAAACTGAAGTGTATAATTAGACTAGAGTGTATGCTTTTTTTTTTTTTATTTAGGATTGAAAATAGTTATACACTGCTGTGAAACAATAATTTAAATGCTAACTGCACAAAGGCTACAATTTTCTATGCAAATTAGGAAGAGCACAACACAAGCTATTAGATGTCAAGAGAAGCGTGGGCTACCCAACACCCTTATCGAATAGAATATAGAATTTAGGCCAAAGGCCAAGCACTGGGACCTATGAGGTCATTCAGCGCTGAACGGGAAACTGAGGGGAAAGAAGGCTTGAAAGGTACAACGGGGGACCTCGCAGTTGCACTGTGAATCAATTGTTAGGAGAGGGTGGAAAGTAAGAATAAAGAAATGATGAACGGAGGTACAGTAAAATGAACGAAAGGGGTTGCAGCTAGGGGTCGAAGGGACGCTGCAAAGAACCTTATGTAATGCCTACAGTACACCGCACCAGGTGGACTGATGGTACTAAACCCCCCCACTTCGGGAAAAACCCTTCTCTAGCCCAGGCCGGAAGGAGAAATAAGTGCAGCGGGCCCAAATCCCCAAAGAAGCGATAGACCAGCCTCTTTGAAAGAAGAATTATAGAAATACGGGAACACGAAAGCAAGGAAGGAAAGAAAGTTTAACAAGGAATGAATAAACAGATAAAAAATAAAAAAAAGACAATAACCTAACTATAGGGAACAGAAGAGCGAGAATAGAAAGTTTCACGGAATGGAATGATGTAAGTCGATGACACAATGAGAAACATGACTAACGTGCAACTAGACAAGATCCATAGACCTTGAACTTTATAGTCTGGAAACCTGTCCAGAGGAGATGACCTTGAGAATCCAGGATCTTATTTTAAAACGCACTGCTGACACCACGAACCAACCGTATAAAAACAACAAAATATATATTGGAACTGGGATTGGAACATAGAATTTAGGTCAAAGGCCAAGAGCTAGAACCTATGAGGTCATTCAGCGCTGAAAATAATGTTGAAATAGCTGTTAGGAAGAAAGAGAATATAAACAGGTGCGGTACAAGGAATGAAAGGGGTCGCAGCTACGCGCCGAAGGGACTCCGCAAAGAACCTTAAAAGTAAAATGTCTGCTACAGCGCACCGGGTGAGGTACAGTGACGGTACTACCCTCCTACGGGATGAAATTTATAACACACATTCAAACCACCCATCCACTTAGCCTCTAACTTAATTTCCCCCTGATCGAGTGACAATTATTCTCGGAATCTGGAGGCGAGAAAAAAGAAAAAGATTTAATCTCTTCTCTCTGTCACCACCTGATCCTCTCCAACTTACTTCAACTTCTTCTCTTTATCTTCTGCTTCTTCTTCTTCTTCTTCTTCTTCTTCTTCTTCTTGACAGAGGCATGCATGAACCTCGCCAATTCAAGGTTATTTTTTTGTGTTAAAGAAGTTAAGAGTGCCATGACTGTGCATGAATCTTTTATAAGCAACTCATATTTCAATAATATAACGAAATATGAAAATTAATTAAAGTGAATGAATATAATGTCCAATATTAACAGTGTCACCGATCAAGGGAGTGAAAAATCATAATATATACAAACACACACACTAGCACATATAATTATATATATATATATATATATATATATATATATATATATATATATATATATATATATATATATATATATAACAACACATATACATACATACATACACACACATATATATAAATGTAATATATATATGCGCATATGGAAAGCAAATGTTAATTCAAGTCTAAACTCATGTCCTACTTCAGAAAAAAATTTAGCAAAAATTACGTAGACAAAATTTAATGTCTGCAATATCCCATAAGAACCAACACGCGCCAGGTATGTGAAAATTCTTTTAAATGAGTTGATAAACGAATGCTTTCTGTCCTGAATCGCCAGCCCCACATCCCACACAAGCGCGCGCGCGCTTAAGCTCGCAACTGCTTGCTTCGTGCTTTAAAAAAATACGAACACAAATAAATGCATTTTCTTGTTTTTTCCTTTTGGTCAGACATGAGCCATGGACGGACCCTACACAGCCTCGTGGAGAGAGATAACAATTCCCACCTCACGAGGAAACGGATAGACTGGGCCAGGTGAGTGGCGAGGAAAGGAGATAGGAGGAGGAAGGAAAGAAAGAAAAGTAAGGAGGAAGGAGGAACAGAGGGGAAGAGGAGCCCCCCATCCAAATGCTGATTAAGAGCACCGTGAAGCGTCAGCAACTGAGGGCTTTGTGAAACCACCCATGGGGGGAGGGGGAGAGGGAGAGGGAGGGGAAAATGAGGGGGGTGGGGGTAAGATATATGTATATGTATATAGGATGGATAGCGTCTCATCCTAGATCGGAGGAGGCTGATAACGTCATACATACATACAGAGAGGAAGTGAGAGTTTCATATTTGAACATGAAATATATTTACTTTATACACACATATGTATATATATGTGTATATATACATATATATATGTATATATACACATATAAATGTGTAAATAAATATATATAGATATATACATACACATATATAATACATATGTATATGTATATAAATATATATATTTTTACATACACGCACACATATATTATACATATACATAAAACCAAACCTACTGCTTAATTCGATGTCTCATCATCAGCTATAACAGAAATAACGACGAAAGAAAAAAAAAATACAAAAAATCGAATACACCGAACGACATGACACCTACTGACAGGCTCCGTAATTCGGTAGCATCAATTACCGAAGGTTCGGGTGGGGTTACCGAGGGCGGGGGAACGTTGCTGATTGCATGTTTTAATTAAGAAGATCATAAGGATAAGTCTTCAGTCAGAGAGAGAGAGAGAGAGAGAGAGAGAGAGAGAGAGAAAAGAAAAAGGGCAAAATTAAGACTAGGACAATACATGGAGAAGAGAGAGAGAGAGAGAACACAAGAGAGCAGAGAGAGAGAGAGAGAGAGAGAGAGAGAGAGAGAGAGAGAGATTTAAAAATGTAGATAAATGGAGAAGCATATCCACTAGGATATAGAGAGAGAGAGAGAGAGAGGAGAGGAGAACCAGAGAGAGAGAGAGAGAGAGAGAGAGAGAGATTTTAAAATGAGATACAAGAAGAAGTATAAGCAATATGACACAACCACACACACACAAACACAAACACACACACAGAGAGAGAGAGAGACAGAGAGAGAGAGAGAGAGAGAGAGAGAGAGAGAGAGAGATTTTAAAATGAGATACAAGAAGAAGTATAAACAATATGACACAACCACACACACACAAACACAACACACACACAGAGAGAGAGAGAGAGAGAGAGAGAGAGAGAGAGAGAGAGAGAGAGGATATTTTAAAAACACACAAGAAGAAGTATAAGCAATATGACACAACCACACACACACGCACAAACACACAGAGAGAGAGAGAGAGAGAGAGAGAGAGAGAGAGAGAGAGTCAAGTTACTTCACCTCCCATACAACAGCTACTAAGTACCATCGTATAACTGTATAAAAGTCTGAACTACCATCAACCTCCCTAAAAGGTCTTCCCCCTAAATCAATAAGTCTCCCAAGAACAAGCCATTGCATCATGGGAAACCTTTTTCATGAAATATGGATTTTTTTGCCCAAATACGATAGACTGCACTACAGGAAACTATGATCCTTACACGGTCCTCGTTTTTGGATAACTCTGACCCTCTGACTGATCGATTTTTAGCGATCTGGCGTCACATATGGATGTGATCAGCTGGATGGATTTTAGGATTACCTCGACGAGGCCAGTCATTTTGATTCATATGAGGTCAAACATTATGATAGAGTAGTGGTCCCTCTAAAACTTTTCTTTATCTATCTATATATCTCTAAACCCAGCTGTGACCAACACCAGTCAACTAAGAACCGATTGCATTATTTTCCCCTCCCCATGTCAACAGACAGGTAGGATTACCTCGATGAGGAAATTAATATTTAATTACGAAATGAGGTCAAACGTCCAGACATAGCATTGATACCTCGTCTTTTTCTTAATCTCCCATTCTCTCCCCAAACCCAGCTGCGACCAACACCAGTGGACTAACAACCAACTGAACTAATCCCCGCCCCGAGGTCAACAGAGACAGGTAGGACCACCTCGACGAGGCAGTTAACATTTGATTAAGAAATGAGGTCAAACATCCTGACATAGCATTAATACCTTAACAATTTCTTTATATCTCATTTTCCCTCTAAACCCAACTGCAACCAACGACAGTCGACTACCAGCCACGTATATAATTACCTGTTCAGGTCAACGGATGTAGGAATGATTTTAAACACGTGCCTATATAGTCCACTCCTCGCCTAAGTATCGAACCCGTGTCTTCTCGGTTGCGAGCCGAGCAGTGCTATATAATTGTACTCCAAGGTATTGATAAATAAAACCTACTGATTGTGGAGAGTTGTTTCATTACACGTCAGTTATATATATACATATTATATATATATATATATATATATATATATATATATATATATATATATATATATATATATATATATATATATATATTCTTTACGAGTATGATACACTCAATGCGATTTACTGTGAATTCTATTTTAGTCTTAACGTTGTCAATTTTTTTAAAATCAAGGTCATATATGTAAATACATTATAAAAAAATTGGAAAAAACCGTCAATATTAAAACTAAGAGGTTCAACATTACCAAAAAAATGAGGCGTATTATTCACATTTAAGATGATCAAACATTCCCAAGACAACAGAGCAGAGTAGAAAATTACAAATAAAACACACACACAAAAAAAAGTAAATTTGTGAGTGGTCTTAGATACAGCAAATGGGTCTACCCACTCTTATCTCCACTTTTCTACTCTTTTTTGAGTGTTTACCTCTTCCACTGGTTCTATTCTATCCTATGCGATCTCAGTCTCGAAGCAAACATGTTCTAATAAAATAAAAAACACGCTACCTGCTGTCGCCATTCTCTTGCAAGAATAAATAAATAAATAAATAAATAATATTAATCATAACCTGAGCTAGAAAGTGTCACATACAAAAGATTAAATAAAACAAGTAAATAAGGCTCCGAAGTTTCTTCGGCGCAATCGAGTTTTCTGCACAGCGTATAATCGAGGCCACCGAAAACAGATCTCTCTATCGGTGGTCTCGGTATTATGCTGTATGAGCCGCGGCCCATGAAACTCTCAGCCAGCCGTGGTGGCCTGTGTTGTTGCGTTGCCAGAGGCACGATCATAACTAGCTTTAACCTTATATAAGAATAAAAACCACTGAGGTTAGAGGGCTGCAATTTGGTGTGTTTGATTATTGGAGGGCGGATGATCAACATACCAATTTGCAGCCCTCTGGCCTCAGTAATTCTTAAGATCTGAGGACGGACAGACAAAGCCACCCCAATAGTTTTCTTTGAAAGAAAACTAAATAAAAAGTGCTAATTATCTGGAACACACTGCTTTTCAAAAATCAAATTAAACAAAAGAATTACAAAATGAAAAGCACGAACAAATCACGAGCTGCAATGTCGCACAAAACGAGCATATAAACCACAAAATTTATTTTGTAATACTTATACCTAAAAACTCACAAAAATATTACACGTACCTTGGTAGAATCTGTATCTACCACACCCAAAATGAGTGTATCTAAAGTAAACTCTACGACAATTACACGAAAACTGGATGACAGACAGACAGAGATATAGCCAACTACATAATTATACAGTACATACAATTATCTACAATACATACATAGTATTTTTGTGCATTAAGAGGTTTGACAAGAACCGAGCAAAGACCTTACCAAAAAAAAAGCTTCTACGGGAAGTGGCTGCAGAGAGAGAGAGAGAGAGAGAGAGAGAGAGAGAGAGAGAGAGAGAGAGAGGGGTTACTAAGTGTCATTCATAACTGAAAAAAGGTCTTCATGGGTCACGTCATGCACAGGAGAGAGAGAGAGAGAGAGAGAGAGAGAGAGAGAGAGAGAGAGAGGAGAGACTAAGTGGGGCTAAAAAGTGTCATTTCATGACTGAAAAAAGGTCTTCATGAGAGAGTCATGCACAAGAGAGAGAGAGAGAGAGAGAGAGAGAGAGAGAGAGAACATCCTTCAAAAAAATCATCAAAGTTCATGCACGAGAGATAGAGACAAACAGAGAGAGAGAGAGAGAGAGAGAGAGAGCCCCAACCTTCAAACATGCCCGTCGTCTTGATGCAATATCTCGCCTCGAAGACGTGATCGCAGGATTTGGGCACTAGAGACGTGACCGAATCCGGGGGGACTTCGTGATACCCCTCCTTGAAGTACTCGGGACAGTTGATGTCTTTGCTACTGTCGCACTGGTAGCACTGCAGCCCACCCACTGCAACACATGCACGGTGGGTTAGTCATGTAAACAAACGATCTTCTTTCCAGTCCCTACAGGACACCAAGGCACCTGATTTCTTGGCTGTTGTCTACCACCACCACTGCCACACCGCCACCATGTTTAGTTAGTAGTCTTGGAAGACGAATGCCAGCTTAAAAAACTATTTGCAAAAGGAGATGGATTAGTAAATAGCAAGAACGATACAAATAGCACCTTGTCTCTACACGATACGAGAATCTTGTCAGAATATTCATGCACAGAGGACATGCTACGCAAGAACGACGAGGCTAATCTTGACCTGCAAAAAAGTAGGACTGATAGTAAGTTAAAGCGTCTAAATATTTACAAACGCCGAGCAGAGTAAAATCCCATACAAGTTCCGTTAGTTCGACCAACCACCTAAGTGAAGAAGGTTGTACAGACGCGGATGGAAGTCTCCTGCTTGGTAAGCAATGGCAATATTTTGCAGAAAATTACTCAAATTTATGGTAAGAAAATTACTCAAACTTTTAGTCAGAAACGGCTCAAATTCAGTCGGAAAATTACTAAGATTTATCATCAGAAAAGGCTCAAATTTAGCCAGAAA
>NC_089741.1:41601037-41603537 GCF_040412425.1 Macrobrachium rosenbergii
GAGAGAGAGAGAGAGAGAGAGAGTCCCTCTAATCGTATATTTAATACTCAAGATGAAAATGTGAGGAAAAAATGACAGTCTTCATTCTGAATAAAAACTACGAGAGAGAGAGAGAGAGAGACAGGACGCCATTAAAAGAGAGAGAGAGAGAGAAACCCTGTACCGTGCGGACCATGACGTCACCATTATAAATGTGCAGAGATGTCTTCGTTAAACGTATGCTACGGCAGAGAACAGGCTAAGATTTGACCACCTGACGCAGGTAACTTTAATTTGCACTTTTTATTTACATAGGGAGCAATAAATAATGTATAATAAGAATGGTAACAACAACAGAACTCACATAAACGTTATGGAAATTAATAAACGCATGATAATAATGCCATCATAATTCGATAACACAAAGGGAACAAAAAATAATGAAAATTAAGAATGGTGACACCAAGAGAACTGAGATAAACGTTATGGGAACTGATAAATAGATGATAATACGCAAACATAACTGGACAAAGGGATTAAGTTATAAGAACGACAACTTACATTTTGTGAATAAGAAGAGAAGATATACAACGAATCAAGAAATTAATAGAAAAGTCAATCAAACAATAATGATAATTAGAGGTGACAAGATACAACTACGAACGGAGAAATGAATGGAAAGGAAAAGAAGAATTGGTGACGACGATGTCGACAGAATTAGGAAATACGGAAGAGAAAAGAATAAAATATATAAATGCTTTGCTATCTAAGATTACATCATCGTCACATATTATCATCATACAAACGGAGTAATGTGGAAAGCATATAGAATGACGAGATATCACAGAATAAAAAATAATATACACAACGCAGTAACAGTATACGAAAAGGGGAACTGGAGAACGACAAAAGAAGAACGGAATACACGGGGCAAATACAATCAAACGAAACAAAAAATACGAACGTGGGAACAGGGGAAACAGAAAACGCAAACGCGGTTATTTATGGTCACGAAAAGAAAGGAAGAACACAAATATCGAGTCGTATCCAGTTCCATGCAAACAAAGAATTCAACTAGCTCAATCACCCCTGGCCAACCAGTTCTTCCTCTCTCTCTCTCTCTCTCTCTCTCTCTCTCTCTCTCTCTCTCTCACGCTCGAATACACACCAAGAGCGGCAAACATGTCAAGGTATTTCCAGCGGTGTGAGATTACACAAGAGAGGAAAAATAACACCTCTCCTTCAATTAGGGGGAGCGCACAGAGAGAGAGAGAGAGAGAGAGAGAGAGAGAGAGAGAGAGAGAGAGAGAGAGAGAGAGTGTTATTATCGTTTTTACGTTCTTTTCTCTTTGCTGGATTAGGCGTTGAATTAGTTCTTTCCACTGTTTTCTATCATATGAAATTCGTCCCAGAATTTGAATTAGGACTTCATTCCTTAGTGAATTAGGACTTCATTCCTCAATGAATTAGGACTCCATTCCCTAGTGAATTAGGACTTCATTCCTCAGTGAATTAGGACTTCATTCCTCAATGAATTAGGACTTCATTCCTCAATGAATTAGGACTTCATTCCTCAATGAATTAGGACTTCATTCCTCAGTGACTTAGCACTTCATTCCTCAATGAATTAGGACTTCATTCCTCATTGAATTGGACTTCATTCCTCAATGAATTAGGACTTCATTCCTCAGTGAATTAGGACTTCATTCCTCAGTGAATTAGGACTTCATTCCTCAATGAATTTGAACTCCGTTCCTCAATCAATTAGGACTTCACTTCTCAATGATTTTCAAAGTATTCATGCTAATTTTCGTCCGTAACTCTTGCTACTCTTAATCTGAGGGCTAGCAATCGTCATTCCTACAGAACTCACCGTAATATACATACAGTACATACATACATATACATAATTTCTATATATACATTATATATATGTATATTTATAAACATATATACCTACATACACGAAAGGAAATGACACGCTCTCATCAACGAAGGGGAGGAGGGGGGGGGGGCCTTGGTAAACCAGCCCAGGCCATCGGCACCACCACCCCACCGGCAGGAGCGGCAGCTGACAACGACAATAACGATCTCGGCGTGGACGTCACTAGGAGCCAAGAGCTTCGCGAAGTTTACCGCGATGTTGACAAAGCAAACAATATCAGGTCGGGCATGTCTTTAATAAACCACCTCCCAATATTCCGCCGCGGTGGATCGCAAAGGAGAGAGGAGGCGGTGTCCATCGCTTGGAAAATGACACAAAACTTTACCTCTGTAGACTCGCGTCGAGACCGAGTTTTGGCAAGAAAGTCGAGGTGAATATAGAATTTAGGCCAAAGGCCAAGCACTGGGACCTACGAGGTCATTCGGCGCTGAGATGGAAATTGACGGTAAAAGGTTTGAAAGGTAAACGGGAGGAAAACCTCAAAGCAGTTGCACTCTGAATCAATTTTTAGGAGAGGGTAGAAAGTAAGATGAAGAAACAGAATATGAAAGGAGGTACAGTAAAAGGAACGAAAGG
>NC_089741.1:41608537-41671037 GCF_040412425.1 Macrobrachium rosenbergii
GAGCTCAAGTTAACTGAATCATCTACCTTCAGTCATATTTCCCCATAATTCACATAACCTTCTTTCTTTACGAAGGCGTCTTTTTCTTCACATAATTGCTAATTGCGTCAGCTCGTACGTACCTCATCTTGACAGATACTTTATTTTAATATACAATGCAAAATATAAGCCTAGCGTTTTCTAGCATACATAACTAAGGAACTTGATTACAGTCTTTCCTGTTCCCTTTAAGATATAATTCTAAATTTCACTTCAGTCGAATAACGATAAATCTGATGGCAATTTTTTCCCATGGGGTTCAATCATCAACCCTAAATGTTCTCCCTCAAATCATCATATGTATATAGTCTGGGCACGGACGCTTGTTACCCTGAAATATAAGTTCTAATATATAATATAAATACGGTACTATAATCTTTAAAATATGGGTAACCCTAAAACACAATATACTCGTACATGGCCAACTATAAGACGAATGGAATAAAAATCTAAAATAAGTCCCAAAATAAAATGTAAGCAATCCTGATTTAAAGAATACATCAAAAACATATAAACACTTTATGATACACTTTCAATAAAATATACGCAGTTTCCGCTCTAACCTGGAATTAGGATGTAAAAACAAACAGTATTCAGATTCTTGTGTTAAAATATTCGCCTTAAAAAAAATTTTTTTTTTATTCTGAAATACCCCCGACCTCACTCTCGTATGAATATTCAAAACTCCAAAACCTAAAATGTTATTTCTAGATACTTTCCTTGCACAGAATGGTGATCGCTGCTGTGATACGAGTATTTTCTATTTCGGCTGAAGGAAAGATTCTTCTTCAGCGGGGTGGCCAATGAATATTCATAAAGATATATAATTTTTTTTTTATGTGATACCGTTATTTATCTCTTTCTCAATCACAATCCTACCGTAAACCTTTCCCTGTTATACTAAGTAACTTTATGACTCCATATACATATATATAATATATTGATCTTTTTTAACTTTAATGGGATAGGTCTAGAAAGCTGAAATTGACTAATTTTTCCGCCTCATTATTATCATACATTATTATTATTATTATAAGTGTATATATATACAATATATAATATATTAAAAGCTAAAAAAATAAGTAAAAATAAAAATAATTACCAGTTCATAACCTTGACGAAAATATCACCAAAGCAATAATGTAAATAAAACACAGAGCACGAGGAAAGAAACAATAAATCGTCAATTCCAGCCTCCCGGACCATCTCGAGAAAGAAAGAAAAAAAAAGGGAAAAATCTTTTCTTCCACTATTCACCTCCTTATTAAACAATAATAAGTGGGTCCTGCCTATTATTCGCATTCTTAGAGTCCTTGCACCCCCGCCTCCCAACCCCCCACGAAGACGACCCACCTCCCTCTTCCCCCCTTCTCCTCGACTCTCATCCTCCAAAACGTCTTCTCCTCCTCCTCCTCCTCCTCTCCCTCGATAGCAACGTTGAAGAGGTCGAGTTTTCGAGGGCGACATTCGTAATGGCATTTAATGGCCGTCGCTGGTCTCCCCGCCCCTATCCCCGCCAACCCCGAGAGAGAAAATAGGTGAGAGATCCATTTTTTCTCTCGGCAATTACACCGCGCGCTCTCGTTATAACAGGTGTTGTGAAAAAAGTGTGCGTGCTCTCTTCTCTCTCTCTCTCTCAGGAGGGTCTCGATAAGATAAATCCGCATTCTATATATAGGTCTAGAAAGATTCTCTCTCTCGAGGGCGTCGACGAGGTATCCTCATCCTAGGTCTAGGAAGAAGATCGTGTCCCCTGCACCAAACATGCGTGCTTGCATGTCCTCTCTCTCACAGAAGGGGCCTCGATGATATAAATCCGTTCCCTAAGTCTAGAAAGATCTCTCTCTCTCTCTCTCTCTCTCTCTCACAGGAGGGCCCCGATGATATAAATCCTCATCTTAGGTCTAGGAAGAAGACCTCCCTCACACCAAACCGGTGTGACATTCGTAAGTTGGGTTCTCTACTCTACTGCGTCTATTTCTCTCGTATTTGGTTCCTTCCATTAGAGGTAATAGCAGATAAAATGAACCCGCCCCCAACCCCAGCTCCAGTCTCTCTCATGAGGGCCTCAACGAGGTAAACCCCCATCCTCGGTCTAGACAGAAGATCGTGTCCTTACACACAACAGGTGTAAAAATTTGTGAGATAGTTCTCTCTCCCTCTTGTTGCGTCTATTTATATTTCGTTCCTTCATTTGGGGGAAAATGGGAGTTAAAATGAACCCGTCCACTATAACCTTTCTCTCTCTATCGGCCTATTTCTGGCGCTACCTCTAATCTCTCAATCTTTATTTCTCTCTTCTTTGTTCCTGTTGCCGTTATGTGGAATCGGATGAAAAGATAAAGGCAACCTTCTCTCTGATTTTATTTCATTCCCTCTCTTTGTTCCTTCCATCGTTATGTGGAATCGGATTGAAAGATAAGAATCTTCTCTCGCCTTCTTTCTCATTTGATTTTCTTTCAACTTGGGCATCACTAAATAAAGACAGTTACAACCTCTCTCTCTCTCTCTCTCTCTCTCTCTCTCTCTCTCTCTCTCTCTCTCTCTCTCTCTCTCTCTCCTTTCCTTTGACCGACGACGTAATCAAACCGGGATATAAACAAGACTCTTAAAAGTATGTGTAAGTAGCAGGTAACACGACATAACTACTCTAGCAATTCACTGATCACAGAGAGAGAGAGAGAGAGAGAGAGAGAGAGAGAGATAACTTTTTTCATTAGGCCTATGCAAGTCAAGTAGTTTTTTGTCAATACACAAAAAAGTGTTTCATTTTACTCTATTGCTCCCTAATTACGCACCCCTTTGAGAAATCGTGTTTAAAAATATTTCAGATGTAGTGATAACACAAACATCTGGGTGATATATCAGTACGACAAAAAGCGTTACAAAGTTATATACACAAGTATACATAGACGTTTTACATCTATGCATGCAAGCATGTAGGAAGTATAAGCCCGACCAACTGGAGCAAAAAAAAAAAAAAAAAAAAAAAACGCGGGAAAACATGACAGACTCAAGGCCTACCACGAGCGCAATCGACGACAAAAATAACTTTCTCCCGGCATTACCTTCGTCGAACGTCACCGCATGGCGTCGTGAAACCTCGGTTTAGAACGCCATGCATCCATGAAAACGGAGAATCGTAGAATGGCAGGAAAATACCTAACTAACGGACAATCTCCCGCCACAATACGCAGCGTGCCTTATCTACCGCGTCTCCCCATTTGCACCAGTGTTCGTATAGGGAGCGAGAGAGAGAGAGAGAGAAAGAGAAAGAGAAAGAGAAAGAGACAGACTGCATCCGAACTTCCGGGAAACGTGGCAGGAATTCGGACGTTCAAAACAAATCAGCACTTAGGTCAGAACTATGAAATGGGAATTGGGATATAGAGTTTAGGCCACAGGCCAAGCACTGGGACCTATGAGGTCAATCAGCGCTGGAAAGGAAACTGAGAGTAGGTAGGTTAGAAAGGTGTAACAGGAGGAAAATCTCGCAGCTGCACTATGAAATAATTGTTTGGAGAGGGTGGATAGCAAGATGGAAGAAAGGTACTACGAATGGAGGTACAGAAAGAGGAATGAAAGGTTGGTTGCAGCTAGGGGCCGAAGGGACGCTGCAAAGAACCTTTAATAATGCCTACAGTACACCCCGTGAGGTGCAATGCGGCATTACGCTCCCCCCCCGGGGGGGGGGAACAGAACTATGAAATAAAAGCCGAAACTCTGAATAAAAAATCGTTAAGCAGTATAACAATCCCGCGGAATCTGAGAAGCAACGTACGTAGACTGTAGGCCTAATGATGTCAGTCAACAACAAACACTTGAAATCGAGAATAGTTAGGCCTATGCCTTCATTAGCAACACATCAACCCCTTTGTATCTATTTCCGGAACGTCAATATCCCGACTGCATACGTTCGACAGAACCACAGGTGTCTTGATTAAAAGGGCACCAAGTGTTCGCAGTCGATCTGTTCATTACTAAAATCCTACTGAACGAGATTCTAACATTTTGTTAAAAGTATAAGAAAATTATTTCCATTAAAAGTGATCATCAATACACACACACACACATATATAGATATATATATATATATATATATATATATAAATATATATATATATATATATATATATATATATATAATCACTGACTTTTCTCTGTAATCTTGTTATTACTATTTCTTGAGTCACTTCTATACACTTAAAATAACTCAGAACTTTCGCTGGTTAATAATTCACAACGGGACACAAAATGAATGATTAACCCATGAGAATTATCATTACAGTTATTATTATTATTATTATTATTATTATTATTATTATTATTATTATTATCATTGCCTACAGAGGTCCAGGAGGACTTATTATTATTATTATTATTATTATTATTATTATTATTATTATTATTATATTATTATTATTATTATTATTATTATTATTATTATTATTACTGGGAAGGACGTTGACTGTAACTTATTGGAAAAATATTAAATTCCTTTTTGATAATTCTTTGTTGTCTTGTATAACATTATAAAATATGCATGTCAGACAACAAACATTTCAACAAAACGCAAGAGCTTAATTATTATTATTATTATTATTATTATTATTATTATGCGAAAAATACCGTAAAAACTTGTAGGGGCTTGGTAACTGAAAAGGATAAAATCTGATATCTCCCGACCTTGATCAGGTTGAAAATGACGGTTGAACTCATGAGACTAATGTAAGTTTATTTC
Organism: Macrobrachium rosenbergii; assembly: GCF_040412425.1. Taxonomy (NCBI): domain Eukaryota; kingdom Metazoa; phylum Arthropoda; class Malacostraca; order Decapoda; family Palaemonidae; genus Macrobrachium; species Macrobrachium rosenbergii. The sequence goes on from NC_089741.1 coordinate 41,613,318, forward strand.
GTAAATCTCTCTCCCTCTCTCTCACTTAGGTACGTAAAGCTACGTGATTGCCGAACATCTCTGATAATATTACTGATAAAAAGTGGAAAATATTTGCCACACTTGTCCCTTAAGATGCTTTAGACTTAATGACGATATTGTAATGTTCCTGGCTTTACAAAGAAAATTCTTGCCGCGATTCTGTAAATTATAATAAGACACAAAAAGGACCTTTATTATTGTGGAATTTAATCACAGCTCATACCCTGTGGTATCCCTGTTTTAGGATATGAAAGTTTAGGCTAAATAAGTCTCCAATTTACCGTAATTACATGTGAATAACAGAATAACAGGCATATGAATGCCCGGATACACAGTACGAGTCTTAGTATAGATTAAAACTCTCTCTCTCTCTCTCTTCTTTATCAATAAGGCTCAATTTTGCATGATCCCACCCACAGACCCTCTGTTACACGAACGTAAAAATAATACAAAATTAATCGCTTTACCGATATCGCAACATGTGTTGCACTAGGCTAATCTCTCTCTCTCTCATATATAGTACTATATTACCCTTTTGAAGAACAACAGTATTGATGCTGTTTCTGTCTAGATACCTTCAGGATATATATATATATATATATATATATATATATATATATATATATATATATGATGCAACGTGTTTGTGGGTTTGGTGGGTTAGGAGGCAGTATGTACCCGACTGCACTGTAAATTATTCAGAGCACGGAATACCGTCAGGACATTGTATTCCCGGCTTGAACATGACTCAGAATAAAACTGTCCTTATAGAGAAACAATTATAATCATAGTGGCTTTTTAGGTTAACAATGAAACAATTATTTTTGCAAAGAGTTCTGAAAATATCTTAACAAAGAATTCGTGACATTTTAAACAGATAAGTTGTTCAACCTTTTGCCTGGATTGAGAAATACAATTGAAAGTGAAACTCTCTCTCTCTCTCTCTCTCTCTATGTATATATCCTACAATATTCCCCATTACACATACACAAATACCTGCGCCTGTAAAAGAAAGTAGGTAGGAGTCATAAATTATAGCCTCAAATACTCCTGGGATAAATCCTCAGCTGGATAAATCCAGTTTCAGAGCAAATGCAAAGTGGCTTCCAATCAAAGAACAAGAAGACGGTGAGAAATCCTGAGTAGACTAATGATCATGGGACTGCTACTACTACTGCTACACAAATGTGCTGGGTGAGTCAACTACAGTCTAGGCTCTAGAGTCTAAACTCAAACCGTGAGAGAGAATTCCAAAAGCCTGCAAAGTTAAAGGAAGGCTTCGTTACTTTCGTTTTCTGTCCGCTACAGAAGCAGATGGAAAGGGCAATTTTTATTACGTAGAGACGGAGACATGTATATCTACACAACATACGCCTAGTCAAGCATTCGACGTGAGTGTCTGTGTTTTAAAATAAAAGTGATTTTTTTTTTACACATACGAGTTTCTTTCAGACGCAGGTAAAAGACAACGAAAAAGAAAAATGTAAAAAAAATGTACATGATGCATTATTATTCTACATTACGCATTATTCAACGCGTAATGTATCATCTTAGTAAACCATTTCCCCATTGCATTCACAGCCGTTCCGTTAGGCGCATCAACAAACCTTTTTCCTTGTCCTCCCCCTCCTGTACCCCTTTGTCATGCGTTCTTTGTCCGAGCTTCTTCTTCATCAAGATTTCTGCAAATCCCCGAGAGCGAGGAAGGGCAGGGGTGGTCTACAAGTCTTTCAGCAAAGTCTTGAAAAGCATTTTTTTAAGTCTACCCTTGCTTCGGTCGGTACAAGGCACGAGAGATGCGAGTGTTCATTCCCTCTCTTTCTCTCTCACAGGCGTTTCCGTTTACAGTAATGGATTCTCCTGCGTAAGACAACACCGCCGAGCCTCGCGTTTGCTCTCTCAGTTGCGGAAAGAGAAGGGGGATAAGACGGAGAGGCGTAAAACAACTTTCAAAGGCTCAAAGAGGCTTTTCGCACACCCGGCCCGGTTAGGGTCAACATCTGGGTGGATCTCGGTCCAGACTAAACACACCGGAGAATGTTCTTGAATATTTTGCACAGGTCCTGGCCTTTCTACTTTTTAATTTATTAATATTAATGTGAAGCCTACAATTTTCAGGAAACACATCATCACAAATATATAATATAAATACTGTACTATATATGTACTGTACAATGTGAGTGTGTTATGTCACAAGGTTTCCACTGCTACCCACTCTATTTCTTGAAGTACTAGTACAAGTATTCTGTATAAGTTCAAAACAAACGTGTTAATCTACCCAGACAGACAAATACTGACGAAATATTATCAACACGCCATCTTCACCCATCTTCTTCCAGATTTAGGAACTTATTGAACATTCTCAACTCTTGAATTTCCTGCATTGGGAGTGTCTATCTCTGTTCCCTTAGAAAACATAGATAGACCAACATGCCCAACACACACAAAGGCTCGGTTGCAAGACTTGGGGGGTGGGGAAGGGAGGGGTAGGGGGAAGAAGGGCAGAAGAAGCGTTATTGGATTGCAACAGACAATTAAATCAAATCTTTGAGACGGCTCTCTATTAAAATGAAACACTCGACGCATCGAACGTTTCCCGGGCAACGTCAGACAAGCGACGACGTCCAATATTAACCTTCCCTTGACACAAAAACCATTCCATTTTAGGAGGAACAAATTTATCTCTCTCTTATTTATACTCATACACACGCAAACATTTGTGTGTGTATCTTTTCCAATTGGAGGGAATGACACCAGAGTGTTAGGCTAACTTTCCAGTTCTTGGTATTCATAATTTAAACACAGTAACAACTACAACCTACAACAAAGTCAGAATATACAAAAGAAAATCTTGCCACATCTTTCAATACAATGAACCGCGCGGAGTCTACGCCTTCGCCCGAGTACAGATAACAACTAAAAATTTAAATTTCCTCTCCTTCCCACACCCTTCTCCTCCCCCCCTCCCACATATCACCCCTCCCCACCCACTTACAAGAAACCAGATGTCCTGAATGCGGTAGGAAGAGGTAAAAGCGGACGGTAAGAAATTATAGCACAGCTTTAATATTAATTCCCAGATTCTTGTTAGGATGGTGTGAGATGTTAGAGCCTCTATTTCTCTACACCTTAATTTCCCACTTTCTTTTATTTGTTATTTTATTTGGATGAAAGTCTGCAAATTACGAACGATATAAGACAATGAAAGTCGTCCTCCCCACAACGTACTTTACATGAAAGTTTTTTTTTTTTCTCGACTATAAAATTATACCTACATAAATCTGATTACGCCGAGGGGAATGAAATAAAAAAAATAACTTTCAAAGGGGATAATTTTTTTTTTTGTCATTGAATCTGAAAGGATAATACACAATTCCCTGAAACAAAAAAGGGAGTTAATTCATTTATCCTTTGTTGTTTGGTCATGCGTTTCCTATCTCTCTCTCTCTCTCTCTCTCTCTCTCTCTCTCGCTAGTCCGTTTAATCTCTCTTACTCTGTGCCAGTCCGTTTTATTCTTCTCTTCTTCTCTCTTTCTTCTTCGTTTCATTCTTGCTCTCTCTCTCTCTCTCTTCTCTCTCTCTCTCTCTCTCGATTAATTCTTCGCTCTCTCTCTAGAGGCTTTGTCTCTCTAAACGGACCTAATTCTTTCAAGCATTTTGACGAAGGAGAGAGAGAGAGAGAGAGAGAGAGAGAGAGAGAGAGAGAGAGAGAGAGAGAGAGAGAGAGAGAGGACACTACCACGAATGCTTATACCCTGTATACATATTCCAGCCGACAACAAATTCAGGACTAAAAAAAAAAAAAGTTTGCCCCAAAAACCTAGTTTTATCAAAGCCAGCACAAATATTCTTTTTAGTATTGAGCAGATTCCCCTTACAGCGGGTGGCTCCTTGCAAAAGGCAGGACAGCGATCACTGTCACATTCGAATTTTACCTGCTGAATCGTGGACGAACTCCTGAGCAGAACATTTCCGCACTAGCTGCTTTATATACCTTCAACTAAACCTCACCAGCAGCTCGTCAAATCTCCTACATACATATGTGTATATATACATATATATATATAGCCTGTGTGTATGTATAAAATATATATATATAAAATATATATATATATATATATATATATACATATATATATATATATAGTTGTATATATATATATATATATATATATATATATATATATATATATATATATATATATATATATATCTGCAGCAACAAAATTGGCGTATGCTAATATGAAGGTGTGAAGGTCTTTTCCGACCGTAGGGACCTTTCGTACCGTCCGGAAGATGACACGTAGGTATCTTTTACTTTCTTTTTATTTTAAGTCTGTATACCATAATAAAGGCCAATGATGGGAGGACCCGACCCCTGGGAATTGAAGTCCACATTCGGAGTTTAATTATTCATGAACTATTACTGTTACACACACAATATAAACTGATGCAGATTGCAATTTACTCTCTCTCTCTCTCTGCGACACACACACACACGCATACGTATGTATATATGAGCTTTTCAGTCGAGAAACATGCCAAGTGCCATTTTTAAAATATAATAAATTAAATTAAAAAATACTTTGGCCCAGGATGGCGCTTGGCATGTTTCTGACTGATAGCCTCATACACACACACACATATATACATATATATATATATATATATATATATATATATATATATATATATATATATATATATATATATATATATATATATATATATATATTGCTCGTTTACCTAACCATTGCAACTGTTCACATATAGCAAAGTAAAAATAGATTCATCTGCTCATTCATTCTCCTGTACAGGAAAATAAAGCAATAATAATAACAACAACAACAATAATAATAATAATAATAATAATAATAATAATAATAATAACAACAACAGCAATATACTTTTTGCCAAAGACCATAAGCTCTATATTAGACACAATCATTTTCATAAACCACGTGACAAACCATCCGGACCCCTGACAGCATTCACACACATTCTGGAAGCGACTTCAAGAACACCTGATAGTCACCCGGAATGATGTACCTGGAACGGACAGGGATCCCTAAATAGCAACCTATCTTCACCTTGGCATTGAGGAATTACTGTTAGTCGGTAAAAGCGGGTCAGCTGGAAGAGACGCGACCTTGGGCAGGAAGAAGGGCGAACACACACACACAATATATATATATATATATATATATATATATATATATATATATATATATATATATATATATATATATATTGTATATATATAAATATACATATATTGTATTTTTGCTGTAATACAACAGTATATGAAAATAGAAAGGCCCACAAACACTGCATGAACGTTTTTCAACCATATAGAGCTATTTTGAGCACTTCCTTCCGGTGCTCCTGTTCACTGTTTTACCAGTGAACAGGGCACAGACGGAAGTGCTCGAAATATATGGCTGCAACGTTCAAATAGTGTTTTATGGGCCTTTTATTTTCATACTGTATGTATTTATATATATATATATATATATATATATATATATATATATATATATATATATATATATATATATATATATATATATATATATATATATATATATATATATATATATATATATATATATATATATATATATATATAATCTCCTGATGAACACCATAATCTTTGGAAGCTCGAATTTCAAGTCAATGGCTCCGTGATGGACTTGTTCCATAAGAATAGGGTTTACCTTCTGAATAATAATAATAATAATAATAATAATAATAATAATAATAATAATAATAATAATAATAATAATCCCTAAAGTATAGTGTCGAAATGATCCTGGACGAAAAAGAAAAAAAAAAGAGATGAAATTTCTCTCAACTGGGATGAAGGAAGCCTCAGGCAACGGGTCCTTCATGACAATTAAGATACCCCGTGACATGAGACGCCCAATCCAACAGTAGCTGACGCATGAGAGGACCCACTCAACGTACAGCTGGTTTTAGACCCACCCAAAGCAGGGCTTAAAAAAAAAAAAAAAAACTGACCAAAAAAATCACTCGTGCACAGCTAGTTCATCATCCCCTGACAACTGCTCGTTTGTTGGAATTGGAATAGAAAGTTTTAGGTCAAAGGCCAAGCGCTGGGACCTATGAGGTCATTTACTGCTGAATAATGTTGAAGTAATTGTTAGGAGAGTGGAAAGTAAGGTGGAAAAAAATATGAACGGAGGTACAGTAAAAGCAAGAATAGACTGGAATGTAGAGTTTACGCCAAGGACCAAGCGCATGGACCTATGAGGTCATTCAGCGCTGAAAGGGAAACTGAGAGTAAAAAGGTTTGAAAGGTGTAACAGGAGGAAAACCTCAAAGCAGTTGCGCTTTGAATCAATTGTTAGGAAAGGGTGGAAAGTAAGATGGGAGAAAGAGAATATGAACGGAGGTACAGCAATAGGAAGGAAAGGAGTTGCAGGCTTGGGGCCGAAGGGACGCTGCAAATAACCTAAGTAAAGCCTACAGCGTACCGCGTGACGTACACTGACGGCGGTAACCCCCTACGGGGAACGGCTCGTTTGCGATCAAGCAACGGAAATACCAATCCCAGCCCTATTTCACTCCAGAGAAAGACTGGCGTGTCTTTGTTTACACAACCTCCACCAAAGTCACTCATAAGAAGGAGGTGGCAGAATGAAGTCCTTGAACTTTTTTTCCCACAATTTTTAATACGACGTTCATGCAGAATTTTCTTCCGTTTTTAAGTAATAATTATTCAATTTATGTAATTTTCCTTTGTCTCGTTCCTTGACAGCCATGTTCTCGTGTATCTACTTCGGCAATAAAGACAGCTGTTTATTTACTCCAGAAAAGGTGAGAAGTATTAATTCATACTTGCAGTCTGACAGATAAGTTGAAGTGATAAATCAAAATGATAAAAAACTAAACAATCTCAGATATATCAAGAAAATCACACGTGTCCACATAATCAGAACCGCATTCCTTGTATTAAGGTTCCTCACAAAATTTTTTAAAAATCTTTGACAATCGATTTGGTTGCAAACCATTTCTTTAAATAACTAAAACACGCAACTGCTGTGAATTTCTAATAACCAGTACTCAGTAGCAGATCCAGAAAAATTTCATGGGGGCGGGGGAACCAATTTTCATATTATACACACACACACACACACACATATATATATATATATATATATATATATATATATATATATATATATATATATATATATATATATATATATATATATATTTCTTTAATCGATGTTTTAAATTTTTTCCCCATTTTTATTTTTCTTATTTATGTTATTATCTAAGTCTTCAATGTTATTATTTTATCAATATTTTTCATAGGGGGTGGACACGTGCCCAGGTGCGCCCCCCCCCTCCATGAATCCGCTAGTGCCACCACGGAGTAAAAGTGGTTTATGAAAATATAAAGGAACAACCAGAGGGAAAAGTAAATATATAAACAAGATCCTCGGATGTCATGGAAAATTTTTCTTGGTTATCACAATCAACAAAAATGAAATCCCCCACATTTTACAGAATGACTGCAAAGAAGGAACAAAACACAAAAGCTAGTTGCCGAGGGCACGCTAGCCTTTTGACTCGACTGAACCATTGAAAAACCTTGAAGTAAATAAAGAAACTAGCAAGCTCATCTCCAACGTCACTTTCACCCTCGCCCCAGTGATATGAAGTAATGTATTTTAGCGCGGAATAAGCACGATCCTTCGTACTAAGTGTCATCTAGTTATATATAAAGACAATTAAACCATTCCCGATACCCAGGTAGCATTTTTATAACAAGGGAAGACACAGGGATTCTTTTATATAAAAAAAGGAATATATCAATGCCCCTTTTTTACATTTTTTTACGTGCTTTCGAACTTACTGTCTTGTCCTTTCATCGTGTATAGGCTCGCGTGTGTATGTGCGTGTCACAGAGAGAGAGAGAGAGAGAGAGAGAGAGAGAGAGAGAGAGAGAGAGAGAGAGAGAGAGAGAGAGAGAGAGAGAGAGAGAGGATTCCCAAAAGCAGATTCTTGGGGTAGACAATGCAGCTGGTGCAGACGTGTTAAAGTCTTGATATCATGGGTAAAGAAAAGAAAAGCTTAATAGTTAAATAAAAAAAAAAAAACACAAACACACACATACAACCTCAACTACTGATTACTAAAAGTGGCAAGATAGAGACGTAAATAGTCCCTCAAATTTCATTTCAAAATACAGACTAGTTTATCCTCTCCCGGCTAACTGCGTTTTCAATTTAGGTATAGGAAACAAAATACACACACACACATATGTATATGTGTGTGTGTGCGTGTGTGTATAAACATACTTGTCAAAACTGACAGAAGGACAGAATCAACGAAGACGAAATGGGAAAAAAATGCCCCAGTGGTTAGAAGTTTCCTATTTGACCCTTTAACCTACCACATAAAACTTTGAAACGGCCCCCACCCCCACCTCGAAAAATAAACCATGGCAATAAAAAATCACAGCCAAAAGAGAGTTAACTTTTGTACCATAATACTGAAATGATGAGAACTGTACCTACGGCCGAACATCCCTCTGACCATGACACGAGACGAGGTCAAAGATGACAGACGATCAACGGGGTATAGCAGATCAATCAAGATCCTTTAACTAGTCCAGGCTTGATGATAACCAGGCAAAGTTAAAAAAGATATAGCCTATCCATCTCATTTTTAACACTTCAATTAATCGTACTGCTACAGATATGTATTATGTGACAACAGGCACAATTTATTTTCTAGTACTCATCTATAATATAGAAATTGTTGTGTGTGTGTGTGTCTGGAGAGAGAGAGAGAGAGAGAGAGAGAGAGAGAGAGAGAGAGAGAGAGAGAGAGAGAGAGAGAGAGAGATTTCACCCAAAAAGACGAAATTACCTAGTCGTCGTCCTCCAGTTTTGATAGCATACAATTTGAAGGAACAGTGAAATACACACGCATTACGTTTAGTCTCTTCTCTTTCTCCGTATAACGGTCTGATGGCAGGGTGGGTGAAGAAGTGAGTCAAACAATAAGTGAAACAAGGAGGGCAACTAATGAGGTATACACTGAAGACTAGGAAGAGAAGCAGAATCCTTAAGGATGCCTAAGATGAACGAATAAAGGAATTGTTAAACCAACTCTCCTTTATGGGAGTAAGTTGCAGATGCTGAATATACATGAAAGCAGGTTGAAATTACTGAATGCCCTGTTTACCTTGTATTTATATTGTAAGACGAACTGCAAAGGTGAAAAATGTCAATGCATGGTGATAAAAGGGTTATTGTATATGAAAGGATGAATGTGAGAATTCTGTAATGGCTGTCATGTGGAAAGAACGGAGGCTGAATAAGTCGATAAAAAAAAAGTATACTTCGGAATTATTAGGAGGTAAGAAAGGAAGAACTAGAAACTGCTGAGCAGATCGAGTGAAGGATGTAATGGAGTTGTCTCGATGTACAGTGGTAAAAAAAAATATCCTGTTGCGTAATGTTGCCTATATAGCCTATAAATTAACAGAATCTGCATTATACTTATAATAAACCTTGAGATATCTCATTAACAAAAACGTACCTTAATCGTGAAACCAAAAAGACAAAACTATGATTAATACAATACTAAATTTGGTCGTTAAATTTCGTCTCAACGAGACCTTTTGTATTCTCTGTAGGATATACTGATGACGTCACAGACACCTTTGGTGGGTGAGTGGGATCACGAGAGACTACAATACCGTCGATATGGAAATCTCACTGAAAACTGATACGTTTGCCATTCATTCAAAAATAACGAAACGGGATTCGTAATTTTCCTGACTGGGGTAATGTTAACGCGTAAAAGACGGCCGTACATACCTATTTATCTCATCCTAGACTCTATCTTTTTCGTTTCCGCCTCGAAACCTATTGTCTTAGGATAACGAACTCTAAAGGCTAAGCTGTACGCAATAAGGGATTTTGGCTAAAATCGATACACTGTGAGTCGGGTGATCCGTTTGTCTACATTTAACTCAGTTACACAATTATATAAATACGGCTTAATCTTGTGTGCCGAAAATTTGGTTCCAACGGAAGACACCTTCACCTACGGAACACACCTAGCCACGCCCGCCACCAGGTAGGCTAAGCTACGCCAGGTAAGATCCCCCGTCGAAGTTCCCTGTTTTACCTGTTAACTCACCTACCGCTCATTTACAGAAAAATACTCTTCCAATATAAACTCAACGACTAAATTCTGTATTGTAACACTCAAAATATAACGACAGGCCACACGGTGAGTCCTAATTCTACCAAACGAATTCTGGTCACAATGTTTCAAACAGCCCCACACACATTCCAAACTAAGAAACTTTTGGCGTTTCAGTAAACTTTTGATATTCGACTCCTTGTCGACGGATACTCACCATTTTTGACGACGCACAGTATACTCAGAGATAAGTACACTATCTCGATTAGATTTAACTTAAATACATCCATCTTTTCGGCGAGAACAGGTGAGGGGAGGTAGTCCAACGAGGAGCTGCGATCCTCACACTTCTACGTCTAGTCCGATACTGCCGTCCATTTTCGTTATGACTCACTCCTCTCTCTCTCTCTCTCCTCCGACCGACTTCGTGGCGTGATGGCTTGTGTTTCGGCTCTTCGGCCTCTTCCCTCCCTGGACCCGCTGGACCGCGGTCTCTGGACCCTCTGCTGGAAAGTCTGGCAACCGCTGTCGCCCAGCCAATGATATCGCCGGAATTCGAGGGTTCGGTTTCTTTGGCCAATGAGCTTTGCGTTTTTATGTGGCGTCCGTCCATTTGCTTTCGTTGCATGAATGTGCGTCGGTCGAAAAAGCAAGAGCCCGTGACACACATGACTAATTTCAGTTATATGACCACTTTTGACGTAACAAATTCAAACGGCAGCTTAATAATTTAATCCGTGATTTCTGCAAAGTAAAATAAGATAATTTACTGTTGGAATAATCATAAGTCTGTTAACACTGAAACCAACATGAAATATATTAAACCAAAACAATGTTTCATTTTTACACTGAGTAGTTTTACTAAAATCAAATAAAAGGAACTATTCTGATTACGAAAGTTTCATAACAATTCTGCTTTTGAAACTGCGGAGACCCGTTTGTGATAATTTGATTGGATTGACCTGCAGATTGTTTTTCCTAATATATGAAGATTTGCTTGCAAGCGACAACCGTGCAATAATACATTCATTCGAAAATTACCACTTGATTGGGCATAAAAGGTCATGACTTACTAACAGATAGGAACCGACATTATATACTTCCTGGGATACAATTAGAAATAATCAAATATGCAATGAAAATTTTGAGAAGTCACTTGCAAATACCAAAGCACAGATACCTTACAATATATCCTCATTATGGAACACACCCTGAAGTCTACTATTTTTTTTTACATTTTAGACCAGAAAAAATAGTAATTTCATTTGGAAACCGGAATTATTGTAGACGCTGCTGCTAGACCTAAGATTTTCCTTTCATTTAATAAATATCAGTGGTCGCGGATCCATAGCATTGTCTCTTATGAATTTACAATGTGATAAGTTGATAACTCGTCTAAGAATAATTGTTTCTGCATTGCTGTACATTGTACTCAAGTGTAATATGTCTTTGCTGCGCTTGATATATGCATTATTATATACCTGAAGAGATTATAGTGTCCTCTTTATTGTTTCCCGTCTCATGAACTGTTTATTTAGTACAGTCAGGCTCTGTTGCAGCGTCCCATTTTGAAAATTAGACAAACCTGGTACCTATTGCAAATAACTCGACATTATAAAAAGAACAAAGTGAAGATAATGAACTCATTTTTCCATCAGTCATTTAAAGCGTATTTTATTCGTCTTACTCTTATCTACGCTGGCCCTAAATTTCAGAACAATCACCCGTGCAGGCATAAGGCGGCTAAACTTGTAACTGTGGAAAATAAAGGCATTCAACCCAACAACAACCTATTGTTAACTCTATAATTTAAACATAGAACATTCATTTTCCGTACACAATCGGCATCTGTAATTCCATGACGTTTGCAGATGACGTCACAAGTGTAAACAAAACGGTCTCGAGTTGCCTACCAGGTGCGCTTACAGCCTGATCAAAAGACCGCATTAGACTCCTTAGTGAGTAAAATTAATTGTTTAAACTTATATTACTGAATATATTGAGATATGAACAATATTTTTGTGTTTTTCGCCATGTTATGTGCATGCGAGTTGCTCTGAATTCGAGTGTTAAAGCTAGGCCTAGGTTAATATGTTCGCGAGAATAGGCATAGGCCTAGGCTTCCCGTATAGGCCTAATATGGCTCTGCCTCCTGCGTATAATTTAGAGTTATTAACAATGATTTTTTGGGGGCGTACCTTGTATATATAGCTTTCCTCAAGATTTCATAAGCTGCCAATAAGACTCCAGCCAGCCGTTTTTGCATGAAAAACCATTTTGGGGTTTTTTAAGCAAAAATGGCTAGGAAATGATAGGCCTAGGGCACTAGGCTAGGCTAAAAGAACCTTAAAATACCAACCTAACGTAATCTAAGGTGTTTGCTGGTTGCAATTTTGTCGTATCAGCTATTTTGGGGGAGGCGATGTAGTCTCACCTTATAAGTCGTAATTTGAATCATTTTTTTATCATTTGCGCGTAGTGTTTATGGGGTTCAAAGTAACGAGGATGAAGAGCTCTTGGTAATTCCAAGCCGTAGTTCCGCGGTGAGCTAGACTGTGGCGATTGACGTTTTCTTATGTTGTTTTACTTACTTTTCAAGAATTTAAAGTAATGTTTTGTCGGCCAGCTGTAACTAAACCGTAAACGACCTTTGAAGACTAAACGACTTGAATTACCTGACGAGGTAGATCGGCCGGCATTCCATGGCGAGGCCTACCCCTCCTCCATAGTTAATATAGCAAATTGTAGCAGAAACACTAGGGTGCATTAGGTTGGTATTTTTGGTGTTTAGTAGTTACAATTTTTGCCGTATTAGCTGGAGGCGGGGGTTCACCGTGAATGCTGGCTTAGATTCACCCGTGTTAATAGTCTTCAAAGGTCAATTACAGTTTCCAGTTGCAGCCAGCCCGACATAATATTACTTTAAATTTTATAAGCTAGTAAAATAACATAGGAAGACGTCAATTGCCACAGTCTAGCTCACCGCGGAACTGTGGCTTAGAATTACCAAGCTCTTCTCAAAAACGTAGGTCACAGTTTCATATCGTGTATTGGCAACTTATGAAGTAATGCCCAGATTACCCCATGAACAATATATTTTCTGACTAGGCCCATATTAGCCTATGTCTTGCAATTTTGGCCATAGGCCTGTTGTTTTTGCAAACAGGGTTTTTGGTGAACTAGATCAACAGGAGTGGTTGAAAATTCGCAAATCACGGGATAAGTCATTTTAAAAACATGGTTACTAATTGTTTGTATCTAGTAACAATCACCAGACAAGTAATAGGCCTACAGCACCAGAATAAAGTAGTGGCAGTAACAGCAATACATCTTTACCTAATGTAAGATATGTGGTCTAACCTGTTTAGGGGGGTCCAGTTCCCCTTGGCCCCCAGGAAAATCTAACCTAGTGTTATAAATTATAGGCCTAGTAGGCCTACAGTTTATTAATACATCCCTAACAACCTTCCTTCGAAGGCAGTGGCCATAGCCTACAGGCAGGTTCATGGCATTTTTTAGCATCTTGCTGCCAATAAGTGATTGACATACTTGCGCAAAATGCCGGACCTAGAACACTGTAGTTTAGGTGCAGGGATGAATTCTAACATAGCATTAAATAGAATGTTATAAGCCAAAGTAAAATACAGGATCATCACAAAGTAAAGTAACATAGGGTTTGTTGCTGTACCTCACCGTCACCCTTAGCCTACATTAACATTTAGGCGTCAACAGCTACTTCCTGGATTCTGAAGTTTTGAATGCAGCTGGTGGCGGAGTTTTGAAGTGGATGATGCTTTTAGTGGTCAGTACTGGTAGAATCAAACTAAAATACTTTAAATATTAAATTTTTCATAACTACTACTCAGACAAGAATAAGAAGCCAGAGATCCAGACACCATTACAATTACATATATATTGGGTAACAAAGTGACCAGTAGATTCTGAATAAATATTTACCCCTGATATTTTCATGCTGACCTAGTGCAGTTATGTGGAAGTTGTTGAGGAAGCGACTTCCTGGGGGTAAATCATGACCTACAGGCCTACTTGCCCATTTTCTTGGTTCCTCATTGGACGGGTGGGTATCGTTCTCAGCTAGCACTCTGCTGGTCCCATGTTCGATTCTCTGACCGGCCAATGAAGAACTGAGGAATTTACTTCTGATGATAGAAATTCATTTCTCGTTATAATGTGGTTCGGTTCCACAATAAGCTGTAGGTCCCATTGCCAGGTAACCAATTGGTTCTTAGCCATGTAAAATAAATCTAACCCTATGGGCCAGCCCTCTCTAGGAGAGCTGTTAATCAGCTCAGTGGTCTGGTTAAACTAATGTATACTTAATTTTTTGCCATTTTCTTAATTCATGCTAAGCATTTGTGATTTGTGGGCTGATGATAATTGCAAATTGAACAAAGCTTTTGCTGCATGTTCCATGTGGAACGTGAAGCTGTCATAGTGTATATAATCATTATGGAATAACTTAAATTTAGGTTATAATGGACTAGGACTTGTTTCCATAACCACAGTTACTTGCTCAGTATTCAGTCACACTAATTGGAATGGAATGTAAAGAAGCTGGAGTTTGAAAACTTCATGGAGCTTCAGCATGAGAGCTATTAAAGTTTTGATTGCCTGACAATATGAAAAATAGGAATTTCAGTGATTTAAGAATGTAAACTAAAAATGAAGGAAGGGGCCAATTTGGTTAACTGAGGCCTAAGTCAGAGTTGTTTGAATAGTTTGAGTAGGACTGATTTTGATATGCTTTCATTCTTGTATATTGTCACAGCGTACTCCACAAATGCATTGCCATTAATGTAACAGTACTTATAGTTTAACAAAAACTTTTTATTTGAAATTTATTGAGACCTTTTATTTCCTGCATATTTATTCCCAGGCCTTCGGGTAGTATGTGAGAAAGATACTTCAGGATGTCGAGAACAACTGAGGAAGGCAGTGAAAAGCAAAGGAAGCACCTGGCTTCAGACACATCCCAAGACACGCCGTTAATGACTCTGTTTCGAGATTACTCAAGAACGTTAGTGGATAAAAATGACAAGTACGAGAGAGTCTATAAAACAAGCAGGGACATAACAGTACGAAGCAAGAGAATTATTTTTTCACTTCAGAGAATACCAGGGTGAGTTGTTAGCCTATTCTGCTGTTTGTTGGTAGTACTGTGGGTTGTCGATGCCACTACATTTTTAAGTGGACCCCTACCTACTGTTCATTTAAGGAACTGTAAGGAGCCATACTTTAGGATAATATTGATTCAATTTTTTTGCAAGCTCGCATAAAACCAAATGAAAAGCTACAAGAATCCTTACAGTTCTTAACTCCGTTTTAAAAATATACTTAGATAAAACTGTGATCAAAAATGCTTTTACTTTATTGTAGGCTGTGCAGTCCAATAGGTGGGGAGATGGGCTTACGTGGTAATTTATAAAATATTACAGTATACAATTTTTAGCCATTTCAGAGATGTAACTTATACAGTTAAAGGTAACTGCCTTCATTTTGCACTAAAGAGCATTTAGTGTACTGTATGCCTTTGAAATTTAATAGTTAAAAAATGTCATGAATGTGAACCATTGTTGTACTGTAAAATCTCTATGATTTGTGAAAACCTTGAAGTTATTGGTATAGCTGTGTCATGAGATTTGAACCTTGTAGCATTTGAAATCAAAATCACCAGTGGCAGGTTGTATCTTGAGGATACAGTATTGTCATAAAAGCATGGGTGCAAAGCCAAGCTGGTAAAAGATAAAGCAACTCTTAGAAAAGAGGGTACTGTCCTTTAAAAAACTTTAGGTTTGTGTTGGGGGTCCAGGCCAGATCTCACAGACTCTTGGACCACATGGAGGGATACAACTTTCAGTGTGCCATGGAGAGTCTAATTTTAGATAGTATTGAAAGTTCTTTGCATTGTCCCTAGAGCCCCATCTTTCATGTTCTGCGTTTACTTTCCAGCCATTCCCCATAATCACATGTAGCTGTCCAGCTTCTTTAACTTCAATATAGCTTCTGTTTTCATCTCTCATTTCAGAATAAATTCTTGGTGTGAATCCTACAAACGTTAGGAGGTGTAACTTGGTGATCTCAGTGAACTACTTTATAATGCTGTGCCGTTATAATGACAGGGAACTTTGGTGAAGTTCATTGACTAGTAGAATGCACTATAAAAAGACCTTGAAATGGTGGAACACCAAGAGATCTGCCTGTGGAAGGTATAAAAAAAACATGAAGTGCAACTAGAATAGTGAAATATACAGTATATACAAGGATGGCTGTTAAAAAAACATTGTGGTAAGATGGGATACCAGTAGAATGGTAGAACTAAAGGAAGGAAGGAAGATATGGTACAAATATTCATGGAACAATGCTGTCAGTAGTGCTGGCCCTTGTTTTATACTACTAGGTAGGGTTATGGTATTCTGCACCAAGGGAGGGGGTTTCTTTCACTGTGCAGTAGTAGATGTGTCAGTTTGAGAGCAAAGTTAGAGGAAAGGTGGGGTTACTTCACCACTTTAGAGGCATATATCATCACTTAAAACAGCAAGATCTTCATAATTTCTTGATTGGTCTGTCTGTTGGTTACCAAAGGAATGGGTTCTAGCAAGGCAATGGTTTGTACTGATGAGGACTACAATTTTCTTTAAATATTTGTTTTTGTCACCAATATTTTTCATTACAGTATTTTACATTATTTTTCAAGGCTTGATGGTGATGAAAGAGAAAAAATACTCTCATCGGCAGCCAGTGATTTACGAGAAATTGAGCAAACCCAAATGAAGTATATTGCACAAGAACTTGTTGATGAAGAGCCTTATCAGTTTGTTTATGCATACACTGGAGGTAAGGTAAAAGATTCTGGTAATTTTAAATACTTTAAAGGAAGAAATAACAAATTACTACTGTTGCAAATTTTGAGTTTTATTGAATTGTAATTTTATTTAAAATGACGGTAATGATATTCTTGATGTTGAACTAATCGCTGCACCCTACATAGTGGTCGAGTTATTTTTGTAACACAAATCGGGGTTTGTAAGAGATGTACAAAAGTACACCGTTTTTACAACCTAAAACAAGTTTCTCATATAAGCCCATCAGTTATATACTGTATTATCAAGCCCATCATTGCAGTGTGCAATGTTCCCAAGATTCACAGCCTTTTGTTCAGAAAATCAAGAGGAGCCGCAGCACACACTCATGGCACTAATACTACCTGGACTGTATTCCATACATCTGCAACCACCTCATACATTATGTAGACTGAGCATCCAACATTAAAATTGCTAGACAGCACAGCAGGAGTAGAAGTGATAACTGCTGGCACAGTTGACACAGCAGGGACAGGGGGTCACAGCAGGCATAAGAGAAGCAGTTGCTACAACAGGTGAAGCAGGCATTGGATGAGCACTGGCACAGCATATGTAGCAGAAATATCAGACACTGCTGGCAAAATAGGACCAGCGAGGACAGCATGAGCATCTGCACAGCAAGTGTGGCAGAAACAGCCCATAGCTGCACCCATTTTTTAGCCTTTTACTTTACCTCTGTTCCCACTTCTTTCTGCAGTCTTGTTATTCAACCTCTCTATCTATTACTTTGTAGTGCAACGGTGGCTTTTTCTGGGTCTCTGTCTTGCTGTACAACCACTTCAACTCCCTTTTTTCGCTGTCTTTGGTGCTGAATGGACAAAAGTACCCCAGTGCTTGGCATGACAGCCTAAATTTCATAAAATCAATTCAGATAGATTTAAATTAGACAGTAATGAAATAATTGGGAGAAATTATTCAAAAAAGAATGAAAATGAGTGAGCACTTTTCAAACTGCCAATGTAAACTTTGGGAGAATATCATACTGATGTGCTTTACCTGAGGCACAAAGCAGTCAGGAAGATGGTTACTGCCTACCAGTATATTAGTAGTTGGTTGAAGCTACTCTGCTTTTTGTGTTCTTAGGGCAGAAGACTGTTTGTTTTGGGAGCATGCAAACTGCAAAGCAGGGGTGTATATTTTTATTGGGTTTGATGTGAAGCATAATTAGAAATTAGTATTCTGAATATGAACTAATTATTTATAATTTGCTTACTTTTTTTTTTTTAGGTTTGCAAGAATATATAGAAGCTCTCTCCCTGCATCACTTTTTAACCACTGATAAAATCATTGGCCACTCAGATATACAGGAGCGCCTGAGCTTTGGCAGCAGTGAAGAGGACAATGATGTTGTGCCAATGAGCGTTTTAGTTCAGCCTAAAGAGTATATTCTTGGTATTGCAGACTTGACAGGAGAGCTCATGAGATTCTGCATCAAATGTGTAAGTACTGGTGATTTTGAGGTTTGCTACAGAATCTGTGATGTTTTGAAAAGAATTCACGGAGGTTTCTTATCTCTCGGATATATTCCTCTGAGAGAATTGTATTATAAATTTACAGTTTTTCGATCAAGCTTACATAAAGTTGAAGAAGCCTGTTATTCTCTGCAACTCAGAAAAAGTGAGGTTCCAGCTGAAATGCTGGGTGATGTTTTTGCCATGTATGATGCGGATGAAAGCCATCAGGAATTTATTTAGCTTCTAAAAAGGTTGTAGATTGCTCCAGGTTAGACAATTTGCAGATATTAGCAAATGGCTGTGTTATTTTTTTTTATAGCACATTAATGTTAATTAATGTTTCTTTTATATATAATTCAGTAAACTGTGATATGGCAGTGGAAAATCTCATCTTAGCAGCTGACGTGTAGACAAGTTTTTGTAATTAAACTTTGCTGTACTCTATGAATTAGATTTGTAGTTTTACATTAGAATTTTCTCTATAGGACTGATGTCAATCAGGAGTCTCTGAAATGGTTGATATTGACCCCAGAGGGTTGATAAGACAGTCCAAGGTTGATAAATTCCTTTGGGTTTGAAGGGGATTGAATATAAATTTTGTTTGCTTAAACTTACAGGGTCAAAGCTGATGTTTATATAAAAAAAATTTAAAGTACAATAAAATTGAACTTGTGGTGCATATTTCTGATAGTTTTTATTGTCTTTTAAGTTTATATTCAGTTGACAGACACGTGGTAATATAATAAATGAACATTGGTTGGGATCCCAGTACTGACTGTTAATTTGTACTTTATTTACTCATATTCATTTATTTAAAAACTATTTTCAGTAAACATATTTATCATTGGTATTATAGTATTGTAGCATGTGAAAAATAATTTACCTTTTAAGTTTTATCTTAAATCTAGGTTATGGCAATCCCAGTCTGATTGTCCAGGTCACGTTATCATTATTAATATTAATGATAGTAGTAGTAGTAGTAGTAGTAGTAGTAGTAGTAGTAGTAGAAGTAGCAGCCTTCACATAAATACATCTAAATTCTGTGAAACACTCTTAAGATTACTAGGGTGTGGCCAGATAGAAAAAGCAGTGCAGCCAAATTTATTTAGCCACTTAAAAATCATTCTTTTAACATTAATCCCTGTGTATGGTTTTGCCCAAGACCTCTCATTTACTGTAGCTTCTGCTTTCGCTTCCCATATTCTCCTCTCACAATGGAAAAATTATCCACATCTTTGTTTGTATGTAAAAAATTAGGTTTCCAGTCAAAATATATAATGTCAAATGTGTTTTTAGTGTCCGTTTTCAACTCATGTCTATATGTTTGAAAACTTTCACTCAAGTAGAGTGTTCTAAGCCCATTCATTTATTGTAACGAGCGATCTTAGTGTTAGACAGACTATAGTGTAGGGAGATGAATAGAAATTGATGTTTAAATAACAAAATATAAAGCTAAAATAAATCTTGACAGATAACACCAGTGAAGGAAAAGAGCAATTAAATTTCTACCCTTAAGAAAGGTGTAATTATTATCTATTTATTTATTTCCACATGCCGGGTGGCTTACTGAGGGATTAAATATTTCAAGGTGTTAGAGTTCTAAAATATTTTGGGGCTCCTTCTGTAGGTGGTACTAAGGTTTTGCAAGTACTCTTTGGCATTTAGCTGTAATGCTTTATGCTTAATACGTCCATATGTTCCCTTTGGTCTCTTCCCCCACAGTGCTGTCCAACTTCTTTAACTTTACCTTGCGCAGCTTTTTACTTATCGTTTAAGAAATCTTTTGGGTGAGAGTGCCAAGAAGTAATTCAGTGGTCTCTCCTTAAGAGATTTATAAAGGATAAAATACATTAAAAACAGTATTTTAATTATTTGAAGCAATTTCCTGAAAATTAGCTAAATAGGCTTTACTGAAGTATTTTTTAATATACTTACAAATTTTCAGAAGTCTTGTAGGAAAAGTATCTGATTCTATATATGCTTTATGCTAATCTTACATTAGTATGCATAATTCCAGTTAGGCTTTTAAAACCTAATTGAACGAGAATGAATTTATGCATCCTCAGTCCTAGCTTTTTTTATTAGAAACAGACCATACGCAAGTTTTAGTTGTATGTGTGTGTAAATGAAAGTAGTATGTTATTTTTGTACTAAGGCAGCAAACCCTTACCCTATAATTCATGTATTGAATGTACTCCTAAAAAACTAAAAGTAACCCAGTAGTAGTCAGGCATACAAAATAGTGAACCACTGATAATCGAGACAGCTAAAATTGATTCTTAATTTGTTATTTCAAAGTAATTGATAGAAAAAACTAAGTTCACAGTATGGAATTCACAACAGTAGGTAAAACATTAGGCGCATTAAAATGTTTTCAGTTGTCGAATTGAATAGTTTTTACAGTCACAATGCATACCATGGTACTAGAAACATCAGTATTGAATGTAAATGTGAAACTGGTTTAAGTAGCATGTAAAACAAGTTAAAAACTATTTCAGATTTATAACAGAAATTGAATGAAAAGAAAAGCATGCTACAGTTTCATATATTTACATCACAGGTGCCTGTGTTTTAGTTGTGAACTTTGTCTATCATAGGCTAAGCAATTCGAAAACTTCCATTTAATCTAGTCAGTTGGGAAAACTAAATTTGGTTTCCCCAAATTATTCAATATCATTGAGGTGGTACTGTATAATGTTTTTCTTGTAAATAATGCTACTTATTCATTTTTAACTTTTACTTAGTGAATATGTATTAACACTACAATGAGGCTGAATAAGTAAATCTTGCTTTCCATCGACGCAATGTAGAGGTTATGGAGACCTTTTTGTATGTAAGGTGCAGCAGTAGATTTGTTACTTGAGACTTAAAGAATAATGTAATATTACTCATAATAAACTAAATAAGGGAATTATGAAAAAGTAGAACAGCATTGAGATTAAACATTTTGAGTTGATGTCATTCAGATGATGATACTGTATTTATTTAGGCAACGGTATGTACGTACTGTAATCTTTAATTTTACTTTCACATTCTGTTGCCAAGTTGAAATTTTTTTTTGAGTGAAGTGCAGATGTACCCAGGAAGAGTTAGTAGCAGGCATATGGTCAATTTGTGTCCTCCATGTCTGTGAATCCCCTCCAATATTGTTCCTGTCATAGGGTTAGAACCTGCAATCCTAATTTTCCCTGTGAAGATTGTCTGATTTGGTCCCCTTCACAGTGGAAAAGATATGATGCTAGCAAGGGAAGAGGCAGATAATAGAGGAAGGCATTCAACCTGTCAGTTGCAAACAGCAGCTCAGGTTGTCTTGATGTAAAGGTATCCTTTTTTTTTACTTATACACTTCATGGGTTAAAACACGAGATTCTTTTTCGAAATGAATCTTACTGTTAAAGTTAGCTTTATCTTCGTGCCATTTGGTGCGATCGGCTTTTTAAAAAAACTCAAAATAGGCTTGTCTAACTTGCTAGAACTGTCTTTGTATTCACCTGTTTCCCACCAGATGGTGCTGGAATGTTTACATTGTCATATTTCTTCATGTGGTGTTAGAAGATCAAACACTGCTGTGTCCAAGATGGCTGAAGTCTATGCACACAAGTTGATTCCTGAGTATTTTACCCTTTTTGGAGATAATCTTCATTGCTTCCGTGCCATAAACATGGCTCTATTTCCTTTAAAACCTTCTTCTAGAGAAAGTTGTCTTGCAGCTCAGAGGAGTCATAACTATTTTTGCCTCATTTTTTTTTTGCGAATGTTCAACTTTAGCATGTGTTAAGCCCTTAGTCCTTTCACTACGGCAGGGACTCTTTCTCCTGAACCAAATATGATAGTAACATTGGCTTTCTATCTCATTGTTAGTTGCTAGGAATCTTGCTATTGAATTTTGGGAGCATGAAGGTATACATCGGTGTGTAGGTGTGCATCTTCTTATATGAAGTTAGTAATTACAGGCAGTCCCCGGTTTGACGGGTCCGCGCATTACGCTTTTCAAATATATTCATCAGAAATTATTTTCCAGTTTACGACGCATGTTCCGGGGTTACGACATGTCGTACGCCGATCTGACAGAAGAAATATGGCTCCAAAACGGCAGAATAATCAAAATTTGGAGTTTTTTTTTTTATGAAAAACTCAATAAAAATGCAGTTTACATCATTTTCAATAAGCGTTAAAAGTAAGGGTTTTCTTAGGATTTTTTACGATTTTTCGGTTTATGGCCCGGCGTGAAAACGGAACCCCCATCGTAAACCCGGGACTGCCTGTATCTTCACTAGGTAGAGTCCTTTTTCCCTGTAAGGGTCCTCTGACAAGTATCGCTACGAGGACCTTACACCCTGCTGCGGTTCCAGTGTCTGGCGACAGTACTTGCTAGTAAGGCAGGAATGTCGAGATGCTTTTTCTCCCCATTAAAAAGCTTTTAGTTTGCTTGGCTGAACTGTTTCTCTGGTTGCACCAACCCACCATCCTCAGTCAATGTGGTAGTCAGCTAACTTAAATAGTAGGTAAGATTCATTCTAAATAATTATAATTTTCATGATAGAATTATTTGGATACTTACCTGCTGTTAAAAGTGGAAACCCACCCAGCCTCCCCACATCGTAGTGGGTGGTCATGAAGAAATATGACAATGTAAACATTCCAGCACCATCTGGTGGGTAACAGGTGTCAGCACCATCTGGTGTGACATACAGGTGAATATAAAGACAGTCCTAGCTAGTTAGCCAAGCGTATTTTGATTTTTTTTAAATGCCGATCGCGCCAAACGGCACAAAGATAGAGCTAACTTTAATAATAGCTAAGTATCCAAATAATTAATTTTATGAAAATTATCTTTTTTTATGGGGTTTGGGACAATAGGCTTGATTAAACAGTACATAACAAAACTCCTGATTGGACATGAGTTGGCTCATGGAAAGATGAGGAAGGAGATGAAAAGGATACAAATATTGGAAGTGAAACTCTTTGCCAGTTCAAAAAAAAAAACCTTTTTATAAAAATGTTGGAATTGAAATTATAGGTGTACTAATAAAACATTTTTTCCTCTGTTCATCTTTATTGTACCAAAAATGGTTTGACCAGATGCATTTTAGAAAACAGTGGAAATCTAAATGGTGCAGATTAATTTCATGTAATACAAGATCTTATTAGGTAATATGGTCTTCAAAATAATCTAATGCTGACTTGGGCTAAAGGCTTCTTTTTAACTGTAAAGCATAATAGAATAATGGCAAAACAATTCTCACAATTCTACAATGTAATGAATGACTAATTCTACTTGGAGTTACCTAAAATAGATGCAGTATTTCATTAGTCTAATAAACCAATGAATTTCCCTGAAATTAACAGAACTTTAGGTAAGTCTATTTCTGTACAATATACACAGTGAGGGAATAACTTTTTTCACAAATATACAAAAGCTGTAAATTACTTGAAAGTTCTACATAAACCTATAGAGTATTTTCAACTTTCTGTATTAGTTATGGTTGGTAATGAATAGATTACAGTAATGATTTACGAAGTAGTTTATACATTAAAACTTGCTATGCACACCTTGTGAATTAATACTGATACAAAACAGGATGAGACTATGAAAACATTGAGTTGTGTAACATTTCTAACTCAGCTTCACGGTCGACTGCCCTTTTCTGGAAAAGGAAAACAAAATTAGCAAGCCAGTTATAGCATACGCTTTATTTTGTCATCTGCTATCTATATTAGATCATCAAGATGTATAAATATGAATTATGAACTGCCTGAGATCACAATGTATGAGGCACTGGAAAGGCCAGGGTATACATAACACTCTCCCACTGGTCTGATATATAACATGCAGTGGTGAAGTGTAATTAAATATTAACCAAGACCTTCCCAGGTGGAGGAAGCCCTCATAACTTCAATTCAGTGCTTTGCTTTGTAATTATCTGTGGACCAGAGTTGTGCCACTCAGTGGGATGGAGAGAGGTGTGTGAAATGCAGGTGTTTTCATTGCAAACCCCGACTGTTCTATGATAATCATGCAGTACACGTGAATCGCAGACACTTCAATTCCCTTGAGGAAAACAAGGAATAGTCTTGAATAGTTAACTTGAAAATGAAATAGTCTTGAATAGTTAACTTGAAAATGAAGAGGTCTAAACTACAGTTAACTCAAAAACTAATCAGTATGTACTGCTAAAGATAACCAGACAACTGTCCCATACCAACCACTTTCCTCTAAAGTTTAGACATTAAATACTCTATGAATGGACCTCTGATGCTACGAAGTCATCACCTTGGTTGCTATGTAGGAGCTGAATAGAGGCAGAATCCTAGGATCCAAAACATACTGTATATGACAGCTCCTCATGCATCAGTTATTTTTTGGATGTCGAGTGCACAGGTAAGTGAAAGTAGGTGTTTTTCATGTATATATGGACATTAAGTCTTCCCAGTTTTCCTCACAGTTTTGTTCAAGGGAAGTTCAGTTTGATATTTATCTGCAATCTCTCATTCTGGGACTAAAAAGATAACTTATAAAACCTGATGATCCATTATGAACTTGCCTATTATGCCTAAGGCCAATTTGATGACACCTCCACAGCACTGCAAATTAGTACTGAAAGAATTTATTTGATAACTATAAAAAAGTTTGTATTTGTATGAAGTATAAAAAAGTTTGTATTTGTATGAACAAATGGGTTATGGTTTTTTGAGAGTACACACAATTCAGCCATAGCACTACCTCTTGAAGATGGCCTCAAGCTATAAAACTGGACATAGTAATGGTGTTAAATCAAAATCTCCAAATTTTATTTGGTAAAAATTAAAATGAATTGTAATTACTTGTGGATACCCTCATAACTAAATTACTATATGACTATTTTGGTACAAGTTTACCCAACATAATATTTCCTTACTTTTTGTATCCTGTATTCCTCATAATCCTCATCATCAGTGGGTAGTTCATGTCTACACATTGGGCAAGAATTTGTCTGAAATATATAAATAAATAATGTTAAAAACCCTTTATAAAAGATAAATACATTACTTCACTTGACACTGAGGATTTGGTTCCTATTATTTACTAATCTTATCACAGCAATTTAACAGAATGGTTATGGAATAACTGATTGAATGAAATGTTTGGAACTAACAGATACACACACACATGGGCATTTTTCATGAGAATAACACAATGAATAACTGTGTATGTAGGAGGTGCAGATTAATCTAATTTAACTGATTTACTCTCAACAATCATGATAATAATGTTAACTTTCTGACATGAGCTTTGCTTATTCTGACATGGATATGATTGTTAAAAATTTTTTAAACAATTAAAATTAATATCATTCAGTTGCTCAAAAACTCAGCATATTTAGTCGATAACTCACTATTTAGGGTCTTGTAGTAGCAATTATCAGTGAAATTTCAATTTACTGATTGATGTGAATTTCATATTTTCTATCTAAAATACAGTTGAGTACATTACTGTACTGTAGTATGGAATTAGAAATGGATCGTGGGTGAATGAGCACATACTTTTCCCTGTCAATGTAAAAAATATTCCCGTAATTATATACAAAAACCTAGATGAGGTTGTGAATGAATACTAACCTCCAAATCTTTGGAGTGTTTGAGTGAAGCTCAAAAACCTAGATTAACTTCAAAATATATGCTGCTTCTCAAAATGCATTTCATTATTTATGGGTATATATATCCCTCGAAGTTAAGGATATCAATTAAGATGTTCTGTGAAAATAATAATAAAAAAAATTGAGACATCACGGATTTTGTCATTTTTCTCTTAAAGGGTTATATGATAAATTAGTGCTTTCTACTCTCTTGTTCGGTCTGAAATTCTCTTTTATGCCCTGAGGAAAAATAAATACCAGCAAGTGAAAATTACGACAGAAAATAATCAATGGAAATTTACAAAGTGACAACAAGTACCTTTTCAAGCCATGGCATGATGCAGGGGTCATGGAATATATGTTTACATGGAAGCTTTTTATATTCTTCCCCTTCCTTCCACTCTTTCAAACACACTGGACACTGTCCTCCTGCAAAGTTAATAATTTTTTAATCACAGAATAAAATTAAGCAACATTTTTGATGGCTAACCAAACAATTACCTCTATCTTAATGCTATCAATGCCATAAAGTGCTAGATGTTGGAACCTACCTAAAATTATCTGTACAATACTACACTTGAATGAGCTATGCAGCAGTGACAAATTTGTCATCCAAGTATTATTTTGGAATTACTAAAACCATGCAATGTTCTTTAGCAACTTTCTTCAATGCTGAAGAAGCTCTAAAGCAAAGGGTTATGGATTGCAATCCTTGAATGCACTGGGGTGCAAAACCATCACTTGGGGCATCAATGATGAATCAAAAATCCATGTAAATGCTGTGACAAAATGAAAAGGGGAACCTGAGTTGAAAAACAAAAAATAGCAATCCACTGAAATCAGTCTCTCATCCCCAAGACTGAAGCATTCAGACAACAAATACTGTAACTTGAAGTCGAGAGGAAATAAACTTGGTGTTTGTGTAGTACAACTCGTGAAATCACACTGTGCATAAGGGAAGTACTTACTTAAAGTGAGAGCACACTACATACATTTTGGGAGTAATGATACAATTTAATATGGTATGGAGGCTGGTGTTCTGTTTACATACATTTTGGGAGTAATGATAAAATTTAATAGTATGGAGGCTGGTGTTCTGTTGAGTGCACAAAATTGTTGTTAGTATTCACACATTATTTGATTTGTCTAATAAAAATAAAAATGCCATCAATGTGAATTTTATGCAAGCATTAAAACCCCTTTGTTGAGAGGAAAGCTTAAGGCCTCAAGATATAAGAACCTGTTCACAGTACTGAATGGTTTGCATACAATGTGGTTTCCATTATCCATTAATACCCTATGAATGCTGAAACAGTAAATAACAAAATCTATGTTTTTATAGTGGATATCTGCACCTATACCAGTTACAAAGCATCAGTAAAAATGACAGACTTTGAAATCTGAATGAATATAAGTTTGGTTTGCATTGCGGCACATATATGATTAAATCTGTGGAACTGTCACTACCTTTTTCAGATATAGTTGATGTCTCTAAGCTTTTTATGAAGTCCTTGGAAGCTGGTGGGGGTGGGCGGTCTCCAAACCCAAAGAGCTGAGTAAACTCTATTTGCATATCCTGCAACAAGAAAGATTAGGGTTCCTTGTGAAATGACAAGTCTTCCAATATGAACAGCAACTATAATCATCATCCACTTCCCAGCAACCAGCAGTCATGTTACTCTAAGCCTGAGACAAATCCTTCCTTTATTAGTACAGTATTTACTAATTTATTAAGCATTTAAATGACCCATATCAACTGATTTACTGAT
This sequence comes from Macrobrachium rosenbergii, assembly GCF_040412425.1. Lineage (NCBI taxonomy): Eukaryota > Metazoa > Arthropoda > Malacostraca > Decapoda > Palaemonidae > Macrobrachium > Macrobrachium rosenbergii. Next base: position 41,641,250 of record NC_089741.1, read on the forward strand.
TTCCTTAAAAGCAATTACTCTCCTCTAAGAAGCAGGGTGATCTGTTACCCAAAAATATATTTGCAATTCTGAAATGGAATTATGCAAAAAAATGCCTACCTGCCAATATCCTCCACGAAGTATCAAACGTGCAAAATGTAGAAAATGATCAGGGACCTCGCCTCTTTGTAGAGGACTGCACCCATGTTCTTCAAAGTATGATGACATGATACTGAAAAGTAAAAGTTTATCATGATGCACCTTAAAATCAAGATTTCGTACAAAACTTCACCATACAAACTACTGTATTATATTTCAGAAGGTCAGCACACCAACTAAGACTTGTGATTCTAAACTACTGGTCATTCAAGAATTACAATTTGTTATAAAGTGGCACAAAATGGAATTTCAGTGAACTGTATTTATTCTTTGACAAACTTAAACTTATAACTGCCACCCAAAAGGGCTGCAAGGAGGGAACATCCATTTAAATGAACCATTTGCATCTTGAATTTCCACACCCCTCTTAAAATTTACAGATTTGATTACAAATATACTAGACTACCATGCATAAAGAGATGGGATTTTTGGCTAACTGGGTGTAAAACTAAATGGCTCAAAACAATGCAATGAACCTTAAGTCCTCGTTCTGGTAGATAGCCCTGACAAAGATGGTACCAGTGTTGGAAGAAACCCTTATACATTAAAATTTTTTTTAATAAGCAGACATTAACACACTGAGGAAAGAGCCAAGTTTCAAAGTAATTTACAACATTGGTCAAGTTTACAGGTTTTGCCCAAATTGAAAAATTACTGGTGTCTACTATTTCAAACTGATGATATGGAAATGAAATCTTAACAAGAAAACACACAAGTGGCTTGTAAACAAAATTAAGCCAGGAAAAGGTAATTATTAAGAGGTGGAATTTGCTGCAATAACAAAAGCTATGTGGGACTCTAAACCAATATCCTAGCTCTTGTCCTTTTAAGACATGAGAGGAAGAAAGTCAAAGAGGATAAAGGTAAGAGCGCATATACAGTATGACTTGTGCACTGGAAGACCTGAGATCATAAATAGGCTGAAAAAAAAAGGGTAAGAAACCACAGGGTGGGAGGCCATTCAAGTGTTGCACTGTCAAGAAGGACCTGGCACCACATGTAGCTTAGGTTAGGGAAGATAAGGTCAGGATACAACCATTGTAGTTGGCCTTGTGAAATTTTTGTTCTTTAACCTGCTTCACAATTAATACCAATTACAGATATGAACCATATGTATCTTGATAGTTTATCTTTTATTTTATGCACTTTCGACCTTTCCTGTTAGTATAAAACACTCATTAACAGTCCCTCCACCCTTATAACCATGGTTTTCAACAGGGATAAGCCCATACAGCAATTTTTATATAGAAGGAGCTGAGAACACGTGAAAAGAAGTGATTTGCACCAATGACAATGATATGTTATTAAAACATGAGATATGCATTTGGAAAAATATATGGGCCATGCATTTGGTCAGAAATTAGAGGGTAGTCCATTACTGAAACCACACATCCACAGTTTTCACCTAATTAGTCCAGCGTCTCACAGAGGTAGTTGAAGTGCAAAAAAAAAAAAAAAAAAAAATGAAAAACTGAAAACATACAACTCCAATAGCCAGCAAATATCCCACAATCATCACCACTGTAGTAAGCATGGCATGAAATTTACTCAAACTGTATAATATTACTCATAAATTTGCCAATCAATAACCCATATGCAGTACCCCTGTTGTCATCATTTATCCCTCAGTGTTAAACAACTTGGAAAAACAAAAACATACCTAGGGTTACTAAAAGCAGAGCCTACCTGAGAACATTTCACAGAGCCTAACACTTGCCTACACTTAACTCGCAGATAAAAGTGAAGAGGAGTTGGGCACATTAGGCCTATTCCCAAGGTCCGCAGCAAGATACAAAACCAGATCAGAGACAGCAAGATATAGCACCAGATCAAAGACACAGTTTAACTGTGATGCATCCTAACCTAACCTATCCTAGGGAAATGTGCCCTGACCAGGAGGTTTTGCTCCCCCCCCCCCCCGCCCCATATGACATTGTGCATACCTGAACAACATATATACCGTACACAACTAATCTTCAATATTAATGTCAGAGCAAATGCAAAGTAGGCAGTCAGGGTTACCAGTCAGTAATTTGGTAGTTGGCATTTCAAAAGGAATATAAGGCAAATAATCCCTATAGGAGGGTACTGCCGTCACTGCACCCCATGTGGTGCACTGTAGGCATTACTTTGGGTTCTTTGCATTGTGCCTTCAGCCCCTAGCTGCAACCCCTTTCGTTCCTTTTACTGTACCCCCTTTCATATTCTCTTTCTTCCATCTTACTTTCCTCCCTCTCCTAACAATTGATTCATAGCGCAACCGTGAGGCTCTCCTTTTGTTGCACCTTTACAACCTTTTACTGTCAATTTCCGTTTCAGCGCTGAATGATCTTATAGGTACGAGTGTCTGGCCTTTGGCCTAAATTCTACATTCAATTCAATCCAACTAAATTTACCTTTACCTAACCTAACTGGGGGGGGCACACTGCCCCTGGACCTCCACCATTGAATAATTAGTAACCCCTTAATCTGCATTTCACCCTCAATGTTTGATAATCCTCATATTAACTTAGGTAGAACTATATAGTAGCTCCGCGGCGGCAACTGCCTTCTAACTTAGCTTTTTCTACAGTTTTTTGGTCGCTAATTGTGAATTTACCTTTAATTTTTGGCGCTCGAGTGTAATTAACCTGTAATTAACCCCTGAAGTCCATCCGACAAGGGGTTTCCATACGCGACCTTCACAAGACAGAGCAAGGCTACGTATGTTTCGAACGGTTCATATCCCGTTCGGCAAGTGCAATAACTTAACGTATGGGTACCCAACTCCCCCCCGGGCCAGTACTAAACACGGCGATGGGACATTCCATTTGGCCGACAACAAACAGATCCACCGCCGGTACCAGAACCCTAAAAGTGTAGAAAAAACCAGTTGAAAAGGTAAAAACAGGCGCGGAGCTAATATATAGAATTACCTTAACTTATCCTACGCCTCACCTTTTGGTCTAAAGTAAGCCTATCCTAATGCATCATCATCCTATCTTAACTTACCCTAAGCAAATAGACCTACCCTACAAAACTAATAAGGATCCGCGACTTTATATCAAATTTCCCTCCTCTTATGCTCGTAATAATCTCCTGATGACAAGTTATGACGTTAAAAAAACAAGCACATACAGGCCCACCGTAATATAAACACAAAATTGGCTGACTTAACGGTTCCTTACACTAAACTACTCACCAATCTCGGTTACAAAAACACAATTCAGGCAATTACGACTCCTCTTGCAATTGGAAGAATGTCAGGTTCTGCGCCAACTAAATTAATAAGTTGTTCGACGGACGACAAGACTTAGTCTAACTCACTTTACTCAATGTCATCATTATACGTCAAAACACTTCTGTGATAGATTCTTCTTCTTCTTCTTCTTTACGGGTTGTGTAGGAGACAGACACTACTTGAATAAGTTCGACAAAACGTAATAAATACTCAATTATATTTATGTAAGAAATCTAGTGTTCTTTTAAATGTGTCTTCTTCGTTTTATCGTGCCTTTTCCCATTTTTATATACTAAGGATAAGTTGACACTTTCAAGTTAGTCACTCCATAATAATAATCCGCTGTAACTGCATTACAAAATCATGCACTAAAATAGGTAGATGAACCTTGCAGGCTATTATTCTTTTTTCCATCTGTTTTAAGCTAATTCCAAAAGATTGATCAATTATTCATTACCTCATTTCGCTTATTTATTTGCATTTCAACATAAGTTTAAGGTCTGCATTATTCTGGATATAATTTTACGGGCTGGTTACAGTAAACACAAAAGAACTATTAGAAAACAAATCTTATGCAGTCATGGTTGGACAAACTACATGAATAAATCAGTATGAAAGACTCCTTACATTTAGATTTTGACGTGAAAAAGATAGCATTAGGTAATGAAAAAGATAGCCTCAGGTAACTGATAAAAACTGTACCATGAAAGACTATTGTCCATCTTTTCATTAAAAAATAATTTTCAGTAATATAAAGTAGTCTAAAGTGCATTTAAAAAAATACTTTCGTGATTACGAGATTTGATACAACATGGTTATTGGAGACTTAATCGTTTCTATAGTAATGCACTCAACGGGGAGTTTATTATTGCAATCGTGAAAATGAAATCAATCGGGTTAGTGTAAGTGAATGTCATCATTGTATAGTATTTGGGTTTTGTATGAAATATATATTATTACATTTAATAAAGTTTGTTCAATATGAAAGAAGCAGAAATTACAGAAAACCCATATACGGGCAGGCTTTGTATAAGACTGAATCTACGAGAAGTATTAACTCAATACACAAGGGGGATCAATTACTGCCATCAGGTTTTGTTTAAAATGAAAACTGAGAAAATTAAATAAAAAGGGGGGAGCTACCAATAGTTTTGAACAAATGAAAAGCTGGGGAATTCTTTAAAAAGAGCTACCAATTGTAGAAAATGAATGATATATGGGGAACCTAAAAATAATATTTACACATATACATACATACACACATATATATATATATATATATATATATATATATATATATATATATATATATATATATATGCACGTCTAACTGTAAATAAAAGTTGTTGAAGCTAGCATGTCCGGTCCAAAACTAGACCATAGTGAAGACCTTTGAGAGTTAGATGGACAGAAAGCGTGAAACTAGATTAGGAAAGAACAGGATGCACATCCTTATGGTATAACAAGTTTGGTATAACAAACAATGAAAGTTAATAATACTGTAGTACCAAAAGTAAAGAGAGAAAACTCAAGAGTATTAACTGACGAGCAATGCCGAGCAAAATTGACATTAATATTTATCCAGTGCAGTTTTCGTAAAGAAACCCAAAAGAGAAATATATTAAAATATATGCGCAAAAAGCATGTAATCGCAAGATTAATGTGCTGTACTTGCCTTTGTCACAAAACACCAAAGTTGTGATGTTGATTCCCGAGAATCGAACACAAAAGGTGTTTGGACCCGCATCGCAACAAAAAGAATACAACCGAAATAACGAATAGAGAGTAGAGACCTCTTTGTTGTCACGCCAGTTAACTTACAACCAATCAGTCAGACTTCTTCGAGCCATATATCACATTAACTGTAATTACACGTGGGAACATTATAAAGATATATTACGGGAATCAATATGCAACAAAATCTAAATTACAACTTGGGACTTTTGAACACAAGAGCTAAAATATGTGAAAACTAGCAGGCCTACGTTACCGAAAATGAACCCATACCTACAGAAAAACAGGTATGACTTACAGGAAAAGGTTATTCAAGCAAACTACAGGCTATGACTGACACACAAGAAGATGTCTGCTGCCTATTAAAATCAAGAGAGGGTCGATAAGAGTGCCTCCGAAAATACACTTGAATGATAAAGATAAGATACCCCCGCGGTGCCTTCTCACCCACCTGCCATGTTAATTAAGATACCCACATTGAATAACAGTATCTCGTCATTTACCTTGACAACCAGAGCTTACCAGACGATTTTTTTCGGCCTCTTTATAATAGTTCCCGTTTTATATATCACATTCCTAAGAACTGTACTTTCACCTTTAGTTTGCTGCTTCTCGTTTTCGTGATGACAGTTGCGTCCCGTTTTAGTTTTCTGTAAAAGAAAACTATTGTGCCGGCTTTGTCTGTCCGTCCGCCCTCAGATCTTAAAAACTTCTCAGGCTAGAGAGCTGCAAATTGGTATGTTGATCATCCAGCCATCAAACATATCAAACTGCAGCCCTCTAGCCTCATTAGTTTTTATTTTGTGTAAGGTTAAAGTTGGCCATAATCGGGCGTCTGGCAACGATATATGATAGACCACCACCAGGCAGTGGATAAAGTTTCATGGGCCGCGGCTCATACAGCATAATATCGATATCACTGAAAGATAGACCTATTTTCGATGGCCTTGATAATATACGCTATACAGAAAACTCGATTACGCCGAAGAAACTTCGGGGCATTTATTACTTGTTTTTCGTTTCTTGTCTTTTAATGTCTTGCCTCTAGCATTCATAATTTTCTTCTTAATCGATTAATTTCAGTATTTATTTTTTTATTTGCTATAATCGATCAACTCGCCTATTCTGAAACCATTTACTTTTTCACTATAGCACTTCTCACGAGGTTCATGTAGTTGGTGTTCGATTCGACTACAGTATATCTATTTTCCTTATTCTGTTGCGTAGCCCAAGTTAATTTTCTTTTCCTCACTCCTGCTGAGTACAGGACGTTCTCACGATTCTACAATGGGTCAAAAAGAGCGTTCGAAGATTTCTGTATTATTCTATATAACTACGACTATTAGTCTATTCAATTGCTAACCTGTGCTCAGAGACAGAAGTGAGCAATACGCTTTTTTCATACCGGTGCGACCAGTACTTTTTATGCCATTTCTTAGCGGTAGCGATAGATAGTCGATACTATATTAGCGAAGACTTGCAACATTTGAGAAACAAGTGCTCATCAACGATAGTGCAAAACCACAAAAATTCTAATTAACTATATATATAAACAGTATATATACATACATACATACATACAATATACACGTTAAATTACCTATAGGCTAGTTATTTGGTGTACTATTGAATGTCTCGCTTTAAAAGCCCGTGGTCAGGTATTTTACAGAGGGTTACTGTTCAAGAATAATTTAACTTTTATACCAACATTCTCTTCAGGTCACTCAAACAATAGTCATTTGAAAATCCATTTTTTGGCAGAAATATCTCCCCCAAGAAAATGAAAGATACCAAATCGAAGGGCTTCCTATATATACCATTAACTTATATTTTGTACACCTTATTAACTCATCCAGGAAAGATATGGTGTTGTTATTCTGCCATTTTAAATGACACTTGGTGCAAGATTTACGAGTTGACAAAGAACGTACTGAAATTTCCCAAAGCATCGAAATGTCATCCACTTGTAATCTCTTTCAGACATATGGACTGTCGTGAAATACTGTATTTCGACATCGGCCTACGAAAATTACATTCGACCAAATCTGCTAGAAGCGTCATTATCTGTGCATAGTCCTACAAGGTGTATGGTCTTTTGTAGGCTAAGTGGGGGAAATGATATAGAGTAAATCTGCAAGAAATATTGACAAAACGTCTTGAAAACAGATGAATAGTACATTTCAACTTTTATAGTTTACGTTGTGTCAGGGTGCATTCCGTTACCGCATTCGGGATGAAAATTTCCGGAATGTTGAACGTGAGTTGGGGAAAACACACACACATACATATCTATATATTGGCTGACAAAACTGAGTAAAGGAGCCAACAACGGAAAATTGATAAAATCTTTAAAATTATTTACAATAGAGATTTATCAATTTCCTCTATTATTATCACCTTTGCTCAGCTTTGTCAGCCAATAATGATTGTATATTCTTTTTGAATATATTCTTTTATAATATATATATATATATATATATATATATATATATATATATATATATATATATACATACATATATATATAATATATATAAGTAAAGAGAGAGGCGTTGGATTAGTTCATGATCAATAAATCTACAGGTCAACTACAGGCCTACATGAAGCTGCAGTAAGCCTTCCGAAGTAGCCATGGCTATCGCATTTCATTTCAAAATCAAATTCGATTATGACTACGAGCTCACGAACCTAATAACGGCTGAGGCTGTTGTTATTGTGCAAGACCGCCAAGCCGGGCGCCAACAGAAAGGATGCGAAACGGAGATAAAGCCTTTTTTATCTCATTCTAGGGAGCGACTCGGTTGAACTGCCCCAGCCTCCTCTGTGGGGTCAATCGAGCGCCGGAGTCCTGTGGGAGAAGGATCGCTCCATTTTTTGCAGTTTCTTTTTTTTATAGTTTATTTGGGAGTTCTACTCGGCGCTACGTTCTTCAGGTATGTATGGGAGTTATTTGGCATTTTGTTATTGTATGGATTTACAAGGAATCAAAGAATACTTTGACTTTTGTTATTTTTGCATTTTTCTTTTTGCTCTAGTCCAAACGAAATTACTCTTGATCGTAGGAAACACGAAAAAAATATAATGATGTTTTTATCGCCCGCAATGAAAAATATTTTATTTTTGTTGTTGTCCACTAAATAATGCTACATATTCAATTTTTTTTACCTAGTATTTTTTTTTAAATTAAGTTGTCAGCCCCGCGGATGTTCAAAGTGTAAAGTGCAGACGGGTCGCCAATCCCCCCGGGTAAGAGCCCCAGTGGTTCTAAAGTTTGCTGATCGAACGTTTAATTATATTGTAAGCCGTGATATTCATTTTCTTTCGGCAAAATAATCTTTTGGTTTGCCTACAACGTTTGACCAAATTCCCAGATTTTTTAATAGAATTTTACGAGCGTAATTCGTTAAAATAAAAGTACTCGAAACATTGGCTTCCTTAAGCCCCATGAGCCGTTGCATTCTTTTCATGAAGTATTTGCTCCTTTGTGTATATGATACCCAATTGCACATCTTACCCTGAACTGCATAAATAGCTCGTTTCTATTATAGGAATATCCTTCATGTTTATATTTCTTATTTTAATTGGTCATGATGCAAGTTAAAATGTAGATTCATTTCATGGTGTTTTGGGAAATCGCTGTATAGGATGCTGCGTTTTATCACTTCAGGTTTTAACCAAGCTTTCAGAATGCCAGAGTTTTTCAGGGGCAGATAGAATAGAATAGAATATAGGATTCAGGCCAAAAGCCAAGCGTTGGGACCTACGAGGTCTTTCAGCGCTGAAACGGAAATTGACGGTAAAAGGGTTTGAAAGATGTAACAGGAGGAAAACCTCGCAGTTGCACTATGCAACAATTGTTAGGAGAGGGTGGAAAGTAAGATGGAAGAAAGAGAACATGAACGGAGGTACAGTAAAAGACAAGAATGGGGTTGCAGCTAGGGGTCGAAGGGACGCTGCAAAAAATCATAAGTAATGCCTACAGTGCATTGCATGTGGTATACTGACGGCACTAACCCACAACGAGGTTCAGTGGCAAATATTCTCTCCTTTAACAATCATCATTAGGAAAACGTTAGGCCTACTAAAAGAACACGAACCGATTATTACTGCTCATGGAGTGCACACAAATTATGCAGCCTTTATACTTTATCTTCTTGTACCTCCCTTCACTTATGTCTCCCCAAAGGCCCCAGCCTGGGAACTTATATAAATTATTTTTGTAATAGACTAAAATCACATTCAGGGAGTCTAAATATTCTAAAAAAAATTCTTCCAATTCTTCTCTTCCTTCTTTTGTGTCTCCATACAACTATTTTATTTTTTCTTGGAATTCGACTGCCGTACGTTCAAATTTTAAATCTGTCCAAGAATCTTTTGTTGTATATATCTCTCAAGCAGTGGCAATCAAAGTTGTTAAATCTTGAGACCTGTTGTGCAGAGGTGGAGCTTCTATTAGTGCCATAAAGATAAAGCGAATCATATAAACAAAGGTGTGGCAACTGCTGATTTACGTCTTCTATTGTTAGCGCATTCTACTTAACTAAGCCCGCGGTCTAGACTAAACTCTCCTTTACAGCCTGTCCTAGACTAAAAGCTGTCTTACCCATTCCGGTGGACATTTGTTCATGCAAAATACGCTAAGAACAAGTAGTACAAATGTAGTATAAAATTTACTTTTTAAAAAATTAAATCACCGTCCAAATAATACCAAGTCCTTCAATGACCCATTCCTGGTTACAAAACAGTATACAGGCGGTCCCCGGTTTACGACGGGGGTTCCGTTCTTGCGCCGCGTCGTAACCCGAAAATCGTCGTAAGCCGGAACATCGTCGAAAATTGTCAAAAATCATAAGAAAACCTTACTTTTAATGCTCTGGGTGCATTGAAAACGATGTAAACTGCATTATTATTGAGTTTTACATCAAAAAAACCTTCAAATTATGATTATTCTGCCATTTTGGGGCCATATTTCTTCCGTCGGATCGGCGTGACGACGGCAGCGTCGTAACCCGGAACATGCGTCGTAAGCCAGGAAATAATTTCTGATGAATATATTTGAAAAGCGTCGTAACCTCGGAACGTCGTAAGCCGGAACCGTCGTAAACCGGGGACTGCCTATTAGTTTTAGGCCGAGACCCAAGATTCCTTATACCCCCGGCAATTCTTTAGGCAGCCTTTGTAAGGATGAGTCCTATTGCGCACAGTAGTCACATCGGCAAAAACCAAATCTATTACAGCCGTACTCTAATAATATCGAAGGTACTGCATGCAATATTATACAGAATTTATCTGACCAGTTCTTCCACAAGAGTCTTCCGCTGATCGTACTCCGTATCGAATTGCCCTATCCACTTCTATCCATTCTGACCTTGTGAGATTGTCTGAATGGAATAGAATGGATATAAATAAAAAAAATAATTAGGCCAAAGGTCAAGAAAGCGCTGGGACCTATGAGGTCATTCAGCGCTGAAAAGGAAATTGAGATTGTAAGGACTGGGGTAAGAGTGACATACTGGCTGGGTGTTTACTGGTTATTGGTAGTTCCTTACTGAGATAAATGTACAGAATCTTCGAAGATGTTCTTGACGCGTGCGAGCGGGAATGTAGCGTCCACACACGGACAGGTAAAACAGATAAAAGGTTCAGACATCTGTGTTTGTCGGCAGACAAACAGATGGCGATATCAAGAGACATGATTAACATACGGTGATGAAACATACATCAGTGGAAAGGCCAGGAAATTCTACATATGGCCAATTGCATGAGATTCAAGACAGATTAATGGATACAATGCAATAGCATAATAAATGTGAAATGGAGAGACCTATGGCGTCTTCACAAACAGAAACATACACAGTTTGATACAGAAGATTCGTTGGAACATTATGAGTACATGATTAGAATGCTTGCATGGCAATGCAAGTAGTGGTGATTGTACATACATTAAGACAACAATGCTTAGGGAGAACAGACGGAAATATTGTATGGTTGAAATCGCGTTCCTGTAGAGAAAGAAAACGAGATGCTCCTGTTTTGTCCTGTCGACTCCGATGATGACGATCGACGAACACACGAACACACACGTGTTTGGAGGAGACAGCGTCAGGGCTCTTACAAGATCAGAAGGGTTTTAAAATTTAGAGTAGAAAGGTTTTCAAGGTGTAACAGCAGGAAAACCCCGCAGTTGCATTATACAAAAGATTGTCAGGTGGTGGTGGAAAGTACAATGGAAGAAACAGAATCTGAACGGAGGTTAAGTAAAAGGAATGAAAGGGGCTGCGGCTAGGGGCTGAAGGGATGTTGCAAGAAACCTCAACTAATGCCTACAGTGCACCGCGTGAGGTGCACTGACGGCACTACTCACCTACGGGGAAATTATTTTTTAAGAGAAATCAAATTAAATGGATAATTCTACAAAAATCTGGTTGCTCAGGCTGCTTTAAAATCGTCTGAGATTTAATGTACTGAAAGTGCTAATCTCTCTTCAGTATATAGGATGTATTGTTTAGGTGGTATAAATCCTTATCTTTGCTCTTATATTTGGGTTTCTTTGTCTGTTAAGCCTCCTTCCTCAATCCTGTTACACCTATGGCGATTAATCTAACTTGTGGTCTATTCTTATTTAATCTCTTGTTCCTCTTGATATTTTCACTAAAAGTGGCTTCTCTCCCTCTGCTCCTTAAAGGGCAAAGAGGAGTTCCTCTTTAAATCAGGGTGTCTAGTGATATATGTGTCAGGCAAAATTTCGTTTACGGAAATCAGTAACTTGGATTGCGCAGTTCAACCGTCTTGCTTTATCGACACGTTTCACTTTCACTTTGTTTGGTTTCATGTACAGCCCTCCACAGGGATAATTCCCTCTCTGGCGGGCCCTTATACGTTTTCAAAATAAGATGCTTCTTATATTTTATAATTGTCTTTCAGTGTTTTCTCGTAGTTCGTTTTTACCCTTTCCTCCTTAAAGACGCAACTGGTAAATTGCTTCCTTTGTGGTTAAGCCCGTTCATTCTTCTGCCTTCCTCTTCCTTACTTTCATCCTAGTACTGACCAGATCAATCTGATGCTACTGGGAAGACCAGTGGTGAAGTGAATGTATTAATATCAAGCATTCTTTGGTGGACAACGATCACTTGATTCAAACTTCGTAGAATTATACTTATCGTCACTATTACAAGCCAAGCCTGCTGCCGGCCGAGACGGAAAAGACTGCTACAGATCCAAAGGACGTGATATCCACGCCATTCGTAATATTTAGGCACTTTGGCTCACTGGAATGGAATACAGAATTTTGGCTCAGGGCCAAGCGCTGGGACCTGTGAGGTTATTCAGCGCTGAAACGGAAACTGATAGTCGAAGGGTTTTACAGGTGTAACAGGAGGAAAACCTCGCACTTGCACCAAGAAACAATTGTTAGGAGAGGGTGGAAAGTAAGATGGAAGAAAATCAATAAAAATGGAGGTACAGTGAAAGGAATGAAAGGGGTTGCAGCTAGGGGCCAAGGGATCGCTGCAAAGAACCTTATGCAATGCCTACAGTGCACCGCGCGAGGTGCACTGACAGAACTAGTCCGAGAAGAACCCTATAAGAGTTCAGAGGTCTGGTTAAACAAATCATTTATAACTAACTAACCTACGGAGGACGACTGCCTCTGACCTGGTAAGTCGGTCAGATTGGGTGCACCCCGTGTATGTTTGCAATTGGTGATGCTCGTTTTTTTTTTTTTTAATTCGTTAACACCGCCTTCCCTTCTTCGCCCCGTACATTTCTCAAACATCGTTTGATGGTTTTAAATGTTCAACGAAACTGCAGATGATCAATGACTCCAGAACGACTCGGATGTAAATTTCATAGAAACACGAACAGTTTTCCCGACTTTCTCTACCCAGGGCAGTTCTGCCACCATATTCATTAATACATATCTTTTTCATCTTCAAGTAGACTTCACTTGTCTCTACAAACTGCAAACCCTTTTCACCCAGTGCCATTTGGGAAAAAAAAAAATTGCTGCAGCCCAGTGATGGCAGCAAACTGTATTATGAGTTCTTGATATTCTCTTCATGTGAAAACAATATCTCTTAAGTATCCATTCCTACTATTTTCTTTTTCTATATTTCGTTTATCCATTCCTAATATTTTCTTCTTCTATATTTCTTGTTTTGGGTGTCTTATTTTCTCACTTACACCATTTAATCACGTAATTCCTCAACAATTCCAAGTATTTCTCAAATGTTGCAAACGTGTATGGAATGGAATGGAATGGAATATAAAACTTAGGCCAAAGCCCAAGGGCTGAAAAGGAAACAGGGTAAAATTGTTTGAAAGGCGTAACAGGAGGAAAACCTGACAGTTGTAATGTGAAACACCTGTTAAAAGAGGGTGTAAAGTAAGATGGAAGAAAGAGAATATGAGTGGAAGTACAGTAAAAGGAATGAAAGGGGTTGCAGCCAGGGGTCAAGTAATGACTACAGCGCACCGTGTATAAGGATTTAGTTCTCTACTGGGATCAATTTCTTCCCCGTCTTGTTTAGGTCTTCAATAGACTATAGATCTCTACATGGGTGCAGATTATTCTTTATAATGAGATTGTATAATGATTGGCTTGGGGTTTTCAAGGTTACAAAAGTCCTCATTGTAGTTTTGTTGCTTCTACCATGACTTTAATAATTTTTTTCTAATCTTAAGCAGTTCCCTTATTATTTCTGATTCTTTCTAATTCTTTTGATAAGTTGTATATTTTCGGGTGTTCTTAGTTGTCCAAGCCAATTTTAAAACTAACACTCTGGTAGCAACCAAGATATTAGAAATTTATCACTGATTTTTCTGACTGCCTTCTACACTACAAAATCTAGAAAGGGGAACTACTAAGCATTTCAGAGAGAGAGAGAGAGAGAGAGAGAGAGAGAGAGAGAGAGAGAGAGAGAGAGAGAGAGAGAGAGAGAGAGAGAGAGAGAGAGTGTTTTGTTAGCCTAAGAGACATATTCCCACAAACAGACACAAGAGCCGTTTTAAATGTCACCGTGTCCTGTTTTGAAATCGTGTTTTGAAATTTCCTGTTTTGGTTAAACGTCGAGTTAGTCTGAATAGATATCAAGAAACTAAAATTACAACCATGAATATTCTTGACACTTTACTTTGCTAAATTACTTGAGCATTCCTGACCTATTAAGCCATTATCTATAGTATCTCTGCGCAAAAATGTGAGACAAGCACAAGCAAAGGAGAAATAGAAAGAGCAAAGGAGCTGTTGCATATAGAAATCCAAACTGCTACTACTACTATATCGTACTATATGCAACAGATAACCTACGTTGGCGGAGGACTGGGCGAGACCTCTCACTTATAGCTCCGAGGTATCCGCCATCTTTATTAGTACTTTGCATTTCTCCAACTGTATTTATGCCTGTGGTGGGGGATATAAAAAAATGTATATCAAAATGTGTTCTGTGAGTCTGTCCCTCTCCCTTTATCCTAATTTTTGTTACTGCTATTATTCAAATTGATACTGTCATCACTGATGTTACCAGCATCACAGTCCACCTTCCTTGGTACCATAACATCTCACTCACAGTATTCATCGTCTTCTGAACTTTTGCAGTTACCATTAATATTATTACCATCTTTCTTACATGACATCTATCTACACGTTCACAAGCTGAATATAAAAAAAAACCTGTGCATAAAAAAATCCTTAACAGCATCAATCACTTCATTACTTGACCATTAATTAATCAACAGCACACCCCCCCACCAAAACACACAATGTACCATTTACCCCTTATCATCACCCATTCTCTCCATACGACCAAACTCCCTCTAAACACTTCTTAAGCCCATGCAGTCACCAATATAGCTACTACAAATAATTCTTGATAACACCTTCCACATACAATCCCTTCATACTTTCACAATTTTGCTTTCCTCAGCTCTCACGCTTCCAAACCTTTTGCAGGCCTAATGCCATATTCTCCACCTCATCTATTCTGCTTTCACTTTTTCTTTGATCCTACCATCATCAACCAATTCTCTTCTTCCACCCTCCTCAAATCTCCTCTCACCTCCAACTTTCCTTCTGGTACTTCTAATCCAAATAGCATTGGGTCTTCCATCTCTCCCGGTGACTACAAGAGGCAAACTGACACCCTTCAAGCCATCTATCTACTATCTACATCTCCCTTTCATCATCTCATGTACATATGTAACTTCAGTAATTTCCCTTAAGGAATTATTTCTAAACCTTATATTGGCATCTAACTCCTAATATTCATCCTAACACCTTGTTCACAAATTGACAAACTGGATAGTTTCAATGAAACACATATTTCACGTAGATACCATAATGACACAAAACCTTCAATAATATTGGTCGGCCGATGATGTCAAATGCCTTCTCTCAATCAACAAAAGCCATTAGAAAGGAATGTTTATATTCCATACATTGCTACACAGTTTATCTTACACAAGTATCTGGGCTGTGCAACACTTGCTTTTATAAAACCAACTTGTTTATCTCTTAAACTTTTTTATTAATTACTTTCTCCAGTCTACTGAACATTTCCATCACAATCGATTGAAGTGCAGTACCTCTATAGTTACCGCATTTAGTCAGGTCACCTTTCTTTGGTATCTTTGCTATGACTTTCAGTTCCCTATCAGCAGGTTTTGCTTCATGATCCTGTTGTAAAAGTTTCTGCATCAATGGGTTCTTCTTTGACGAAGCAGTAATAGGATGAATGTGGCAATGACATATATTTTGGTTGGGCCACACAATATTACTCAGCTGCTTTCTTGAATAGGATATCTAAATGAATTCACCCGCATTGAAACAATGGCATTAATGCTTATGTTAATATTATTACCACCACTATCATTCTCATAATTTCTATTACCATAATCGTGACTCATTTTCATTTTTAACGTTCCCCAAACCATCATAACTGGGTTTTAGCACACTAATAATTGATCTCCTTTCCTTTCCGTTTCAGGACAGAATTCCTGTGCCTCGATTCACAGCAGCAAATGGTGAAGAACGACCCAAGCAGGACAAAGGACATAAAGGGTATCCCATTTAAAGAGGTCAAATTGGAGAGATAGGGCGAGGGAGAGGGACACTGGGAGAGTGAGTGGAGAAGGCCGCCTAGAGGGAGGGACATCCTATGCCTAAGGGGAACACGGAAGAAAAGCAGGAGGGAAACCAACCATGGCGGGGGCAAACAAAAGGACCACCTGCGCCCTGGCAACGGTGGCCATCATCTTCATCATAGTGATCATCATCTTGTGCCTGGTGCCTGACCCTTGTCGCAGACATGATCCGCGCCCGGAATGTAAGGTGAGAGACAGTCGCTTCCCCATGCGTTTTTGTACAACCATGAAGTTTGCTAACACGTTCTTTTACATGCATGAGTAACCTCTTCATTTTCTTGAAAGGGGAAGAATTCTCATCCGGTATGGGAGAGAGAGAGAGAGGGAGAAAGACAAAGAGAAAAAAAATTAAAGAAATATCAAGAGTACAAGAGGCAAATACCAATAATGAAAAAGGATTTTTGTCATGAAGAGAGAGAGAGAGAGAGAGAGAGAGAGAGAGAGAGAGAGAGAGAGAGAGTCTTAGTATTTAAGGGATTTCCAGAAAGCTGTAATCTGATGAAGCAGTACTGTACTTAAGCATCCTGTCCTCAATCCTTCTTTTCTCACTGTGCATGTGTGTGTGTGTGTTAGTACGCGCACTCACGCTCGCCTAGGAGATAACTTCAAAGCTAGCGCGTTCACATCCTGCCAGGTGTCGCCTTGTTTTATCTCAAACTCGGTTATCAAAATGTCAGCTCTGACCATCCTATGAGATAGGCATAACATTAAAGCAATATGAAGATGATGGCTAAATAATGTATATCTATCGAAAACTGTTCCACCTGATTCAAGAAAAATGACAAGAAACCTCATGATTACAATATTACCGTTTTCAATATTGCAAATTGAGCTTGGAGCTGAGTTAAGAATCCTGCAAGACTTCAAAACCAATATATGTATTATGTTCTTTGAAACTACCACAATAAAATATATTCTCACAATTCAAAGATCTGCATTCATAGGCTTTTACAGAAAGCAAATAAATTTTTGCCTGAGCTTAGAAAACAGAAAAAAAAAATCACACAGCTCATTATAATACGACAATGAGAAAAACCATGGCTGATATGTGTGTTCCTCAAGGAATGCTTGTATGATACCACTTGGGGTGCAATTCATCTTTCCTTAGAGGCTTTGTACGACCAGCGACTTGCATGATAACAATATCTGTACTTATAAGATTTAGGTATTCACAAATTCAGCCCCTTCCACTCACAGTACTACATCTAAAACCGACCGTCTTTCAAAGTCAGCTATCATGATGGAGAAAGTTGATAATGTTTCTATGTGAAGAACCTGAATTCTACAGGCATATGTACAGCAGAGTTGATATCAACTTATATCTCTCTTGATAGCGGAATGGTCAACGTCTACTTCCAGGTTTGAATCCTGGAAGGGCCAGATGCACTTTTCAATTATAATTCCCCCTGGGTGTAAGTTACCACCAGGGTATAATGAATTCACTAATAAATCGTATTTTGGCTTATTATTTGTGAATATAAAAATGTCAAGCATGAATGTGGCATCCAGTCTGGCCCTTACCTCTTTTTTTTTTCCTCTGCTCACAGGCTTTGACATTTATAGCTTAATCTAGAAGCACAACATGTACTTTATAAAATACTGTACTTAAATCTGTGATACATCTGAAATAATAAAATAATATTTTGCAGGATCCAAAACATTTGCCCTTTGAAGGTGACTTCACAGGTCACCAAACAACTGCCACAGCCACTCCCTCAACAACAGTGACAACCACACCACCGTCAAGGAAGGCAACAGAACCCACATCAACGTCCCAACATCCATCATCATCGACCTCATCTTCAATGGAAACAACCATTGCATCCTCAACATCTTCAGCCTCATCAACTTGGTCAACTGAGGAATCAATACTAGGGGACACAAATACCACAGAATACTCCACTTACACTACAGAATCAAGTCTCTTTACTGGTGATGACAGTAGTACAACATCAGTGTCTGACATAACTGACACTACAAATGTATTTGAAACTTTTGAAAATGAAACTACCACAACAGATTCAACCACCAGGACGACTGAGTTTGAGACAGAAAGTACAACTGGTGAGGATTATTATTGGGATTACAATGACAATACAACTGATATTATATCAACCACTCTTGAAGTAAACGAGACAGAAAATGCAACAGAGATATCTACTACAGTATCTGTTGAGGCCACAAATGTGACAGAAATTTCTACAACAGAAACTCTTGAGACAGAACATACAACAGAAATGTCTTCTACAGTTACTACCGAGATAACAACAGAAGTTACAACTGAAGTCCAATCTTATCTTGAAGTTACACGTTCAACAGTAGGTAAGTTTTATGCCATTTATGACTGCTTTTATTTCCCTCCAAGATTTTTGTATCAAATGTTTGTATTATGACAGTATATTCTCATAAATATATTTTAAGCACATAAAATTTTTGCATACTCACAATCCATACTATTTTCCTTTTCTAAGAATCTGGAGCCATCTGCAACACAACTGTCTGCAAAGAAGTGGCAAGGAGGATGTTAGACATAATGGATCCAAGAGATATTGACCCCTGTGATGTAAGTCATGAATGTTGTTCGATTTCTAACATTTCAGGTAAAGCCCATATGCAATGCTATAATAGTAACCTTCTAAATATCTAATTAAATAAGAATTAGAATTTTCATAAAAATCCATTAAGGCAATCTATTTCGTGTGTCAATTTAAATCACAGAGGCTATAACTCTTCTGTAAACCACAGATCTTCAGCAGCCAATATATATTAGTGCATCCACACAAGTACAGTAGACTATTTGGAGTGGATGAACTGGTTCTTCCTGATGAGACTGTCCATAAAATCAATCTGTCTTAATGAAATGAATCTCAGGCATTCTGAGACAGAAAAATGCAAAAGGTGGAAAAAAACACGGAACAAACAAAGCAACGGGTGGAGAAGCAAAAAAACCAAGTATAAAAATTTTAAAAATCATCCTGCATAGAATGCCTCTATCATACAGCAGGAAACAAAGACGCAAAATTATGCATAAAGTTGGAGATTCAGGAGGCAAGAGAATGTAAGTATTGTAAACATACAAAACACCCTGCACAAAAGCAAAACAGTAAAATAAATACAGATGATAACGTAAGATACAAACATAAAATTATCTGTGCTTAAAAAAGTGCATGTAGTAAGGCAAAAAATCTAACAAGAACATCAAGATAATACAAAGATACAAAATAAACAGAAAACAAGTAAAGACAAAACCATAAACAACTTTTATACATCTAGTTTAGTTCATTTTCAATAATAAAAATTTTAAATACTGTAAGAACTGACCAGCCACTAACCTAAATAGGAAAATAAGCTAACTAGCTAACAACCTGTTAGTAAACCAACACCAAGTACAGCACCCAGAAATCTATTGCTGTACCTAGACAACTGTAAAGTAAGTGCTAGTCAAACAAAAGAAACAGAGAACAATTACAGAATACTGTACAGTACTGTGATAGTTATAGCAATTTTCTTTACTACCCTCACAATGGCTGCTAAAACTCTATAGGCTAAGATGCATAAACCTAAGCTGCATATTGAACAATAAATATTATTAATATTATTACTATTATTATCATTATCAAAGTTAAAAGTTAAAGTCCTCCTGGGCCTCTGTAGGCTCATAAGGCAGGCGCTGATCTCCTGCTTCTTAGGCTGACAGCCAGTGGGGGACAAGTCCCAATGTCTAACCAAAAATTAGGGCAGTTTAGAAGAGAAAGAAAGCTAAATTACGAAATGATTAAATGAAGACAATCCTTATGAAGTAACCAACAAATCCACATGCTTGTCAGCTAAGCAGCAATCTTCTTTCCTCTACTGAAGACTGATGTGTCTGGTATTTCATCTGACACAAATGGCAAATGTTAGGTACTATTTTACCTTTTATGGCTTCCTTTCTAAATTTAGCTGATATTTTATTATATAAAGGTTTTAATGCATCTATTTCTAACAGTACGATTGTCATTTTTAATATATTTTCTTCCAAGAGTGTATGAGTAATGACTTTGAGATGAAAAAAAAAAATGGTCCGATAGAAAAATGTAAGTCGTCCAAATTACACCATTTCCAAATGATCCTCATACTGTCCTGTCCCTCAATATGCACTTTCAGTTACATAAGGAACTCAGGCTTCCAAACTCATATTAATTACACTCAAGATATTCATGTTCGTAACAGATCTTTACTAATAGTGTGCCTACATTTTTTACAGCAGCATAACAGCATGAAATCCATGTAACACTAAGCAGTCAAGTATATTGTCTTTTGGTAATTCAGAATGTTCCAAACAAGTATTTAAAGTCTATGTGTTGTTCTGTATCATAGATGTTAACTGAATTTTGCTGTGCATTTTAGTTATTACAGTATACCTATAGTAAACTTTGATCAATTTTGCTGAATTTTATTAAATATATATATACAGTATATATCATGGCAATCAGGTATACTTACTTATGTGATGGAAGCCAACCAAATTAGTTGTCTTCAAAGAAAACCCTCCTTACTTATTCAAGACAAGAGACTGCTTAAGGAGTACATAAAATAAGCATAATGAAAACTATTGTAGTTTTTTATACTATATCTTTTAGTACCTCTCCTGTAATTCCCTTTCAATCTTTTATTATGAAGGACTTCTACCAATATGCTTGTGGAGGGATACTGGACGACCCATTCTTGAAGCCAGAGAACCCGCAGGTTTTCGCAGATATCATCACGAAAGGCAAGTTATAAAAAAATAAACCACTAAATTATTGCAAGTTAAGTTCTGTTATGCTTAAATGTGATTAAGTAATGTACTAAATGTACTAATCCAAAGCACTCTCATTGAAAACATAGTAAAGCTGCTTCATCAAGAGGTCATGACTTTCGAGAAGACTGATGAAATTTCATTCATGAAGAACCAGTTTAAACATCTTTGATGTTTTGATTGCAACATCTTAGTACAAACACTTTCAAAAAATTATTAGGCCTAAAAAATTGGAAACATTATGTAATTATATTAAAGCTATTATGTAAAGTCTTGCTAATTATTACTGTCTCCTTAGAACTAAACTGTAAGTTTTGCCAGCACAGTAGTTAGCAGCTCAGGTTGCACACAGGTCTATGCCAGAGTATTCAGTTTATTCCTTTCACTAGTTTCATTTCTAATGATTTACTCTTTTTACTTCTTTTACTATGACCTCAACATTTATGTGTTTTCAAGAGAGACTAATAGTCATTTGATTTTTCCTCCGCAGAGGCACTAACCTATGGTGACAGGGAGGATGAAGAACTGGAGAACCTTTACGCCATGTATGATTCTTGCTTGAATTACGGTAGTGTCAACAATTCTCAACGTCTCATACGAGCCACGAAAGTCTTTGAGGAACTTGGATATAAGTTTAACCCAATGTCTAATGGAGAATATAACAAGGCACACCCAGACGAGCCACAAGAATTTGACCTCGGGAAAGCACTGGCTGAAATGATGAAGAGGCACTTGTATGTACTGTGATCAAGTAGTAAAGTTTATTCTTTCTACTTCAGAATACTGTATGGAAAACAATGAAAGCTGAATTTCTCTCATGTATACTCAATGTTTGGCTTAATGTTTTCTAGTTCAAGGAAGACTTTCATTACAATATACGCTCTAAAGCAAAAGATTACCTGTTAAGAAATGTGTAAGATATTTCAGTATATTTCAACACTGATTTTAACGACTCTTCTCTTTCCAGTACACCGTTCTTTGACATCATTATTGACGTTAGTAATCACAACAAGTCTGAGTTTAATTTAAAGATGGTTCTGCCATCATTCACATCACCTTTCACGAATGACAGAGCCAAGTTTGTCTGCTTTGCTGCGTATAAGAGGAAAGCAGAAGAGGCAAAACTGGAAGGGGTGTATTTTGATGTTAATTTACACTACAAAGATTACGTGAATTGTACGGTAAGATGAACAGGAATTTTGGCTGCTTGATGACACCTACACTCATGTTTCAATATTCATGTCGATTTTCTTATTAACACCCCAACAGAAAACACTGCAAGTGTTTGCTCGTCTCAAACTTACATATCCATCATAGTACCAATCTATCAGATATGTACCTAAGTATCTTGACCATTTCAAGTTAGTGAATAACAAACACAAGTTCACAAGCTTCTCTGAAACAATATTTCCAAGAGCAATGTTGCATTTTAACCTTCACAAATTAAACACAGTACACATATTTACATCCCACTTTCCCTATACAGTATACAAAGAAATACACTCTTGACATGTTCCACATCAACATATCACTTAACGAATAAATGGCAATTTGTTTTTTCAGCTTAATTTACAAATTCCAAGCATGTACTCATATTTGTTTACTTGCAAATTAAACAGTATGCCTTTTTTTACCAGACCTACGACACTAAAAAATTTTTAACTCATTAATGTGGTTAAACTGACAAAAAAAATTACATACAGTATAATACAACATATCCTTTTCTCCATACCTGGTAAAACCATACAAGCAATAAACGTCAAGGAGAAATTTTTATTGCACGCAAGCAAAAAGGTACTGTAGTAGAAATTATACCTTTGTATAAAATTTTGTTACAAAACACTCAAACAATGACAAACTAGACATAAATAAACATGAAGAATAATAGTACCCAGAGAGTTATGCTACACAGACTCTTATTTTCTTATGCTATTGCATAAACTCTGGTGTCTTCTTGGTTACTACTCTGCTAGAAACTGTGAAATTCTTATATCCCTTTCACTTCCAGAAGCTGGGATTTGGTTTGCAAGCTAGAATGCAGCAAATAGGAAGAAGTATTAAGGAACTTGACCTGCTTGGCTTCATAGAAAATTCAATCATACGTGAACAAGTGGACAGCGAAGCCAGACAGGAACTTGATATTATGCTGGGGAAGTTTGCAAAAGTGAGTATTTTGGCCCTTTATAACTGACTTACAAATCTATATCCAACAAAACGAGCTTAAATAAATTGCATATTCTTTTAACTAATAGCGTAAAATATTCACAAAATTATAATGTCTCACAAAGGTCAATAAGGTAAATTAATGCAATAGCTTCACTACTCAATGGATGATGACTGGAACCTTCCTAACATGAAGGTTAAATGATGATAATAATAATCTTAGGAACAAAGAGGGTATCCCCATAAAGCAGCCATACTTACCCCAATAATCACTAAGCAAAACAGAAAAAAGTGATAGAAGTACATAAACAGAAAAAAGTGATAAAGTACATAAAGTGTATGGTGAGAATGTTAAGAGCAATATATCCCACTAGTGGCTGAGTTTTACTTGAAAAAGCACTTAGGCTGTAAGACCAGCAGAACGAAATGGTTGACGAGAGCAAGGAGAGTGAGCTTAAGACTCATAAGGGCTGCTTGCTAACTCTGGTAGGTGGCACAATAGGAAGAGCTTAAAAATCATAGATAGTTTCAAACAACTTCAAGGAACTCGCTCAAGACAAAGACTACCTATCAGAGCAAGTCTCCAGTTGAGAAGAAAAAGGCTTGTTCTGGAAGAAGCCCCAAGGATTCAGACATTCAGATCCCGGACAATTATCTTTCTGCTGTTAAAGTGATGACTGACCAGCCTTACCAAAATGCTTCCCCTGGTTTCTTTCAGGTGACGCCATCTATACCCCAGATCAGGAAGACAGTCCTCAACAAAGAGTATGATGAATTCTCGCTGACTGAGATTGATGCAGGAGTCGCTTTTGGAGATATCCCAGTTAGTATGAGGTTATTCACAGTATGAGAAACTATATTACCCATAATTTTTTTTTAACTTTAAGTTTACCTTGACTTAGTAGTCATAGCCACATCTTTTAATTAATACACTGTCACCATATCTTTGCCCTTAGGATAAGATAGTAAAGAAATTTTATCTACCAGTTTTATCATTTTAACTAAGTTACTGCTTATACGCTTACATTTTATACTCTCAAAATTAGAGTCAAAAAGAAAAAATATAAGAAATCAAGCGGTGAAAAAGTACAATATGTGCGGAATCTTGAAGACAATAACATACGTATAACATTCCCTGGTAACCTAATGGTTATGGCTCACTGACCCCTGCCCTTCCCTTAAATTGAAATACAGATCCCTATCCAAAAATATTTCTGAAGAAAACATCTCTTAATATAAAGACATCTTTGGAAACTTCCCAGTCGTAGAAGAGATGATTATGTTTTCGTGTGCAGTTTTATGCCATCTCCTGTAGATGTTATGACGAAAATGACATAAACAATGTTTTAACCGAAGTTTATAACTGCATAAGTTCTGCGATAGTTTCATTAGGCATCATTGCTTTTACCCTTACTACAGTAATGAACTGTTTGAATTTTATCTATCATCACACTCATATCACTTCCAAATGTATATGAATGAATCTGCAGTTACAATTATATATATATAATATATATACATATATACTGCACATAAAGATATATATACATACATACATACGTGTGTGTGTGTACAGGCAGTCCCCAGGTCATGGCAGTCTCAGGTTACAGCATTCGGACTTTACAGTGCCTGGCTCATGGCACTGTTAACCTGATTTTACTGCGCTGTACCCGGTTTTAAGGTGCCGCAACCCAGTTTTAAGGTGCGTACGGAGCTGCAAGCGCCATTTATTACCATTATCATTATGACGTTCCAGTTCACGGTGCACCATCGGGAATGGAACCCCCGCCGTAAACATATATATATATATACATATTATATATATACATATATATATATACACATACACATATATTGTATATGCTTAATGTCACTGAATAGCATGTGACAATATACTTGGCTAGGGCCACAGGAAAAATAAAAGAAAGGAGTACCAAGCGTTTTCGTGTTATTTCAACACATTTTCGAGGTACAATGCTAAAAACACAGAGAATATATTGCAAAGTAAACATAAAAGCTGAAAAATGGAAACAAAAATATTCAAAATCCGGTTAAAACCAGTACAGCAGGTACAGAACAGCTCAACAGGTGATTAAAAAGAACACCTTACAAATTTCTCTAACAACAAATGCATATAGTTTGGTAGAATTGGAGGAATTGATTTCTGGTGATAGAAATTCATTTTTCATTATAATGTGGTTCGGATTCCACAATAAGCTGTAGGTCCCATTGGTAGTTAACCAATTGGTTCTTAGCCACATAAAATAAATCTAATCCTTTGGGCCAGCCCTAGGAGAGCTGTTAATCAGCTCAGTGGTCTGGTTAAACTAAAGTATACTTAACTTTGTACATACCCTGGCTTACATTCAATAAGTCACCGTGATATTTGATAAAATATTCAATAAAATTTCTATACGTTTTGTTACAATATAAAACTACTTTTGCCCCTACCAATGAAACATATGATTAAAACTAATAATGTGTAAAAATAAACCATTCAACATTTATCCCATTCTCACACTATGTGTTGTTTAATTCTTGTCTCCAGTCCCTTCCCACATTGTCCTATATAAAAAACACTTGCAATTCATGCAAGGAACCCCGTAAATGCAGCCATAAGAAACTCTGGGAGAATTTTTCATTAGTATGTTTTTCAAAGTATTTGAAAATTTTAAACATTTTAAAATTAAAATTCATGCAAAAACTTGGAACCTACGCAAGCAAAAACCACATGGCAAAATAAGTACAATCTGATTGTTAAAAGCCACTCTGATGGTTACTGAATAAGAAGTTCTTTGCACTTTTTGCAAAGCACATTCAACAAAATATTTAGGGTAATTTAATTTTTCTGACATATTAAAAATATATATAGATATTCTCGTGATTTTTAGCATTGTACCTCGAAAATGTGTTGAATTAACACAAAAATCCTTGGTACTCCTTCCTTTTATTTCCCATACATATACAGTATATATATATATATATATATATATATATATATATATATATATATATATATATATATATATATATATACATATGTATGTATATATATACATATATATGTATATATATACATATATATGTATATATATACATATATATATTATATATATATATATATATATATATATATATATATATATTATATATATATATATATATATATATATATATATATATATATATATATATATATATATATATATATATATACGTAGAGCGACCACATGAAAGGTGAAAATTAAAGACCAGGTACCAAGCGCTTTCATGTATTGCGTACACACTTCTTCAGGGTACAAAGTAAAATAAATAAAGAGAGACATAAACACGAAAACTTCACTAAAACAAGATCAAAGCCACTAACAAGCTAAACATCATTACTGAATGCAATCACTAGTTTGAAGTCAAATTGTCACATACCAAACAAAAAATACTTTAAAAAATACTTTAAGAACTGAAACTACAGTTAGAACAGGCTATTGCTAAAAGGTAACATTGTACTTCCCTACAATTTTATGAACAAGGTAACTATCTAATTTAAAAAGACCGAACTAATATTCATAAGTTGATTGTTAAAATGCTTAATAAAGGCAGATTCAATTATATTTCTCTTAACAATGTGGTTAAAAAAATTATCTCAGATGAATTTTCCAGTCTATACAATGGTTAAAATCATTCATATGTACAAATAAAGCACTTGTCAATTGGCCTGTTCGAATTGCGTAACGATGCTGTTTTAGACGATAATCTAGTTCTTTACCAGTTTAAGGGCATTAAGGATATGCAGCCCGGAATTCTTAGACTCGGAATTTTGTAAAATTTACGACGTAGTAATTATGTTAAAAATACCCAAAGTTTTAATCGACAAATCTTACAGAAAGCTAGAAACATTTTTTATTCCAATAACAATAGGGAGCCTTTGGTGAGAGAAAATATTTGACACTTCCATATAACGTAAATCTTTGTTTCATTAAAAATTACTGAAAATTTTCAAGATAACTGTTGTTTACAAGAATTCAGGACACTTCAGAATATCATTGTTCTTAACTCCCAAAACAAATTAATGGCTGTATTTACACGATTCCTTGTGCTGGATGTAGTAATAAATACCTTGGTCAAACTGGTAAAGAACTAGATTATCGTCTAAAACAGCATCGTTACGCAGTTCGAACAGGCCAATTGACAAGTGCTTTATTTGTACATATGAATGATTTTAACCATTGTATAGACTGGAAAAATTCATCTGAGATAATTTTTGTAAACCACATTGTTAAGAGAAATATAATTGAATCTGCCTTTATTAAGCATTTTAACAATCAACTTATGAATATTAGTTCGGGTCTTTTAAATTAGATAGTTACCTTGTTCATAAAATTGTGGGAAGTACAATGTTACCTTTTAGCAATAGCCTGTTCTAACTGTAGTTTCAGTTCTTAAGTATTTTTAAAGTATTTTTTGTTTGGTATGTGACAATTTGACTTCAAACTAGTGATTGCATTCAGTAATGATGTTTAGCTTGTTAGTGGCTTTGATCTTTGTTTTGTGAAGTTTTTCTTGTTTATGTCTCTCTTTATTTATTTTACTTTGTACCCCAAGAAGTGTGTAATACACGAGTGCTTGGTACCTGGTCTTTAATTTTCACCTTTCATGTGGTCAGTCTTACGTATATATTTGTCACGTGCAGTTTGTGACTTATTGCTGATATATATCTGTAAATATATTTATATGTATAATACATATATTTATATATATATATATATATATATATATATATATATATATATATATATATATAATATATATATATATGTAAAATATGTATCTTTATACATATATATATAATATATATATATATATGTATCTTTATACATATATATATATATATATATATATATATATATATATATATATATATATATATATATATATATATATATATATATATATATATATATATATATATATATATATATATATATATATATATATATATATATATTATATATATATATATATTATATATATATATATATATATATATATATATATATATATATATATATATATATATATATATATATATATATATATATATATAAATATATATATATATATATATATATATATATATATATATATATATATATATATATAATTTTTATATATATATATATATGTATGTATATATATATGTATAAAGATACATATATTTTATATATATACACATTATATACATATATAGAAGGAAGTCTGCATATTTTTCACCAGAAACTGATGAATGAGAATCGGAAAAAACTCCGTCGGTAAGACGAAACCTGCAAGAAACTTAGTGATGCCACTAAAGTAATTGCTTTTAACGAAAATTGTAAAGAGAAAAACTATGCTCTAAAAGTATATCTATATCAATATATATCTATATATATTGATATATATATCTTTATACATATATGTCTATATTATATATATATCTATATAAACCTGTATATATATCTATATATCTGTACCTATATCTATCTATCTATACATATATATACATATATAAATATACATATACATATATTAATACATACATATGTATATATACTGTACATACATATACATATATACATATACTGTGTATATGTGTATATATATATATATATATATATATATATATATATATATATATATATATATATATATATATATATATATATATATATATGGCAGAGTAAAGTCCACAATGAAATTCTGTTACAGAACATGGTATAGTAGCAATATATGGAGCCAGACTCATAGCTTTAGGGTCCAACAGCAGTTGGACATAAGCTCCAAGCTCTGTACATATATATATATATATATATATATATATATATATATATATATATATATATATATATTATATATATATATATATATATATATATATATATATATATATATATATATATATATATATATATATATATATATATATATATATATATATATATTTCTAATATAAGTACTATGTTTCTGTAACAGAATTTCATTGGTGACTTTACGTTTCATTATGATAAGTACTACACAGTACTTTTATACTTATACTATATATATATATATATATATATATATATATATATATATATATATATATATATATATATATATATATATATATATATATATATATATATATATATATATATATATATATATATAATACATATATAATAAATATATATGTATATATATAATATATATACAGGGTTCCCATTTTTACGCAGGTATAGGTTCCTGAACCTAACGTGGAAATGCAAAAATCCCCTATAAAAATGCTTAGAGCTGGCTTATAACTGCCAAATAACTTGTACCCCTTAAACTAAAATGCTTATAACTGCCTGTTTTAACATTTCACTGCTTAATTTGACCGTTCAAACAAAAATGTACCTTAAATTATCATACCAAAACAATTTAATATTTTGATTTTGAAATTATATGTACTGTACGTCATCCTGTGGTGTCCTCACCATCTTCCATAAATTTATTAAAAATTTCTTGCACCATCATTCTCTGTACTTTAATGAAAAAATACTGCAAAATACCTATAACACGTTATTTCCCTTACAGAATCCAATTACACTGTTGATCTA
>NC_089741.1:41673537-41721037 GCF_040412425.1 Macrobrachium rosenbergii
TATATATATATATATATATATATATATATATATATATATATATATATTATATATATATATATACAATGTATAATGTATATACAGTATATATTTTATATTATATTTATATATATATACAATATATATATATATATATATATATATATATATTATATAGTGTTGCATTCATTAATAAATCAGCATATTATATACAGTGCAATATTAAAACCTCCAAAAATTTTCAACTCTTTTCAGTTCAAAATGCAAGGGTTTATTGAAACTCTATTGGGATACGCAATAAGCAAACCAGAACAATTCAAAATACAAGTTTACTTCAAGGATGTATTCAAGCAGCTCTTTGATATCATTTACGAAACACACTTCGAGTAAGTATCAACTGTGGGCTAAAATGAAGTGCCTACTTTTACTGTTCTTTCACTGAATATTAACTTTTCCAATAAATAAACATTCTGGCTGATATTACAATTTTTTTATGTATGGTCCTTTTATTTGCAGGTGTAATGTTAGAGAAAACTAATACATGTTAGGATGCTGTACTTTGTTAAACATATTAAAAACCTAATCCACTAATTTACAAGAATAGAACTGCACTTACATCTTTTTTATATATGCTAAATACTCATACAATATATAAAAAATCTGTCATCATTGTCATTATCTTTCGTGTCATCTTTTTCACATATGCGGTTGGTAATATGAATTCTCCCCCTTATTTTGTATCTGATGCACTATGGACATGAATTTCCGACTGGTCTAAGTCTTCGTCTGTGACCTTTTCCATAATTTTCTAGTCTTGACCTCATCCTTTCGTTTTTGTAGCAATTTTTACGACTTTCCAAGTTGTTTATTATTTCCGTAAATGTTACATTTCTGACTAACTTTTCCCATCCCTTTTCTTTATATGTCCATATCATGTCAATTCTGACATCTCACTGGACAATACCTCTACATACCTTCCTCATTTCCAATAAGTTCATCCCACTGTGTTCTAGCCATGAGTCTTAGCACTCCCTGCACACTATTTTTATAAATAGACTTTGACAATTTATGCTTCCATTAACACACATGCATGTTTGAGTAAGTGCAAGTGTTGTGTGTAAACAGTTTTACTGTATTAAATAATTCCATAATTTCAGTTCAATAGTAACAAACTTCCATTATTCCAGTCAAGAACCACTCATGCAAAACATTATGTTGTTACTGTGGATGGAACACATATATGATGACTTGGTCAGTCCTCTCGGTAAACCAGCTGGAAGTCAGGACTACTGTTTCAACGGAGTTACCGGCCTTATGGATGACTATGTTTCAATCCTCTACCTCAAGAGTCTGCCAGAAAGAAATACCCTGGAGAATCAGGTATCAATAGTTTCCTAACAGCTATAATTGATGTACACTATTTACATAATTATTTCTCATACTTTTGAGTAAAGTGAGGTATGGATTTGACCAAAGAAAATAAGATTACCAGTACATTCCACACTTCTAATTGTTCACGGATGAATACTGTTGCAGATGAACCACATGATTAACCTCATACTAGAGGTTATGGAGTCTCAGGTGGGAAGCTCCGTGCTGAAGTCCCGCGACGATTTTATGGAAAAGCTGGAAAAGATGACTGGAGAAATTGCTACGCTAGAGGAAGCCAAAAAAGCACTTCAGAGGAATAAGAATGATGTCAAGGTGAGACTTTACAATTGGTCAAAATATTTTCAATACTTGAGTGAAACATTTTATCCCCTGAAAATGAAGGACATACGTAATGTGTAATGTATGGGATGTATAGTACAGTACAGTATTCACACTGTAAGCACAAAATCAAGGTACATTATAAGAATTTCTGCTAATAATTTGATATTCTTTCAACAAAAATAAAAACAATAAATTCATCTGATGTGACCAATTACTTGGACCTCAATAAACCAACCAGTTTTGACATTCTGGGCAACTTAATGGAATCAATACAATATATTTCGGTGTCCCTTCATAACTCTCTCTCTCTCTCTCTTCTTCAAAATTGATAGTGTCATTTTTCAATGGACCAATTTTTCTAACAGTATTTAAGATATTTAATACTTTAAAAATTAATTAGCGAGATTTTTTCTTCGCAGATGGATTTAACTAAGAACGACTTCCCTGGGAACTACGTGAATCTCATGAAAAACTACAGGGAAAGACTGTACAACATCTTCAGAGAGGAAACAAGTGACAACAGAGCACTGTAAGTCTAAACAATACCTCTAGTGTATGTTACTACATACAGTACATCCATTTGAAAGTCTAAGAAAGGAAAAAACTGATGAATACAATGCTAATTAGTAAACTAACTAGAGGTGGATTTATAAAATTACTTGTAATTGCTTCAAAACAGTTTCCTTGCATTTTGTTACTTCAATTTGTAATATAAAACAGCCTTGAAAGCAAAATAACAACAATTTATTTTTAAAAGGTGGAGTTTTCTGCAGTTCCCATACAGAAACACAGGAGTTACATCTTATGGTCTCAATAAATTCTGTAAGTAAAGCTTTACTGATAACATTATAGTTACTACGTTACTGATATCAATTAATAAAATGCAAAAAATGGAGAGGGGACATTAACTTACATTTAACAACACTGTGAGTAACTTTGGTGTTTTTCTAGTAATTCCACATGGGGCTATGTCACCACCGTACTTCTATGAGGGCGCTCCTGCCTACATCAATTATGCTGGAATAGGACACATGATCGCCCACGAGCTCTTGCACGGCTTTGACACCACTGGTAAGGTGTGGAGTGTCCAGTTGGTATTAACGAAGAATGATCACTGATTCCTTGCCTTGATGACAGATCTGATATTCTGCAGTAAACAAATCATAAATATAGTACTACCAAATAGTACAGTAGTTTGTCTTGAAACAATCCTGTTTGAATTAATGAATAACCATTCAACAACCACTGCAGGGATGAAATTCAATGGTGCGAGGAAAATGGAGATGACAAGAGACCCAATACTGATTGACACTAGTGAGTGCCTGGCAGAGAAGCTCTCAAACACGTTTTACATGAATAGCTCAACTGGATTCCGGTACAATTTCAGAGTTAGTATAAATCTTTTAGAACCTGACTTTTAAAAAAGTTATTTTACTAAATTGTGTAGTCTGCAATTCCTTGTTACTTTCCTTTGATATTTTTCTATTCCTTTCATCTAAAGACAAATCGCTGTAATTACAGCATACCCCACTAACCTGATATTTTGTCCTTAAAGAATCCCCATTAGATTTAAACCTGACGAAACGTTCCTCAGGATGTGAGGAAGCATAAACTATTCTATAAAAATTGAGTTCAAAATGATTGACTAACAGCAAATCTGTCATCTTTTCCCTTCTGTACACTTCAGCTCAATGCAAGCCTGAACCTCGACGAGCTACTAGCAGATTTAGCAGCAACAAATCTGGCATGGGATGCATACATTAAAGGTAAGCAATATATGATTAAGTCAATGTATCTGCAAAATTAAGGCACTAAAGATATCGAGCATGTAAACTTTTATTTTATGCTCTCTATATTTTTCTTTATAAATACAAAACCCAAAACTGTTTGTACTTTGACATTTAAACATATGAAATCTGTTTCCAAGACAGTACGGGTAGGGGAGATAATCTTATAATTCTGGTCCTTCCTTTATTATTCTTAAAGAAACATTTTACCTCATATTACACTGATGGTGTATGTTTGTCATTCTCTGTAAAACTCTCAATAACTACAGCAAGTCAAAGCTCTTCTTTTCTTCCATTTAAATGGCTTAAAGGTTGTTCTCATTCCTTCTATGGAGGATTAGTTTTCCTTTGACACACAGTCAGATGACTGTTCCCCTTCCCTCTACTATCCAAATTTTTGCGATTATTTCTCTTGTTTGTTTTACAATGACTTAAGTGACTTTCCTTCCCTTGAGAACTAGAGCTCTTGTTTCCTTTCAAGTAAATCATTCTTTATTCATCTCTGTTTCTCTGGGTACAGGTTAGATAACATTTGGTTGCCCACCCCACTAACCCACTAACCTTAGAATTAAAAAAGGTGCCACCCAGAAAAACCTATGTGGCAGTAAGTCAATATATGGTCATGCAAGGGTTCTGGAGCAATATAAGAATATGGGAACAGAGGAGTTCTGTATAATTAAGAAAGCTGTAAGAAAATATCAAGCTCATCTCCGTATATTTTTGATAAAAAATTCCTTTGTACGGAAACACTGGGCATTTATTTACATCTTAAATTTAAAAAATGCCTTAGTTTTCCTTATTTCTATTCTCTGTTAACCTGGCTAAAGCCTGAACACAATTTATCAACATGTACATACCTGTGAAACATTTGGTATTAAATGGACATTTTAAACTAAGCATTCACAAAAACTCGAATTTACACTTTTAACAGTGATATCATCATTACCATTACCCTGGGTTAAAAATGGCACAAAACATAGACTAAATAGAGGATAGGATGAACACGTGTTTAGGAACATTAAAATTTTCAAAAGTTACTTGCAGTCACCAACTGATATTCAAACAACACTGATTCTGTTTCAATCTTTCAGACTTGATGAGCCAGCGTACAAAATCCTTGTCGTCAACAACAATTTGTGAGTAAATTTAAAGCATGACTTAATTTCCCTAACAAATAAATATATAGATAAATTATATATATACACCTATATATACTGTATATATATATATATATGCCTCTAACTTCGGAGCAACAGCTCGAAGAACAATCAAAGCAGTTCAGAAAGGCACTGTCCTTATGCATTTTATTAAAATATGCCCGGCGTTTCACAACTCCTCATAGTTGCATTTCCAGGCTGCAAACAGCCCGAACATGGCAATCAGTAAATTAAAATTAAAATCACAAGTGGAATTACAATTACAATAAAACGTTCACAATAAAATGGCTAAAAACCTATCCTAAAAGAACAAGTAAGGCTGTAACAACCTACCCAGAAGGAAGTTAAAAACAAACTACTGCACTTTCGCATTGAGTATTACAAAAGGAGAAAATAAATAAATAAATAAACATACAGACAGAGAAGAAACAACAACAAGACCATCAGGCAATAAACAGTTGTGTAGAGGATGTGTGGGAGTTTAATAATTAGTACAGTTAATTTAATAATAATAGATTCAAGTATTGTTAAATCATTTTGCTTTTTGTACTTGTCCTATTACTGAAAAATCTTTATTTTCTATGAATGTTTTACATATCTTCAGTGATTCCTGATATTAGACTGTTCAGGGCTGGATAATCTGCTCGGTTCTAAAAGCTGACTCCTCTATGAGCATCGTCACGAACCCGCAGCAGCCTCCTAGTACATCCGACATAGATCCCTGACCACATCTGGGGCGCTTGGCCTTATATATAACGTTGGATGTAAACAAGGGACTGAGCTGGTCTTTAAACTTGAAGGCGCCAACTGTTGGGGTTCCTGGGATGAGAAGCGAGGTTAAGGGCGGTAATTCCTTTTCGAAAGATGTTGAGAAATTTCTTCCTGAAAGAATCATCTTGCATATAAGGGGGCGGCTGCGTATAAATTCATCATAGGGACGGTGTAATAAAGGAGGTGGCGTCATCTTCTTGTTCAACATGCTATTTGCTTTTTAAAAAACAGTTTGGATGGAAAAACAGTTGTTCCTGAAATAATTAGTGAGATATGTTGTTTAGAGTCGTGAAAAGTTAGTCAATTAGATGACAGAGTAAAAGCCCTGTGTGGAGCGTAGAAAGAGCATTTAATTTAAAATTGAAAAAACAAGAGCTATAAAAATTCATACCCAAACCCGAAAGCGTATCTTCACGATATAGTACCGGTGTAGAATCCTACGAGTTCCTGGACACCAGAGCGTCCAAAAATGGAGCTTGCTGTTAGATTCTTTTTCAGAGTAAATTTTATGTTGGGGTGTTGGGTATTTGAAGTCAAGAAAGAGTCTGCATTAAAATCTCGTTTAAATAAGACAAACGTGTCATCAACATAACGCTTATAAAATAAAGGAGGAAGGACAAGGACAGGCGTCCATTATGCGTTCTTCCAGAGAGTTCATAAAAAAATGTTGGCAAACGTAGGTCCCAAAAGGACTTCCCATGTTGATGACACGCTTGTCTTATTTAAACGAGATTTTAATGCAGACTCTTTCTTGTCGTAAATACCTAACACCCCAACATAAAATTTACTCTAGAAAAAGAATCTAACAGCAAGCTCCCATTTTTGGACGTTCTGGTGTCCAGGAACTCGGTAGGATTCTACACGTTTATCGTAAAGATACGTTTACGGGGTTTGGGTATGAATTTTTATAGCTCTTGTTTTTTCAATTTTAAATTAAATGCTCTTTCTACGCTCCTCCACAGGCTTTACTCTGTCATCGATTATTAACTTTTCATGACGAAATAACATATCTCACTAATTATTTCAGGAACAACTGTTTTCCACCCAAACTGTTTTTAAACAGGTAAATAGCATGTTGAACAAGAAGATGACGCCACCTCCTCTTTATTACACCGTCCTAAGATGAATTTATACGCAGCGCGTTCCCTTATATGCAAGATGATTCTTTCAGGAAGAAAATTCTCAACATCTTTCAAAGGAATTACCGCCCTTAACCTCAAGCTCATCCCGAGAACCCCCAAACAGTTGGCGCTCTCTTCAAGTTTAAAGACCAGCTCAGTCCCTTGTTTACATCCAACGTTATATATAAGTACAAGTGCCCCAGATGTAGTCAGGGGGATCTATGTCGGATGTACTAGGAGGTTGCTATTGGGTTCGCATCGATGCTCATAGAGGAGTCAGCTTTAGAACCGGAGCAGATTATCCAGCCCTGAACAGTCTAATATCAGGAATCACTGAAGATATGTAAAACATTCATAGAAAATAAAGATTTTTCAGTAATAGGACAAGTACAAAAAGCAAATGATTTAACAATACTTGAATCTATTATTATTAAATTAACTGTACCACCATTAAACTCCCACATCCTCTACACAACTGTTTATTGCCTGATGGTCTTGTTAAGTTGTTTCTTCTCTGTCTGTATGTTTATTTATTTATTTATTTTCTCTCTTTTGTAATACTCAATGCGAGGCAGTAGTTTGTTTTAACTTCCTTCTGGGTAGGTTGTTACAACCTTACTTGTTCTTTTAGGATAGGTTTTAGTCATTTTATTGTGAACGTTTTATTGTAATTGTAATTTGACTTGTGATTTTAATTTTAATTTACTGATTGCCATGTTCGCTGTTTGCAGCCTGGAAAATGCAACTATGAGGAGTTGTGAAACGTCGGCATATTTTAATAAATGCATAAGGACAGTGCCTTTCCTGAACCGCCTTGATTATATATCGATATATATATATATATATATATATATATATATATATATATATATATATATATATATATATATATATATATATATATATATATATATATATATATATGTGTGCTATGCTACCATTTTAGATGTGATACATTCCACTTTTTTTAAAATCTTCTTAAATTGAATAGTAAATGTAAAGTGCAGGTAATTTAGGTTATGTATGTATTTATGTATAAATTTCATGAAATAATGTAAAGAACCTACAATTCCTTTTTTTTTGTCAGCCCCACGACTCAGAACTGCTGCAATATTACCTACTTACGGTGGAATGCCTACTACCCTCTACGATCAAGCCCTTCTTCACTGGGAAGATATAAACATTCTACAGACATATTTCATCAAAACTGCCCAGGTAATTCAGTCAAAATTCTTTGTTGTGTGGTTTTAAAATATTAAGTTTTAGCATCCACCTAGGATGTAGAAGCCAGGTGTTAAAACATTTGTAACACAGAAGAAGTTATGTGTGTGTGTGTGTGTACATAGACATATACTGTATAAGACAGTGATTAGTCTAAACTCACACTTAAAACTGCTGAACTGTGGAAAACTTCCGCAACAACAGCTGTTTCATATACCTGCACAAGAGGCTCACCAATATCATGTTGAACACTCTACATACATACTAAACACACTCCCTACATGCTGAGTGCTCTTGATTTCATTACCTCTGTCACATCCTTTCAAGGCCTTCCTCTCGTCCCTCCTCCCACACTTCTGAACAGAAAGCTCTTGTCAGTATCCTAGCACATTCCATTTATTCCACATGACTAAACCACCTCCAAATGCTCTGATCCATCCTTTCACCTAAATTAATCCTTTTACTACTCCCCTGTATTTCCATATTTCTGTTTAGGGTAATGTTGGTACCCCTGGGCCACACAAGTCTATTGCCATTCATTAATAATTTTATATAAGACATAAGCACACAGCAGCCACACCATAAATACAATTAGCCAACGTAGATGCAACGGCTTAGTGGGGCAGCATTTAGCTCATGTTTCCTAGACCTAACAAACCAGAATCTTCGGGCCACCCACCCACTGAGGAAACGTGTGCTTTGTTGCAAATTGAAAAAAAAATATATACAAACTATATTTTATTCAACATTATAGTTTCCATTAACAAGGGATGGTGAAAATAAAAACAATGGTCATTCCTACTTAGCTGCTGAACTGTGGCTGAACCGTTGGCAGAAAACTCCCACACACTGCACCATTCATCTTTACGTTGTCTGCATGACAGGCAATTATTTTCTGTTACATTTCATGTCCAATTTTGTATTCCAGCTATCTGTACTTTGTACTGCTTATTTTCCATGTTTTGGATAAAACTAAATAAGTACAGTACTTGAGAATTAAGAACCTGATCAGTAGACTAATTTTCAGTCTATGTTATTGCAATGTTCTTCCATAAGTTTACAAAAGTCATGAGTTTGTATTAAATAGAAGGCAGTTTGCATTACACCTTTTGTTCTTCCCTTTGTTAGTTCTAGTCAACTAATATTTATCTTTTGTGTTTACAGAACCAGTGCAGTTCTACAAGTGAGTTAGATATTCTCAGGGTCATGGAAAATGAACATCTGCCACCTAAATTAAGGTAAGGAAAAAGTTTCAATGTATGTATTCACTTGATGACCACACACTAATCTAACTTTATTTTCTTAAACCCACAGTAACTTTATATTGTCTTACCATACCTAGCAGGAGTTTTGACCAAAGACTCCCATAGCATATATTTATAGAAATGTATTCCACCCTAAGTCAACTTCATACCAGCAACAACAGCAAACTACAAAAACTTTCATAACATTAATAAGAGAACCACAAAATAACTTCTATTGGTCACTGGACATAAACCCTGTTCTAATGCCATCAAGAAGTTTTGAAAATGGCCATTCACAGGAAAGCTATATTTAGGTCTAGTATGTTTTAAGAATAACAATACTGTGTGTCAACAAATATTTTTTCTAAATATACCATAAATTCAATCACATCTGAAATAGTATGACATTTATATGGTTATACTTAAGGTCCATTTTTAGATCATAAAAAAAAATTTTATTGTGTCTGGAAAATACCAGGGAATTCAGAATATTTTTCAACTATGCTGCTGCTTCTTTCACAGAGTGAATCTTGGGGTGAAAAACAACAAACTGTTCATGAAGGCCTTCAACTGCAATAGTAAGACCGATCCCATGAGGATGCACGAAGACAACATCTGCTACTTCAGTCCAATGGGGTATAATTAGCAATGCATGAAAAGATGCCAAGCATGTTTCTCCTACAATTTGACAGGAACTAAATTATGTCAAGAGTTTTGGTAAATGTGTGGACTGCCAATAATGTCTCAACACTGGATTCCCCACAAGACTTATTCTTCGAAATTATTATTTTTTATTTCCATTTAAAGGCATTATCTGTACAGTATCACTTTAAGCAAGTAATGTGTGTGTTAGTGTGTGCTTACCCAAATATATACTGTGCTGTATAGCAAATACATACATTAAACAAAGTACAGAGCATACATAATAAAAGAAAGCTTACTTAAAAATGAAAACAGACAGTACAAGACAACTTAGGGGCAACAATACCTACCTTCTGTGTGAGTTAATATGCAATGTAAAAAAAATGTCTACATGACAGGGCTTTGTACAGTAGGACCAAAGGAGTCCCTAAGCTGCCAATAATTACATTCTTTGCCAGAAATTAAGCAATACTACAGCAATACAGTACAATTTTACATAATACCTCTCATTACCAATTGTCTCAAACAAACTGGGGAATGGTTAGATACAGTGCTTCCCTGATAATTTAGTGAAGTATCTTACCTGGATGAGAGGGTCAAGAATGGGTAACAGTATTTACAGTAGAAGGTACGACTGAGACTAAGTATTATATTGTAAAAAGAGTGGTGTTGATTATGAATTTTTGTCACAACACTGACTTTTTATATATATACAAATTATGAAGCCTGACATATATTTTTATGACAAATTCTTAAATGGTGACAAGAGCTACGGGTCTTGTTACATGAAGTTTGAGAAAGTTGGTACTTATTTTTAAGAAATAGTGTAATAAGATATATGGAAAATAATGGATTGTACAATTAAAAAGAGAAAATTGCAATAATAACTTTAATTAGCACCTTTTCAACTTTTTTTATAAGAAACATTTTCTAGCACAAGCAAAAAAGGGAGATTAACTTGCCTAGCAAGATTCTTGGTAAATGATTACATGCACATTATTGTACCTAAACAAGAGATAAGTCACAATACATGAAATGCTACAAAACAGATGAAACTGCAAGCATAAAAAAAATATTAAATTAAGAAGCACTCATATGATCATCATATTTATAACAGTGCCCATATGTTGGGCTTTTGTTGGTCATACAGAGCTCTGAATCACTGATTAAACCAGGTGGAGTACGACCTAAACAATGGGTAATACCTTCCCAAATTGTAAGTGCTCCTCTCTTTCCTGCAGACTCACCTCTAAACCTTATCGACAGACCAGAGATGTGTACTAACTGGAGGGAATGGGAAGGGAACAGTTCTTATCAACCATTTTAACCATGGCCAATTTTTGTCAAGGAGGTGACCAATTCTGGTCTTATGCTTTCACTGTCATTACACTCAACACTGAGGTAGTGTTTGATACCCATAACTGAATCTAGACTTTCTGTCTCTACCAGGATAATTTCCCTTAAAATTCTCTTAAATGAATAAAGATATCTGCAACTTGCACGAGTTATGGTATCCTTTTTCAGTATTAAAATAAGCCATAAACCTTGGCTGCTATCATAAGTGCCTGTCACCAAGACTGATTGTTAAGTGGTTAATTGTATCACTGTCTGTGCACTTAAAAGTAAGGATTCTGATGGGTTGGTCAAATAACTGTGTATGAATAGCTACTATTCCTCGAGAAGTAATCATAAACACTGTAATAAGTAAGGGATATGCCTAACGAAGAGTGGTAAATGTTACTGACAGTACCAGCAAGATGAATTAAAACTTGACCAAACTGTATGTGAATTGCCAAAAGAGTCAGATCAATATCACATCCAAAAAGGTGCCACAAATTCCGTTTACCCAACCCATCAAAAAAATCATATCACACTCAGCTTCTTTTATGAAAACTATTATAACACAAGCATCA
The DNA here is from genome assembly GCF_040412425.1 of Macrobrachium rosenbergii. Taxonomy (NCBI): domain Eukaryota; kingdom Metazoa; phylum Arthropoda; class Malacostraca; order Decapoda; family Palaemonidae; genus Macrobrachium; species Macrobrachium rosenbergii. The sequence continues at coordinate 41,685,086 of NC_089741.1, forward strand.
ATCTGGGAGGTCCCATTGTTACACACCATAAAAGATTTACTACTTGCAAGGTCTTTACAAAATGCTGAGCCAATTGAAATACTGGGGAAATCTGCCTTACTAACCAGCAGATTGATACAAGACTAACGATGACAGAAACATGAGCATAAAAAGAAAAAACAAACAATGTCAATGCGCAGCTAGAACTGAATCTGTTCAATAAAGATAACACCAAAAAACTAGCTCCTACTGCTGCTGTGGGTGACAATGCTCATCTACCTGATATGTTAGGGAATGTATTTGTCTGGGACCCTTTCATATTAAACTATAAATAATCAACCTGTTATGACTATCAGCCATCCTCCTTTCTGGTCTGAAATCATACCATGGTTCAATGACAGGAAGCCAATCAGCATTTCATTGCTTTCTAAAATCCCAAAAGCATTACGTTCAATTTGTATACGTACTATAAATTCAATTCACACACTAAACAACATAACATAACCAGAGCCAGAGCACAACCTTGCCAAAGTGTGGTACGTAATGAAGGGGATATCAGGGTTGATGTGTGCCTTTGGGCTCACTCCAACAAAGACCTAAAGACCTACCCAACAAAATGTTAAAAATATGCACATATTAATTAATTATTTGGATGTCTAAACAAAGTCTGATTACCATACATTGCAAAGAAACAAAATACTTTACCCTTACACTAAAATGAAAAAGCAAAACAAGAACAATCAATCAATGAGAGCACCATCTACATTGCCATTTGCACAGCAAACCGTGTGGGAAGTATGAAGGGTCCTCTGCTGGGTCCCTTAGGACAACAGCTGTTTCTCCCTGATTTCCACTTTTCATATGTACCCTTTTGGTCTCATCCCACTCAAGTGTCCAACTTCAACTTTTGTCTTTTCACAACACAGAATAACATCTATCTATAACTATAACAGTACATTAACTCTTGACAAACCTGTGTCCTGTAGTATATGGCCCTCTAGAGTATAATACTTAGAGTATGATAACAGTGAAGTACAAACTTACCAGTGTAGTTGTCCTTTACAGTATAAACTTGGGAGTTCCTTTCCATGACCTCTAACTGACGGAGATTTCATATGAAACCCAGGACAGGATTCTGTAATGATAGTAAACAATGTTCTTGTAAAATAGTGCTGTATATTAAACACTTATAATTTCCATATAACTTGTGTAGATGACATTTTTTCGTGAGAGAGAGGAAAATTAGTACTGTGTAGCACTTAAAAAAAGGTATAATTACCATCTAATTACACAGTATATACTAATAACTTAAAAGAGAATTTAAATAAGTAGAAACATATTCACAGTGCCCATATTTCTACTGACCAGAAAAATTAACTTTAGGATCCAAACAAATCTTTACAAATTAAGAGAAACATAGGCTCCAGACATACTTTCTTTGATGGTGTAATAACACAAAATTGACTGGGGATTTAAACATCATAACCTAACCTAACCTAACCCAGGGTGCTGCATTCTATCTAGGACATAGTCATTATTGATCTGGACCATTGGACCCCATATGCTAACCTACAAAAAGTGACAACTCAGCACCTAATCACAGTACTAGTAATTAGCACTTTCAATATAAAAAAAAAAAAGGAAAATGCAATTACGGTCTAAAGATCCAAACTCAACAAGATACAGTAAAAATTCTTAATCTTATGGGACCGACAAGCTAAACCAAACCAGCCTTTAAAATTGCCTTATCCTTGGCCAGTCTGTGTGATAGAATCTGACATGAATCATAAAGAGATGAAAGTAGCCCACCATTCATGATCAAGCATTAAGGGTGCTGTGGGTACAGCCATGGGATTGGCTAAGCTAAATCTTGGCAGCTGCTAAATAAACTATTAGTATAGGGCAGGCCTACCCAATTACCTAATTGTGAAATGTAGTCTAAAGGACTCCTATTTTAGTTTAAAAGTTACCATTCAGAATTTCTCAACTTTGTTCTATAATCTTGGCCACAATACCCTACACTTATGGCAATAAAAATGCTCCATAGGTCTATAGTAAAGTCTAGTCCATGATAATTACCAGTCACACGATATGCTATTGCTTTACTAAACTACACACCTTCCTATTGGGATAATTCACTGTGAATGGGAGATTAAAAAAAACTACTTTGCCATGCGCAGACATAAGTGGTCCACCAAAAGGTCAGGTCAAATTTCCTGACATCTGAGACTCGGGTATTTTTTAGCAAGCACTGTGCATGGACTATTACCTTAGAAATTGATTTTTCCTATACTTTTAGTGTTGCTGATTGACTGACTGATTATAATATTAAGGTCTTGAAGACCAAGCTTTAGTGTTGCTGATGAAGGTGGTGCTGTTTAGGTAAAACTTTACTTTAGTTGCACAGCCTGATTTCCAGCAGTCGCCGACTGGGACAGATTACCGCCTTTTCATGGGCTCACCATCCCCACCCTGGCCAGGTCAGGGCACGTCACCCTAAGTTAGGTTAGGCAGGTATCTAGTAAGGTCAGGACTTGGCATTATAGGAAAGGTTATGTCTATTAACCTCATATCTACCGAACATGGCTGGGGACCTTGGGAAATCAGGTTTTGGAAATGTTGGGAGAAAAGACTGAACAGTAATTCTGTCAGTTGTCCATGGAGAGTAGCCTATGGCAGTTGGATGTTTTCTCCTATGTTATTTTGTTTTTACAAGAATTTAAAGCAAATTATTGGGTTGTAACTAAACTGTAAATGACCTCTGAAGGCTACACGACAGTATCGGCGGGTCCCCTGCACCGACCTATACAGCTCAAAGGTAAATTACAGTTTAGTTACAGCCGGCCAGCAAAATATTACCTTAAACTCTTGAACGGGTGGCGTAATGGCGTTTCGCGCCTTATCCACATTTTGAAGTATTCTTGGCATGCTCGTATGTTCTGGCAGGCAGTAATGTTGCGCTGCGTACACTAGCCACGGGGGTTACAGAAAATGTAAAAAGAATATTACTTTAAATTCTTGTAAAGCAAGTAAATTAACATAGGAAATATCAATTACCACAGTCTAACTCAACGCAGAACACCGGCTTGGAATACTACTCTCTCAGTTGGAGACATTGGGTGATTGTCTCGCCTGTCAGGCCGCGCATGTGTGATAGGGCCTAGAATCAGCATGAAAAGTGCCTTTGGGACGGCTCCTGCTGTCCATTTATTTGCCCTTTTTTGATGCTTGTTTTTTGTGCTCCAAATGACATATATAAGAGGAAATACGACAATAAGCCGCCCATACCTTTTCCATAGTTATTTATTCACCCAAAACCCGACGCTAAACGTGGTCCCCTCACATTACTATTTCTCTAAAGTGTTTCTTTGTCAATTAAAACCCCGATTCCTCAACAGGTCCTTTACTCGTCAAGTTACAGTTCTAAGATAACTTACTGCTTAATTACAGCCGAGTTTAATAAAATATTTAAATTTTGCAGATCTAAGACGGTTGTCTGTGAGCTAGCCTATGGCAGTTGACATTTTTCTATAGAACTTTACCTGCTGAACAAGAATTCAAGGTAATATTTTGGCGGCCAAAAGTTATTGAGCTGTAATTTACCTTAGAAATGTAGTCAACGGTAAGAGGGACCTGTTGGGAATCTGGGTTTTGGGTGGGTGAAAAAACTTTCGAAAATAGCTAACGGTAAGGGGGACCCATTGGGAATCCAGGGTTCTGGGTGGGGTAAATAACTTGGGAAAAGGTTTGGGCACCTTACTGTTGTATTTCCTGTTACATATGCCATTTGGAACAAAAAAAAAAAGCGTAAAAAAAAAATCCGAATAAATGGACAGCGGAAACCGTTCCAAAGGCACTTCTCATGCATGCGTCGTTTTACAGGGGAGCTTTCGGTTCACCCAATGCCCGTAACTGAGAGAGTAGTTGGCAGATGTTTTGGGGGTTGGGCGTACTAAACCAATCACGTTGCAATATTACCGTTTTCTACACTTTTTTGGTTGCTAATTATGAATTTACCTTTAATTTTTAGTGCTCGAGTGTAATTAACCTGTGAAGTCCATCCAACAAGGGGTTTCCATACGCGATCTTCACAAGACAGAGCACGGGTACGTCTGTTTCGAACGGTTCATATCCCATCCGGCAATAACTTGTTTACGTAAGGGTAGCCAACAATAAACAGATCCACCACCAGTATTAGAAGCCCTAAAAGTGTAGAAAAAACCAGTTGAAAAGGTAAAAACAAGCGCAGAGCTAATACATAGATTTACCATAGTGTTTTTTATATGGAAGCGTTATTTTTTTGGGTAACTGTTATTTACCGCCTAATGCCTCACGTAGTCGTAAGTCCCACGCCACTTACCAACTGCACTTTCTGTGCAGTGTCAGAACCCATCTTCTCCCCTAACCACCCCTGCTGAACATATGGCTCCCCTAGTGGTTACATAACCCAAGATGGCAGCTTTGTTTACCTGTTGTTTTTCACCCCAGTCGCTAAACCCAGTAGTGTCCAGTTGAGCTGGCAACTGACGTTTTTCTGTGTTGTTTTGCTTGCTTTACATGAATTTAGGTATCATTTTGCCGGTAGGCTGCTAAGTTGTAATTTACCCTCGAGCTGTATGCGAACCACACTATAGATGTGCAGTTTTCAAGGGTCAATTACATTTTAGTAACAGCCGGCTGCCAAAATGTTATTTTAAATTCTTGTTCAGCACATCAAATAACATAGGGAAACGTCAATTTCCATAGGCTAGCTCACACCGCGGACAGCCGGCTTAGAATTACCAATTCTTGTTCAGCAGGTAAAGTTCTAAAGAAAAATGGTAGAACTATAGGGTAGCTCTGCGTTGCCGACGGCACTATAACTTGACTTTTTCTAGTCTTTTGGTTGCTTATTATGAATTTACCTTTCATTTTTGGCGCTCGAGTCTAATTAACCTGTAATTGACTACCGATGTCCGTCCAACAAGGGGTTTCCATACGTGATCTCCACAAGACAGAGCACGGCTACGCCTGTTTCGAACGGTTCATATTCCATCCGGCAAGTGCAATAACTTATTAACGTATGGGTACCCAACCCGCCCCGGGGCAGTACTAAACACGGCGAAGGGACATTCCATTTGGCCGACAATAAACAGATGCACCGCCAGTATCAGAACCCCTAAAAGTGTAGAAAAAACCAGCTGAAAAGGTAAAAACAGGCACGGAGCTAATATATAGAATTACCAAATGTTATTTTAAATTCTTGTTCAGCACATCAAACAACATAGGGAAACGTCAATTGCCATAGGCTAGCTCACACCGCGGACAGCCGGCTTAGAATTACCAATTCCTGTTCAGCAGCTAAAGTTCTGAAGAACAACGTCAACTGCCATAGTGTAGCTCATCGCGGACAGCCGGCTTAGATCTACCGACTGGACCACCATGTTGTCACGGAATGGTTTCGCACATCTGCAAGTCATCAGGGAGCCATAGGTTTAAGAAGGGACTGGCCAAGGAACCCTACTATAACGGGAACTACACAAACTTAACGTACCCTAACCTAACCTAGCAGGCCAAGTTACTAAGTTGGGGAGAACGCCCCACCCCCGTGAAGGAAGCTCAAAAAGTTCCTCTATAACACTGGGCATGCGCGATAGCATTCCAGGATAGCCAGCGTACAACTTCTGAGGTTAATTACAGTCGACCGACAAAAAAATTACGGCAAATTCTTAACAATAAACCAAAATACTAGAAGAAAATTCAATTTCCAGGGTAATACCAAAAGGGGAGTTCTTGCTTTGTTCTCCAGAGGGTCGTCCATTGGACAATGCGACCCTTACATGACAGGCCAGCCTTCCGTGCTCCTATGAGTTAACGAAGCCTACTAAAGACAAGACTGAGGGTCAAAAATCAAAAGGATCACGCGGAATCACATCTAGTCTACTCACCCCAACGTCTCTAGGGTAATTCTGTATCTGGAATCAGGGAATGTAGTGTAATTACTCATACCCTAAAACGTGAAGTGAAACGTAAACAAAATACACCAAGCCCTTTCCCGTGACGTCATTGAATGTTACTAAACTAACTACGACGACCTAGGGTGATAATATTAAGAGCAAAAAGTTAAACGAAATGAGAGAGAGAGAGAGAGAGAGAGAGAGAGAGAGAGAGAGAGAGAGAGAGAGAGAGAGACGCTTTACAGTGGCATGTCACAGAGTAACGTCAACTGTGACCTGTCAACCATGGTGGTAGCATAAGGGGCGGGACCGGCTTAATCCCCTAAAATTCTTTGAAACTCTTCACCGCCTGTAAAATCCTTCAAACTTCCCCGAAAATATTTTGGGATTATGACGTCAGTAATAACTGGCTACGACAGAAGACAAACCATTAGGCCTCTCATCTGAAAACCGCTTGTGCCGCCACAGACTGTTAATTGTCCTAACATATTAGGTCGCGTACCACACTTGGGTTTTATTGTCATCCATTATCATGTTATTGTGCAAATGGACTCCAACATCATCTAAGTTACACTATTATTAAATTCTTATTAATTGACTACTCATTACCGATTAGTTGAAATTACATTCTATGACTGAAACACGAAACCATGTAGATACAGTAATTAAGAAGCACTTGGATTTTGAATCACTTGAATATTATTGTGCATTCCAAAATTGTGACATTCTACATTTTGTCATTGCAAAAAACGACACCACGGCCCTTGAATCAGTGTGGGCTTACGAGACAGAGACTTACAGATTTGCAACCCGGATTTAGAATCATTTATTATTAACAACACAGAATGGCACATTAAGTTTTCATCATAAAAATTATAAAGTAGAAAACGCGGCTTATTTTTTTCCGTCTTGCTCAGGAGTCTATCACACAGTAGAATAAGTTACACTTCATACTTTTCATGAAGTTTTAACAGACGGTGCAGATACTATTGCAATACTGTGTTAGTGACCCCAAAACAATAACGAGATAAAATTGTTCTCTTAACCTGAGAGAGAAATTTAAAGTAAAATACAGATGAGATAGATACACAAACAAAAATTAACTGTGGAGTCTGTTACTGTGCAAGACCTGGGCGCCTTCAGAAAGGATGTGAGATAAGAGATAATGTAATGCCTACAACGTGAGCTCAGTTTTATTATCTCTTTTTTTCTACGTATCCTACATCTGGGAGAGGCCCACGTTAGAACATCACAAACACTTTCTGGGATGCCATTCGTGTGCCACAGGCGCAAGGAATCTGTCTAGTCTCTTTTTTCTCAGTGGCGTTTGAATTCAGTCGACGTCGTGGACGTAAGGTAAGGAAGGAACTATTTTTCTATTGTTTCAACAAATTTCAATTCCGGGTTTCTTTTGTTTTTCGTTAGCCACACAAAAATTATTACTTTTTAAATCGTTCACGATAACAGAAGTAACGTTAATTTTCGCCGTCAACAGAGAATAATATATATATATATATATATATATATATATATATATATATATATATATATATATATATATATATACATATATATATAGTGTGTGTGTGCAACTGTCATACGACATCCTAATCCAACCAGTTAAGATAACTTGAGGATTTCTCCACTCAGCCGTTCAGCCAGGCCCTATCAGACAAACCGGATTCAGCACAATCATACGAAGTTATCTTTTGCTTTCTTTCTTCTTTTTTTCCTTCCATTCTGCTTAATTTTCCTCCTAGCGAGCAATCCCCGCATCCACTGAAATCTACTAGTACCATATATCTTTCGTTGTCATTACTATTACCAATATTACGACTACAATTACCACCATTATTATTCTATTATTATCATATGCAACAATAAAGGGCTTTATTAGAATAGTACACAGCATTTAGGCCAAGTGCTGGGACCTATGAGGTCATTCGGCGCTGAAACAGAAACTGACAGTAAAAAGGTTTTAAAAGTATAACAGGAGGAAAACCTCGCAGTTGCACTATGAGGCAATTGTTAGAGGGGGTGGAAAGTAAGATGGAAGAAAGAGAATATGAACGGAGGTAAAAAGAAATGAAAGGGGTTGCACCTAGGGGGTGAAGATATGCTGCAAAAACTTAAATAATGCCTACATTACCGCATGGGGAGCACTGGTGGCACTAACCCCCGCGGGGTAAAGAGCTTTAACAGAGACATATGAATCTGCACACGAAGCGTTCTAAATGTGTTTCCAAGTTCAACGATTAGCCTGTATGGATAAGGTTCTACATTTTCATGGCTAATGTGGCCTCTCATATGTGAGGTGATACAAGTTTCTTACCCAACCACCAATCCTACCAAGACCCCACCGCAAAAAAAGGAGACCACTAAAATGACACATATTGACTAAAACTACCAATTTCCTCTTCGTTCCAGGACAAAATTCCCGCGAATCAGTTGCCTGCAACGAAGGCATCGCTGGACTACGGCCACTCGAAGGAATCAGGCAGAGAAAAGGGTGGAAGCGAGACAGGAGTGGTGGCAGGAGGGAGGGAGGGAGGGATTGGGAGTTAGGGACTTCCTATGCCTGAAGGGAACACGGAAGGAAACCAGGAGGGGAACCAACCATGGCGGGGGCGAACAAAAGGACCACCTGCGCCCTGGCAACGGTGGCCATCATCTTCATCATAGTGATCATCATCTTGTGCCTGTGCCCGACCCTTTATTTGCAGATTAACGACCAAGTGCCTGGAGTGTGTAAGGTAAAGAGAGAGAGAGAGAGAGAGAGAGAGAGAGAGAGAGAGAGAGAGAGAGAGAGAGAGAGAGAGAGAGAGAGAGAGAGAGAGATTCCTGTAATATAAAAAGAGAGAAAAATCAAAGAAAAGCGGACAGTAAGAGTAATCATTAGCAACAAATGGAGAGAGAGTGAGTTTCCTAACATAAAAAGAGAAAAATTAAAGCAATATGGACAGTACGAGAGTCAACGAGAGCAAATTTTAAAGTTTTTTTGTCACGAGAGAGAGAGAGAGAGAGAGAGAGAGAGAGAGAGAGAGAGAGAGAGAGAGAGAGAGAGAGAGAGAGAGAGAGAGAGAGAGATTCCTGTAGTATAAAAAGAGAAAAATAAAAAAAACCGCACTTCAAGAGTAATCATTAGCAGAGAGAGAGAGAGAGATTCCTGTAATATACTCGTAAAATGAAGTAATCATTAGCAGAGAGAGAGAGAGAGAGAGAGAGAGAGAGAGAGAGAGAGAGAGAGAGAGAGAGAGGGAGGGAGAGAGAGAGAGAGAGAGAGTAGATGTTTACGGGATTTTCCACATATTGCAATCTCGAGAGATTGTAGGCTACTCAAGACACATCCTGTCATATGCTTCCCCTCATGTGTCGACATTCTACCAACTGGCGCCATGTTTTTTTTTTTTTTTTTAGGACTTCCAGGGCCATATTATGCTTACGTTTAAATTATTATTTTAAACATTTATTATTATAATAAACAACTTTCGTGGGGAAACAGCTGTATGAAATTTAATGTAATTTTACTCTATAGCACGTCTGAAATTTGTTTTCAAGATTTTAACAACTCGGGTCACGTGACATGACGGCCATATTTGATTGTGTTTAAAAGCTAAAATTATATATATATATATATATATATATATATATATATAGTTATATATATATATATATATATATATATATATATATATCGTTTTCTACGGAATGGCAGATAGAAATTCCGCATATCTGGACATTTATCATCTCCAAAATGCTGGAAAAATAAATGCTGATAAAATTGACATAAATTCACATCCAAATTATGCATGGCAGTCGTGTTTTCTTGGTCACGTGACTTAAAATATATATATATATATATATATATATATATATATATATATATATATATACATATCAAAGTGTATATAATGGAGCAATCTGAAGAAAAATGGATTATTACTTTATTTGATGCTTCTTTGTTACTTATACAGTAAAAACACAAAATTACATACCTTTTGAGTTCAATAAATGTACTAAGTTTAATGACAGAATACAGTTATGAGAAATTCTTCAGTTTTCAGTCAAAATCTAAAAGAAATAATTATTGAAAAAAATGCTGCACATCTGTGATACTATGAATAATATTTTGCAGGATCCAAAACAAGTACTTTTAAAAGGTAAAAGGAATCTGGTGATAATCTGAAATATTTAAATATAATTTTGCAGGGCCCAAAACAAAGGCCCTATGAGGGTGACTTTACAGATCAGCAGACAACATCAACAGCCACTCCCTCAACAACAGTGACAACCACATCACCAAGAAGGGCCAACAGAACCCTACAACATCCCCACCCCACCAACCTCGACCTCAACATCCCACACCCACCAACCTCGACCTCAACATCCCCACACCCACTAATCCCTGACCTCAAGACTCATCTCACTCTCTTCAGTCTCATCGACTTGGTCAACTGAGGAACCACCACTGGAAGAAGACACAAATGGCACCGAATCCTCCACTTACAGTACAGAACCCAGTCTCTTCTCTGATGAAGATGGTACTACAACACCAGCGTCTGACTTAACTGAGACTACAATTGTGATTGGAGCTTTTGATAATGAAACTACTACAACAGACTCATTCAACATGACAACTGAGTTTGGAGGAAATAGTACAACAACTGTAATGGATATTTTGGATTACAATGTCACTACAACTGATGTCATATCCACCACTCTTGAAGTGAATACGACGGCAAATGTGACAGAAATGTCTACCACAACTGAAACAGACATGTCTACGGATATGTCTACTACAGAAACTGCTGAGACTGCAACTGAAACAGAACTGTCTACTACAATGACTGCTGAGGTAACAAATGCGACAGAATCTTCCACTACAACAGTGGAATCTACAACTGAGACCCACTTGTATCCTGTAATCCTCCGACCTCCAGCTGGTGAGTGTCCATTTCATTTATAACTCTTCAACAACATTTATGTTGTCCAATACTGATATGTATGTAAAAACTATTTAATAAAACACCAACACTCATTAAAATAAAACCCTTATGAACACTGGAACAAGTCATGTACAAAAACTGTATCTTTTTTCTCTTTTCTAACACTTAAAGGGGTGTGTGACACAGAGGTGTGCACAGAAGTGGCGAGACTGGATGTTGATACATGATGGAATTCCAGGAGATGTTGGATCCCTGTGACGTCATGACTATAACAGATCAGTATCGAGCTTTGAACTTAAAACACCAAACTGCAGCAAAATCCATAGCAGACAGCTGTTTTCATATTGGTCACAGTTACATGCTCAAACATTTCCTGAGAGAGTAATGAAATTTTTAGAAGATTAATATAGCTTCATATACCTGGGACAGAATACTGTGAAAGCTGTAGAATGTGCATGCAGTTCAGGTGCTGGATATCTTTAAACATCACAAGGCCGTTTGTGAATACGTTGCGGTAAACATAGCATTGCATTTGCCACAATACTCGTATTGTGAATGGTTGAGTGCACGAGTACGAATGTTGCCGTCATTCTCTGCTCTCTGTTGCTCGTCGGGATGTTGTCGAAGCAAATCATTTAAGCCTTTATTTTGATGTTTTATTAAAAATGTTAATTGGAAAATGGTGTTACCCCAAAACATAAAGAAAAAAAAAGTACAACTTTCATGACTTGAAAAAAACCCACAAATTTAAGAACAAATATACTGTATTTAAGAAAACTAATATTGTTTGAGCATCGCGCACCCTTCAGCATGGAGACACTAAAATCAGATCTGTCTCCACACTGAAGAGAGCATGGAGTGCCCGGAACAGTGTGGTTTTCTTAAATATATTTGTTCATTTGTGGGTTTTTTACTCTTTACTATTTTTCTTTATGTTTTGGGGTAACACCATTTTCCAATTAACATTTTTAATAAGAACATTATCAAAATAAAAAGGCTTAAACTTACAATTTGCTTTCAACAAGCATCCACTGAAGACTGAACAGGTAACAGCTCCTAGAAACAAGAATGATACAACAGCATTCACGACACTCGTGCACATCAACCATTCACGATGCAGGTATTGTGCTTGGGAGTACAGTACTTTCTTTTTATATTTTACCACAACATCCAGTATTCACAAACGGCCTTGTGATTGTTTTAAAGATATCAAAATGTTCAACACCTATTTCAAGGCTGCATGTACACATTCTACAGCTTTCCTGAGTATTCTGTCCAAGTTATACATGAGCCTACTGTTAATCTTCTAAGAATTTTCATTACTTCTCTCAAGAATACTTTATGACTAAACCATATTGAGCATGTCAAATCGGAGTAATCTGACACAAGATTGTCACAGGATAACAGGAATGTAACTTTGACATACATGGGCCATCTGAATTAGCATAACTTGTGGTTTCATGTCTATCACAAAACCTAGAGTATACCTCCAGTGTTACACTGTAGACATTACTGTGCATAGCTTAGTTTGAAAATTCTGTACCCTTTGTTTTCTTCCTGTCTAGCTGTCCAACTTGTTTAAATTTACCTTTGGACAAGCTCTACGAGTCTAGATATGTGGATCAGTGGTCTGTGTAAACAACACGGTAGTGATATAAATTTTACATATCTATCCAGTGACTTTTACTGCAATTATTTTTCCTAATTTCTTCCATCTTTTTCCCTTATGAATGACTTCTGCCAGTATTCTAGGAGGTGTGTTAGACTGACCACTTTCTGAAAACCAGAAGACCCACAGGTTTTGCAGACAAAATCATTAAAGACAAGTGTTTGTAAAGGGGCTGTTAAAAGTAACAGTTTAACATGAATTGAATAATTTAATACAGTTCTTACACTACTTTTGAAGTAGGTCAGTTGGAACTTATTTCAGAAGAACAGTACTTAACATGGGTGACAAACAGTTTACAAAGAGGAAGATAAATAAAATTGTAAGGTGAAATTATGCATGTTCCATCTATTTTGCATACTAGAAAATATATTTATATATCCTTGTTGCTTAATTTTTGGCGAGTATCTCCTTTCCAGCAAATTATTTTAAAACTTTTTCTCACTAACCTCAACTCATTGTTGGGCTTTTGTTTCAAATGATAAATTACAACACCTCAACTGAAAAATGACACTGAAAAACAATTGGATGACTACTTCCCTATGTTGGAAAAATACCATGAAAAATTATCAACTTAGTTTTCCCTCTAGTAACTCTCAGTTCTAATGAACGCACCCCTAAACAAATTCTAGTCCCCTTACACTTTTATGCAACTTTAAATAGTAATAATTGACATTTTATTCTTTTCCCTACAGAGGCCCTAACCTACGGCCCAAAGGACGATGAAGATCTGAAAGAACTCTTCGTCACGTATGATTCCTGCCTGAACTACAGTAGCTATGATGAGGCTGAACGTCTCACGAGAGCTCGGGAAGTCTTTGAGGAACTTGGGTATCAATTCAGCCCACTAACAGATTCCGATTTTGATCTTGGAGAAGCTTTGCTCAAAATGATGAAGAGGCACTTGTATGTACTGTAATTTAAAGTAGAATGGCTTGTCCTTCTGGATTGGAGTATTATTATTATTATTATTATTATTATTATTATTATTATTATTATTATTATTAGAAGATAAACCATTATTCATATGAAACATGCCTACAGGGGCCACTGACTTAAAATTCAAGCCTCCAAAGAATATAGTGGTGTTCATTTGAAAGATAGGAAGATAGCAGGAAACACAGCAACAAGAGATCAGTTATTAGAAAAGAAATAATAAAGAAAATGTAATAAATTAATAGATCGATATAAATATAAATAAATTATCAATATACAGCATAGGTGAAGTTTAGGTAATAATACAGTACCTTAGAGTAGAACTGTTTAAGTAATAATTAGTACTTTGCCCTCATGTAAAAATGGTGAGTTCCATTATTTTCTTATCATTAAATTATCATCAACAACTGATGCAAGGTCTAAATTGTTAATATTTCCAGTGTACAGGATTAATAACCTGCAATCTGTATTTGCCCTCATTACTGACTTCCTTCTCTTTTCTTTTCCTCTTTTCAGCGATTCTTCGACATCAATATTACATTCTCGAGATGAAATTATCACATTAATGACACTGCTGCTGCCTTTATAACGAGAGAGCCAAGGACATTCGTGTCGCAGAATATATGCTCCAGTGCAAAATACAAAAATTAGGATTAACTCCAACCTGCAATGAAGTGCAGTGAGGTTCGCAATCATTTTCTCCATAAGCATCTCATCTTCCACTGTCTTCACTTTGCTTTGATGGTCATACTCATTAATTCTCTTAGTTCATCTGAAACTAAATAATCCACCATATTGCAAATCAACACAGACATATCTAATATTGACAGTTTTCGAGATGGAAAACTCAGCCTTTCTGAAAGGGTGATGGTTCTGCCCACTCGTCAGCCTTGCCTTCAATTGATAGACCAAGGTTTGATCTGATGTGAGTCAGAACTTTTTATTCCTGTTCCATATGTGAATGTGTGTTGATTATTTCTATATATATATATAGCTATATAACTATACAATATGAAGATTATGTGAAGTATATGGTGAGGTTTAGTAATATATTTTTCCATAGAAGCATATCCCCATCTATATCCACTATCTGATACATATTTATATACGATGGTCATACACTCACACACACCTTCTATGGTTCATCTATACACACCAACAATCCATTCTCATAATATATATATATATAATATATATATATATATATATATATATATATATATAAATCAATATATAGGCGGTATCTATATATATTGCCAATATATATATATATATATATATAGGCTACAGTATATTATATCTATTTCTACAAAAATATTTTGTTATCCACATACTACTATTTTTACACATTGCTGCTACAATAAGTACCTCATTAACATCATTCATCCAAGAAAATCTAACAGGAATATCAGCCTACTGATACAAACTACAAAATCCATCCATTCACATTCCTGCATCAACAAAAGCCCACTTCTTCACAAGGCATCTCACATTTTTATTCACGCTTTCATGCAACTCATCAGTTGATGATGCAAAATGTGATTTTACCATCTCAAATGAAATAAGCAGAGAAATGCAACACACTTTTCAAATGCCACATTTCCAAGAGAATGTGGTGTCCTTACATCCATTCCTAATTTGCAGAAACAAGGACAGGGCTTGCAAGAGAGAATGCAACATGTACAAAGGAGCGTAGATCATCTTGGCCTATTTGATGGCACAGGAAATACAACCATAAGTGAAGACGTACAGAGTCAAACCATAGGTGCCCTTCAGGATATGCTGGAAGAGCTGGCAAAGGTGTGTATTGTAAAATAGTTGTCTGTATAATAATAATAATAATAATAATAATAATAATAATAGAAGTAGCCTGGTAAAGTTTTCATTTAGCCACCCCCTTTCAAGATTTCATTAGCCAATCATAAGTCATTTAAGATCATAATAATAATAATAATAATAATAATAATAATAATAATAATAATAACAATAAAATTTGAACATAAATTTACATAAACTCCAAAATTTCTTTGGATTCATCCTCATTTTTAAGTCAGGGTCCAACAGAACTACAGTTTTTTAAGTTATCACTTCCTTTCTCAAATGCTGCAGGGCTTGCTTACAGCAGAATAACTGAAATTAGTCTTCATCATTTACCTCACAGAGGTAAATGTATAGTCTTAGTTTCATTGCAATTTCCTCATCCACTTTATAACAAACTGCTTTTGCCAATTTCTTTCAGGCATCCCACCCATCCAAGAGATAAGGAGGCCCGTCAACAAAGATTACGAGGAATTCACGCTGGCCGACATTGATAGTGGAACAGTCTTTGGAGACCTCCCAGTGAGTACTGGTATTTCGATCGGGATACAGTTCTCACTCTGTTGTGACAAAAAAAAAAAAAAAAAAAAAAAAAAGGCCCTGGCTGCTGCATTATGGTTCAACCACCTGCTGACCTGCAATAAACAAAACCTCAGCACTGATTATAAAATAAAAGAAGGAAGAGCTCTGCAAGTAGATGTTGTTTATCAATGAAAGTTTTTGACTGCACAACTAGAAAAGTTAAAAGCTAACTTACGTTGAGTTTTACGAAATTGTTTTGTTGGAAATTCAATGTGCTTGTGTATTTATGGAGAAAGCTTCAGTTCCAAAATTAAAATAATAAAAAAATCTTGAAACACAGCTGACCTATGGGCTTTGTGACAAGGGATTAACCTGTTTACATATATATATATATATATATATATATATATATATATATATATATATATATAATGTAACTATATATATAATGTATATATATATATGTATATATATATATATATATATATTTATACATATATATACTTTATATATATATATATATATATATATATAGTTACATTATATACATTATATATATTATATATATATATACATTATATATATATATATATATATATATATATATATATATATATATATATATATATATATATATATATATATATATATATATATATATATATATATATATATATATATATATATATACTTTATATATATATATATATATATATATATATATATATATATATATATGTATATATATATATATATATATATATATATATATATATATACATATAATATATATATATATATATATTATATAATATATATATATGTATAATATATATATATATACATATATATAGTTATATATATATATATATATATATATATATATATATATATATATATATACATGCATACATACTGTATATTAAAATTTGGTATTTCTTCACTTCTTTTGCAGTTCAAGATGGATTATTTTATTGAAAACCTGTTGGATATACCAATCAAAGAGCCAAAAATGTCAAAAATACAAGCATATTCCAAGGAGGTATTCACAAAGTTGTTTTTAAAATCATTTCTGGCACTTATATAAGGTAGAAGTAGCCACTGTATGAGCATGTGACTGGTATGGAGAGCTTACTGACATTGTTGTTTCCATTGCATATTCATTGTCTTCTTTTGATATACGATCTTCTAACACAACATTGTACCTTATAATCACATACAAAGTGAAAAATGTACCCTGCCATTGTACTTTACAATCCATAAACAGTGCAAATGTACCCTCACCTTTTTGAAACACTATGCATTTAAAATTACAAATATGGTAAACTCACCTGACGGGCGGAAATCAACTTACAGCATGGCGGAAGAACGGATCCCCGCCGTAACTCGAGGACCTACTACTTTATAATTCATTAAATATATGTTATTTGGTATAAGGTTAGAATAACAAATGAATGAATCATGAAATTTAGGATATGAAGCCAAGTACTGGGACACCACCCACTCAATGCTGAAGACAGTGAAAAGAGAGAACAAGTGATTAGAAGGTTTGATAGAGAGATCCAGAACATAAATGGAGTAGTAGAAAAAGGACCAATGATGAAATTGGGACAAACCCTACAGTTGTACTAAGAGGTGACAGTTAGGAGGCTGGAAAACAAGATGACAGAAAGGAGTGGATGGATGAAGTTAAAAAGCTTTTTGCCTCTTGGAGGTAGCGAAGGGAAAAAGGCAATGATCGCATTCTCATTTAAACTACTGAATCAGGGATATAGCGTATGCTAAAAATTCAAAGCACCAGCCACTTAAACATACACAGAAGGCTCACTGACAATGACTGACCTTTTCACGAGAATGTGTACCCCACTAGGAATCTATACTTGATTTACAAAAGGAGAAATGATTCAACTAAGCCTAAAAATTCATGATCATCAAATCTAGACAGACAATCCCAAAAAAATTCTTTAATGAAATTTTGTTTCTTAAAAGTAACAAGGACTCAAACAAATCCAAAACATGACCAACAAGAATAGCACAAATAAAATATACAAACAAAAATGAATGCTCCTTAACAAAGGAACAAGAGTGGCATAATAAGGAAAACAAACACAAGAACAACAAAATTCATAACTAGTCCTCTATGCTAAAAGGAAATACTCTCGTGTTTGCAATGTCGCAATTATACTGTACTGATTTTGTCATCTGATGATGTCTTGTGAACTTAGCAAGGAAGAAGGTAATAAATCACTTGCTACTGAAAGCCACCCTCTTCATACACACACACACACACACACACACAGCAAGCACTGTTAGTAAACTACTATGTAATATGATTAAATAACATACAGTAATTAAACAATGTTAATATATTACCGTACTAACTAATTTTCGTTATTTCAGGCATGAAACCTATGCAAGACATCATGATGTTATTGTGGGTGGAACACATTTATGATGATCTGATTAGTCCAGTGATTTGCACCACCTGGAAGCCTGGATTACTGTTTCGACACAGTAACCAAAACTCATGGATGATTATCATGGCCATATCTTTACCTGACGACAATGCCTGAGAGACAGACACTTGAGAGTCAGGTATTTATGGTTTCTGATAAATATATTTTTCATGCTATATTTATCTAGTTATTTCACATAACTGCCTTTCCTACATTTCACTTATATACTGTATACTTTTGCAGATGAAACGATGATTGACCTCTACAGCAGAGCTTTTATGAAGTCTCAGGTCGAAACCTCAGGATTAGAGTTTGACGATGACTTTATAGAAGAGCTGAACAAGATGAATGGAGAATTTGCCAACCTGGATGAAGCCAAAACAGCACTTCAGGAGGATAAGGAAGATAGTGAGGTGAGACTTACCATCTGGCAATCTAGTTTGAAATATGTCATCCATTAATCAGAAAGAATTTTAATACTGTATTAAGACTGCACTTCAGAGTCAAGTTAGATGAACTTCAACCTTTAATCTTGAAAACCTGTCAATGTATGGAAAACTAAAATTCACTTTATACAGTAAGAAAAATTATCACAACATTACCTCCCCAAGAAACCAGCTAAGTTTTCACTGGATGTCAAGATATTTTGAAGGGTGCTGAGGCATTTCAGTCATTCATTAGTGATTTATGCTTTGCATTAGTGAAATCAATATTTCATGATATTCATGAATACCTTATCCTTTCCTGTTATGCATAATTTCTAAAGTCATCCTTCCAAGTGCTGGTCTCTTCAACTGTGAAATACAATTCACACTGATTTGGTGGGGTCTCAAGAACTGGGGCTATTTCAAGCATAAATTCAGAAATTTATAGTTAGGCCTTAATTTTAAACTTTAAAGGCTTCACAGCTGAAACCTCTTCCAACAGATTAGTATGGTTGGAAAATAACTCACTGAGAACCACAATTTCATGAAAACTACAGGAAAAGACTCTACTGTATCTTCCAGAGAGAACCAACTGACTACAGAACACTGTAAGTCTAGGTGATGTCCCTGAACCCCTGAAGTTTATTTGGTTTATATATAAATTTGGAAAATAAACAAATGAAAACCTACTGATGTATGAACTGCTATAAGTGATAAATTAGATAAGTTTCAACCCAGTCACTTAAGAATGTTCTTTGCCTAGTGATGGATTTGTAAGATTAAATGCAATTATTTCAAAACAGTTGGCAAAGCAACTGTGATTTCACTTATCACACTGCTTTAGAAGCATAAAGAATAACATCCACTGTTCTTAAAAGGTGGAGTTTCCTGCAGTTCCCCTACAGACACACAGGAGTTACATCTTATGGTCTTAATATGCCTGTGTAAGGCTAGTTCTCAATTCCAGTACTGTACACTGTTTAGGCTACCAATATTCCTTATTACATCTATGAAAACAATGAAGATAAAAGTGACTTTTACTAAACAACGTATCAGTAACTTTGATGTTTCATCAGTAATTCCCACATGGGGCTATGTCACCACCATACTACTATGAGGATGCACCTTCATACATCAACTATGCAGGGCTAGGACACATGATTGCCCATGAGCTCTTGCACAGCTTTGACTCCAAAGGCACTTTGAAAACTTTGCATCTGGTATGAGCAAATACTGTACTTATCATAAGGTAATGATATATAAACAATCACCTACTGCATTTGCAGTACCAATAATACTGCAGTTTTCCTCAAAAGATGGCATAATTAGAACTTCACTCAAATGACAATATACATTTTCTCAAGAGCTAAGTCACAATTATTCAGTAATCGTTTGCAGGGATGAAATTCAATAAGTTTAAGGAAACTCCTGATGATAAGAGATCATACGCTGACTAAGAACTGACTGCCTATCACAACAGCTCTCACATCTCTTCTGTACAGAGCTCTAAAGGATCAGTACAATTTCAAAGTTAGTATAAATCTTTTAACGAAACATTAAAACTTCTGATTTCTTTGCAATGTAGTTGTACAATTTCCTGCTATCAACCCAGCTGCAATCATGTGCTCAAATAAATCTTTTAATCAAACAAAAGCTGCTCTTTCTCTCCTCTCTCAATAATCATTTCTTAAAAAAACTAACACACGTAACCATTATCATGTTAAATTTGAAACATAAATTCAAAACCTCCAGGAATGCTTTCCTTTGATTGTAAGACTGAGTTATTTTTCAAAACTAAAATACAAAATTAATAAGCAACTTTCCGTCCCTTTCCCTGGAATATCAAAGCTCCACAAAGTTCACACTTGATGAATTACTAGCTGACGTAGCAGCTCCAAATCTGGCATGGAATGCATATAATAAAGGTAAGCAAACATTTCCATACAAGAAAATAAATTAATGGGATTGCAGGCGAGATATTACAAAAGTAGTCAAAAGAGTTAGAATTGGCAAGAAGAATAAATGTTCATTTGTATAAAGATAAGGGTGACAGAGTGACTTGAACACTTTAGGACATAACATTATTGTACTTTAGTATGACATGGTATGGTGTATGAATGAAAATTGAGATTATTACTGTAATGGAAACAAGAAAACAAAATGTTTGTTACAGGAAAGCAGTGAGGGTTTTGAGAAAAATGGAATGTGAATTTAAATGTCTGTTATAAAACTGTTATGCAAAAAGTTTTGAGACTAAAACTAATAAGTTGTAGCTACCAAACATAAACCTGGAAAAAGTTCATCACAGACATGACAGAGGTGCAAATGTATAAGGAACTGATGATATGGCGGTACAAAGGGGACATCCTTTGAGAAGAATTACAATTTCCCATAAAAAAAAAAAAAAAGATCTCTGCAGATGGGATATGAGGCTTCTGAATCAAAGGGAGTCTGAGACAAGCATGTCTTATTGTGAATGATGTGAAAGAAGGCTGGGCAATCATAAATGTTACCGTGAAGAGAACTACAAAAGGGTTGATAAGCCTGAAAGTGTTTGTAGAGGATTGCTCTATGGATAATGGAGAAAAAGAAGTACAGTACTTTATTAGTATATGTATTTTCAGTAAATGTAATGGAATATTATCTACAATTAGTCATTAACGTAAAGGGATAGCTGTTTAGTATTAAGAAAATACAGTAATAAGGACTCAGGTTTCATCTTTTCAGATCTTACGTCTGACTCGACACCAACAATAACGACCACTCGTAAGTATATATAAATTGGCATACATCACACACATCTCAGCCACATTACAAAACTCTCTCCCACATTCATCAGTCCCTTAACAAGAAGTGGCTCCAGAGAAAAAAAAAAAAAAAAGATAGTGATCACTGCTATATTTTACTGCAACTCCAGTCACAAAATGAAAAACCCCCACTGCAGAAAAACTTCCACTACATGAGCACTTCATACATCTATGCAGGATACTCATCAAATGCATGCTAAGCCATTTTACCTGTACAGTATTACTCCCTCTATTAACAATGATCAAAACTTCCTTGTTTCACCCTAGTGTATTTCAAAATTTTACGCTCTTTCCAAACTGATCAACCTCAATTCTTCTCCAAATAATCAAGTACCATATCTAAGAACAGTGTTCCACCATTCACCCTGCTAACCTTTTTCACCACTTGTATGCACAGCATTTCCATATTTCTCACTCCTCACCATTCCTTAACACTCAAGTACACTAGGCAAACAATTCATCTCAACACCTCCGAATTTTTTCTCATTCATTTGACATTATCCTTCACACCAACAAAAAAAGATTTACTATAATACTGGGGTCATATATGTAACACTAGCTTCCATACAAAGCATCTCTTTCCACACACTCTTCTTCCTTTTGTTCTTTAACTATTTTGTAACTTGCCTCTTTCTCTCATCCTTCCGTCAACCAACATATTTACTTTCTAAAATATCTTTGTGAAACTACTATTTCTTCCAACAGCCATATTAATATTCACTACTCCATTTCCAGTTGCCATTTACCCTCAAAACTTTACCCTTTCTCCTTTTCACTCACAACCTCCCACTTTGCAAACACCTTCAAACTTTTCCACTAGTCTCTGTATCATCTACAAATATCAGCCATAACACACTCCATCTCATCCCACAACCTTGCCTTACAGCTACAGTACTGCCTTTTCATATATACAAGGTATTAAAAAATTCTTTTCATTTTTTAGCCATGCGCCCCCGGGTATATAGTTGCACGATCGCGTCGCAGTGCAGAAAGCATGTTTGCTGCATCAAGAAATGAAAGCCATGCTCTTGGGATCACTGACACTAGCTTACACGAGAAGCATCTGGTTCACTGGGAGGATAAACCATTCAACAACTCTATTTCATCAAAACTGCCCAGGTAAAATTGTACATGCAATATCCCTCTGATTTATTTCTTTTAAAAATCCATGTTCATAATTAGACATGGAAATTTTAAAACCTTATTTGATACATTTAATCTTTTATGTTTAGTTTTTAAGATTCAGCATCTTGCCATCACCAAAGATTCAAAAATATTGTCAAAGACTATGATTGGTTAATTGTCAATTTGACAAACTGCTGACCACAACTTATCTACTACAGCTAAAGGACCACATTCTGAAGTGACTTTGGGGATAAGTGTTTCCAAAGAGATAAGTATAATCATGGATTTCTACACCTTAGCCTGAGGCTCTGGTATGCAGCAGAACTTTGGAACTATGTGTGACCAATGACCATCTCACTTTTAATGTCTGCAGACTTGTTCACAGGTTGAGGGTTGATTATTTTGCAAGGACTGACTTCATTTACTAATTTTTCATCTTCATCAAGATTCATTTGCTTTAATTTCTTCTCATGATTTCAGTTTGTGCAGATATAATATTCATAGCTTAGGTTTGTGTCATCTTAGCTGGGTAGATGCTTTTTGGCATATTTACAGAGGTAGTTTACAAAGGAAACTTATGCAAGCACTACTTTCTTCCTTGAGTTACACTCTTTAGTTGATGAGATTCTAAGTTACCACTTTTAAGCATTTTGGTTTTTGGTTCAGTATTGGTTCCTGGGCAGGGTAATATGTGTATGTCTATATCTGAGGGAACAAAATTACTGCATAGCACTTGAGTGGCACGGACACTTCATTGGGGAACACTAACTGTAGCAGAATGATCACTGTAATTGAATCATCAGGGATAAAATCAATTATAGTCAATCTGAGAAGCCCTGCAGAAGTTTGATCCACCATATGTGGGTACTGTAAAAGGATCTTTCACTGAACAGGTTTAGTCACTATAGGCAAGAACAGTCCCAAATCCATTGAATCAGAGAAGATAGACGAGTGCAAAGGAAAGAGTAGACCTCTCAATGTTCAACTGTGACTAGTGGAGTAAGCACTGTTGCAGGGACTGTCACTGGGCCATGTTTGGAAATAGTTGAAGGCATGGCCTCCAGTACACTGAGCCACAGAGGAAGAAAAATATCAGCAATTGATGAGCAGTCTCCAAAGAGGTCTGACAGTCATGACTCTGCTTCCATATGAAGAACTATGTCAAGACTGACAACAGTCATAATTATAATATCTATTGTTACTCTGTATGAAGCACAACCTGACAATAATGAATTGGGCTAAGCAAGCCAACCTTCAAATTCCCTCAAAGAAAGCAATCAGAGTCAGCTGAACAGTTCTTTGGAGACAACATTATGAACGCAGGACAGGGCATTGCAGCAGGGACTGTTACTGGAGCAAATTCATTCCCAATAATAAGAATGATTACTAGAGCCAGGGGTTAGAACTTGACTGTTAAAATAGTTAGAGAGCAACCAATCTTCTATAATGAAAATCCACGAATGCATACATAAATGACACAATTGAATTGAGGGATCAATCACATTCAAAACATAGACAGTGGATAGTTTCCTGAGGGGTTTAGAAGTGCTAGTGTGGCAAGAGAGTGCTCTTCTTTTGGACAAAGACTGTGAGCACTGGAATTACTAGGGACCCAGTTGGGAATAATATGCCTAATGGGGTTACAGCTAATTAACTTTTAATATAAGCCCATTACATATACAGTAGTCAAAGCTCCTCCTCCCCTTCCTCCAGCTTTACTCACAGCCATTCAATCTACAGAAAGTGAGACAGCACCATTGGATACCTGAGATCCTTGAGCACATGCAAAGGGCTTTCAAGGTGCTACCAGCTTCCTTCTTTTCATCTTTTTAGTATACTAATGAGTCTCGATTTCAACTGACACAGCTGCTGGGATGCCAGTATCATTATTATTATTATATTATTATTATTATTAAAGACACCTTTATGATAATGCAGTGGTGTTATTTTTATAATTGCATCACTACTAGGGCAATATTATTATTATTATTACGCATTACTATTATTATTATTTTTTTTTTTGGTCTATCACAGTCATCCTATTCCATCGGGAGGTTTTATAGTGTGGGTTCAGGTTGCATCCTGCCTCCTTAGAGTCCATCATTCATTTTTGCACACTTTTCTGCATGACTCCTAGAGCTTCTTAGGCATCTAGTTTTTCCAGATTCCTTTCAGGGATTCGGGGATCATGCCTAGTGTTCCTATGATTGCGGTACAATTTCCACTGCATATTCCATGTCCTTTCTTATTTTGACTTTCAGGTCTTGATACTATAAATTTTTCTCTTCCTTCTCATCTACTTCAGTGTCCCATGGTACTGCGACATCAGTGAGTGATAATTTTCTTCTCTTGATTTTGTCAATTAATGTCATGCCTGGTCTATTGGCATGTATCACCATACTGTTCTGATACTCATATAGTCCCAGAGGATCTTTGCCTGTCATTTTCTCATCACTCTCTCAGGTTGGTGTTCATACTACTTATTATTACAAGCTAGTTATGTTTCTTGCACAGGCTCCAGTGGAGGGCTTTGCAATGAATCATGCCTCTTTTGTACTGGTTCTGGTGCAAACTACCTCTTGTGAGACATTCGCTTGCTTTGTGGTTTATGGTCCTGTCTTCATATTGCACTTCCTGCATATGGCCGAGATGTTTTTCCATCTACTGTTCTTTGACATATCTGGTTCTACGGCCTGATCTTGTGCCGCTGGTGCATTCCTTCTGCTTCCCTTCTTGAGTTCTCCTCTGTAGCCATTGCCATGTTTCATAGCTGGCCAGTTCTTTTTGTCTGTCTCTGTACTGTCCGGGTGCATTGGTTTGTTGTGCCATTCCTCTCTGTTCTGTTTTTCATTCTCCTGTCTCTGTATATTTCTGGGTCTTCATCTACTTTAGCCACTAGTGTTCACTGGTTTTCTGATATTGCCCCAGTGCTCTGCTATCTTGATGTTGACGCAGTCCTTCTATGGTTGGCAGCCCTCTCCCGCTCCTCTTCATGTTATGTGGAGTCTGTTGTATTTGCCTGGGTGTAGTGCTTTGTGTATTGTCATGTGTTTCTAGTTTTCTGTCTACGCCACAGAGTTCAACCTTGTCGACTCCACTACTCCTGGCGCTGTATCTGATTACTGGTACTCGCCTATGTGTTTATGGATTTTGTCATGTTTCTGGCGTTGAGTTTGACTTGAGCATCACCTAAGTCTCTGCATAAATTCTTTCCTGATTGTCCTTCATCACTGGGTGTTTTATCCCTCCTTCTATTATTCCCAGGTATTTGTATCCTGCCTCATCTGTATGTTTGATGCTATTCTGTCTGGTGCTTTATCCCTTCAGTCCTGTTACTTGTTTTGTATGTCGACTAAGGCGCATTTTTCTATTCCAAACTCCATCCTCATGTCCCCAGATACAATCTTACAGTCTGGATTAGGGTATCTATTTTTGATGTTCTGACCATACAGCTTGATGTCGTCCATGAACATCAGATGGTTAATTTGTTGCCTCCTTCTTGAGTTGCTACTACACCATCTTCTGCAGTACTTTTGTCATGGGAATCATGGCTACTACAGAGTAGCAGGGACAGTGAGTCGTCTTGAAAGATCCTCTCCTGATGTTAACCCTGCTAGTCTTATCCCAAAGCTTGTAAGTACTGTATTTCAGTTTGCATAGTATTTTTTAATAGCTGATATGTTTCTCTGCCCCATTATATTTCAGGCATTCTATTAGCCATGTGTACATATCATGTTGAAGGGCTTTTTGTAGTCAACCCATGCCATGCTTAGGTTATTCTCTCCTCTACTATTCTTCATTACCATTTTGTCTATTAGCAGCTGGTCTTTCGTGCCCCCACACTTCCCTTCCAGCAGTCTTCTGTTGGTGTGGAATGTGTTTGTATCCTCTAGGTAGCTGTGTAGCCTTCACTGATGGTTTCTGTTAGTAACTTCCACATTATTGGCAGTTGGTAAGTGATAGTCTGTAATTGCTTGCTACATTTCCTTTGTCTGTCTTCTTCTTACTACAATGTTTTCCCTATGTGTCATCTGTTTGGGTGCATGGTGGTTTGTGATACAATGCTGGAGTTGTTCTGCTATTCGTGTGTAGGGCCTTGAAGTTTTTGAGCAGTATCCATGGACTTCATCGGGACCTGGGGCTTTCAGCTGGGCATTTTCTTGCAGTTGTGCCTGACTGTGTCTGTCGTGACTTTCGGTGAATCTTGTTTCATTCTCCCCATTTCTTCTGCTTTGATTTCTGGACATGTTGCATGTTTGTTGTGTGATACCGACGTCTCCATG
This sequence comes from Macrobrachium rosenbergii, assembly GCF_040412425.1. NCBI lineage: Eukaryota > Metazoa > Arthropoda > Malacostraca > Decapoda > Palaemonidae > Macrobrachium > Macrobrachium rosenbergii. The sequence continues at coordinate 41,711,985 of NC_089741.1, forward strand.
TGTTTTCCAGAGTCTTCTACTTGTCTGCCACAGAAATTCTGGTGTATGTCTCTTATTATTATTATTATTATTATTATTATTATTATTATTATTATTATTATTATTATTATTATTATTATTATTATTATTATTATTAATTATTATTATTATTATTATTATTATTAACGTCAAAATTCATATGCCAAAAATGAAAATAAGAGCTAATCAGCCATGCTACTGCTTCATTAATTTTTATAAATTCAGGTAATGACATCACACTGCCAAATGGTATGAAAGGCAATTCTGTAGTGATGAAAAAATCAGTGTTTAAAAATGCATACAAAATCAAACTGAACATAAACAATGTCTTTCGATGATGGGTATAGTCCCTTTAAGGTACAATAATCCTATATATATACAAATTATAAAACCCAGGAAAATTGTACTTATCCTTTAATTTATTGGTGATAAAAACTTTCAGTTCAGATGACAGAAGCACAATGTAACAAGTACCGAACTAAAAAATACTTCTGTTACTGAACTGGACAATTCTTTTGAGAAGGACAGTATTGCAGTGCTGTGTAGTATATTTACAGTGATTTTTGTGCTAAATGAGATGATAAACCACTTTACCCATTCTACAGACACAAAAGTTGGATTTAGTGTAAAAAGTACATCCACCAGTGCTTGTGTTTATAAATGAGATTATCCAGCTGATGTCTCATGAGTTTTGTTTGTCTTGGTTGGTTACAGTTGTTAAATAACTATCTTCCCACTCACAGAACCAGTGCAGTTCTACCAGTGGACTGGATCTCCTCGAGGTCATGGAAAACGAACACTTGCCACCTAAATTAAGGTAAGAAATACTGTAGTTGCATTTCTAAGGTTATAAAGTGAATCCTCTCTTTTCCTCTAAATAAATGAACAGAGATTAAAAAAAAACACTTAAATTCTATCCTCATAAAAGTTTTTACACAAACTTTTCACTTTGTAGTTTGAGATATGCAATGGTTTCTCTTCATTCTCCTCTGTCTGGACTCCATCAAGACTAAGATGGCTAAAATATCAATAACTAAATCATTTTTACAGTAACACCCCAATTCTGTCACATAAATAAAATTTTATTGTCGCTACAATCTAGTTTTTACATATGAGAGCATAAGGAAGACATACGAATATATTTCCAAGTTAATTCTGATTGCCTTCAAAATAAGCCACTATTCCTTTCAGAGTGAATCTACGGCTGGGAAACAACGAAATGTTCATGAAGGCCTTCAACTGTGATCGTAAGCCCAATCCTAAGATGAAACCCCCAGCTGGTGTCTGCTTTTATAATCCATCAGGGCAAGATTAGTGAAGCAAATAGGAAAGAAGGCCAAGTACAAACCTCTGCTACAGTTTGAAAGGAACTCAACCATCTCAAGAGCTTATTAGTTGTGTCAACTGTTATGAACCTGAATTTTATTCTCAACAAAACTTGTTCTTAGAACTGATATTAACACTATCTGGTGTTACTCAAGCCAGTGAAGGCAAATTACTTTCATAGGGTTGGCCTCTTCAAACAGATAAAAATTTATTTATTATGAGCTACAATTTTTATGTATCTTGTATGCTTCAGGTTTATAGATTTTTTAGTGTAGGTGCACAGTGTGTCCAAATCCATATAGATACCATGTCAAGTACTCATGTTTGTAAACCCATATATATATCACATAACTTACAGCACACACAATAAACAAGTTTTATACATTATTGTGTATATTCATCTAAAAATAAAAATAGTAGTAATGTACGAGCATACAATTATTTCACATAAGTCATATTTAGTTAGTTATAAACGATTTGTTTAACCAGACCTCTGAACTCTTTTAGGGTTCTTACATATGTCATATTGCTACAAGCAGTCATACACAGAACAAATTGCTGTTCACATAACTATACAGGCAGTTCCTGGTTTACGACGGGGGTTCTGTTTTTCCGCCACGTCGTAAACCGAAAATCGTCGCAAACCAAAAAATCGTTGAAAATCGTCAAAAATCCTAAGAAAACCTTACTTTTAATGCTTTGAGTGTATTGAAAACAATGTAAACTGCATTTTTATTGAGTTTTTCATAAAAAAAACCTCCAAATTCTCATTATTCTGCCGTTTTGGAGTCATTTCTTCCATCAGATCAGCATACGACGCGTCATAACCCCAGAACATGCGTCGTAAACCGGGAAATAATTTCTGATGACTATTTGAAAAGCGTCGTAACCTCACAACGTCGTAAGCCGGAACCATCGTAAACCGGGCACTGCCTGTAGCCTGTTTTTTATCTCATGGTAAAAATCTGCAGCAATTATCAATGAAGCTAAGCATAACTGGTCAAAGCTGAAGCACTCACTACCAACTAAAGTTTACAGTTCAACTACTGTCCATCAACCAGTCAAAAGCAAGACTGAAACTTTGATGATATTAACTGCGGATATTAACTGTCACCTCACAAACCTGACTGTATCATCATGAAAAGACTCACCTACAGAAGTTGATTGTTTACATAATTCACCACATTAGCTCATCAATCAGTACACGGGCTTAGACTTACCTGTATAGTGCCATAATGGAGTCAGAAAGCAGAGTCTTGTTTTAGCAATAATACTAATCCTGCTGTTCATAAACTATCCTCAATCATCCACTTTAGTAGTTTATGTTTACACTTTCAACCGATGAATAACTAAATAAAACTCATTTTTGTCTTGCCTTATACAGTAGTCTGTAATGATGAAGAACAATGTTTATAGAAAAATATATTTGTTTTATTACACCCCCACCAGTCACATGTCCACATTCGCTATAATATTTTAGCAAATAAGAAACCTCAGAGATCATACAAAATTATGGAAAAATCCTCTTTCCTAAACATACATGGGTATGTAGTTGATATGTCAAATCTAAGAGTTAGGCTTTCTGATAAAATGGTTTGTGTGTAAATAATATAAAATTTATTTTAAATTATTTCAATACTTCAAAACATAAGCAACTGGAAGGCATAATAAGAATATACATTTAGAACGTAGTGCAGGAAGACTACGTGGCTAAAGCTACCCTAATTGTTTTGATGCAACAAAGAAAATGTGCTGGCTCTTAAAAGGAGTGACATAGCAGCTGACTTCTGGAACATTCCTTCAACTGTATAAATACCAATGTTCTGAACCTCTTAATCCATTATCTGTCCACTGAGAGAGACAGTTGTCTGCAAAATATAATGCCGTAAAATCTACCCTTTCGGTGTTTTTTATACGCTACCTTTGCTATGTAAATTTATTTTCACTGGTCCATATGGCACTCCACTAAGCACATATGATGTAGTACTTGACCAAGATTAGTCATAGTTTCATAATTCTGGGTGGTTACCCACCACATTACATAAACTGGAACATAATTATATCTGGTTAGTAAAATATCCTGATGTAACAATAAATTACAACAATATCTGAGGTGAAAGTGAACTGTCATATGCAAAAGTGGGGACCTCACATCCTTGAACAGTACAAATTGATGCTACTGGATTTCATTCTTCAGTAATAAGGCAATCTATTATCGATGGGGTTGTAGTGAACTAATAAAAATTGAGCATATGCACTGTCCAATGCTACTGGTGCAAAGTCAAGCACAGAGGTGACAGCTGATGACAGATGTGTAGAGGACTTCCCCACAGCAGTGAAGTACTCAACTAGATGGCCTAACACCTTCAAAAATAAACTCTATCACCTTATCACTGTAAAAAAGCAACAAGCAACAGTAAAATATGAGGTTTATTCATGCCCTCTTATACACACCCTAAAATCAACACAATCTACTACCCCTGAACACTTCAACAATTCTATATATTAAAAATCAATTACTGTACTAATATTTCTATCCACTTACTATAAAAGTCTTCCATGAGCAATACAGAGAGAAGTATCCCATGAAATTGAAAAATCGTCCTTGAAAGGTACTTGCCCATTCTAATCTTTCTTTTTGACCTTGCAATTCAACAGTTTCTAAGAACAACTGTCTGGAAAGTTCCTGCAAAAGAAAAAGAAATCTTTGAGTAATGTGAACACTGGCAACAAGGTTCATATGGCATACAAGGGCACCTCCTTTTCTATTACATACATAGTACCTATAAAATAAACCGAACAATATTCTTCATCTTAACTTTCACAGTTAGCTGTAATTTCTGGTAACACATCTCAAGGATAAATAACATAAAAGATTACACTACAGATCTTAAGTAAATACTGTAACAGGACTTTCAGCTAAGTTTACTATTATATATATGCTAGCTTCTGTCTATGGTTTATGTTACGTTACCTTCATTGGAAATGAGTTTACTATGGCAGTGTTCTTGTTTCTCAATAACTACTTAGCCAAAATAGTACCAAATACTTGAACAAAAAATTGGTAAACCCACACAATTCTTTGAGCATTTTAATAATTTGATATCTCACCTCAAGAGCGGAAACCTCTTGCTTTATGGCGGTTAAACTCTCCTCTTGCTGACGAGTGCTTGTTGTCACACTGCGAAGAAGACCCCAAATACGAGAGCTTGATCCAGTGTCATCCTGAATCTATCATTAAAATACACAATGGCTTTTCAACTAAACCATATGACAAAAATCTGAATCTTCAGTATACCCATTAACATTCAAGTTTATGTAAATAATAAGTCAAAAATGTTTATGTAAATAAGTTAAAAATCTTTTGATTATCACTTACATAAAACCAAGAATGTTAATATAAAAGATAAGCAGGAAAGGGCATGAAATTATCAAACAAAAAGTAAAATATTACATAAAAGTACTGACCCAATGTACAGTACAGGCAGTCCCTGGTTAACAGCAGGGGTTCTGTTCCCTGCCGAGCGCTGCTAACAAAAATCGGCAATAATAACACTAATAACCTGCTTAATGGTGCCGCTAACCGGAGATTGGCACCACTAACCAGAGATCGGTGCCAAAAACCCAGTTAATGGCATCGCTAGACAAGTGCCGTAAGACCGGATCGGCGCAACCCGATGCCGCTGGTAAGCGGGGACTGCCTGCATTACTGTGAAAGCTCCTGTTTAGATTCTTTTGACTTTAATGCATATTTATACATATAAACACTGTACAATATAATACCTTAGAAGAGTACCTCTCTTTCTTTGAATGTGCTATCCTTTTCTTTTTGCTCGAAATGACATCAATAGTTTGCAGCAGCCTATGTTCCTGAGACTGAATGTCATGTTTCGTAACTGGACGCATGAAAATAATCATAGATGTGCATGGGTAGTTCACAGCACCAAATCCTGATAACGCAGCCATAACCGTCACCCCTATGACACCAATGCGACTAATACTCTGTCAATAAAAAATCATAAATACAATGTAGTAATACCAAATAGTACAGTAGTTTGTCTTGAAACACACGACTTCCAATCCCACCTACGAAAAGTACTAAGCATATCCTGTTTGAATGAATGAATAACCATTCAACAACCACTGCAGGGATCAAATTCAATGGTGCATGGAAAATGGAGATGAAAACAGACCCAAAACTGATTGAAACTAGTGACTGCCTGGCAGAGAAGCTCTCAAACACGTTTTACACGAATGGCTCAACTGAATTCCAGTGCAATTTCAGAGTTAGTGAAAATCTTTTAGAACCTGACTTTTAAAAAAGTTATTTTACTAAATTGTGCAGTCTGCAATTCCTTGTCACTTTCCTTTGATATTTTTCTATTCTTTCATCTAAAGACAAATCACTGTAATTACAGCATACCCCACTAACCTGTAATTACAGCATATCCCACTATTTTGTCCTTAAAGAATCCCCATTAGATTTAAACCTGACGAAATGTTCCTCAGGATGTGAGGAAGCATAAACTTTTCTATAAAAATTGAGTTCAAAATGACTGACTAACAGCAAATTTGTCATCTTTTCCCTTCTGTACACTTCAGCTCAACGCAAGCCTGAACCTCGACGAGCTACTAGCAGATTTAGCAGCAACAAATCTGGCATGGGATACATACAGTACATTAAAGGTAAGCAATAAATGAGTAAGTCAATGTATCTGCAGAATTAAGACACTAAAGATATCGAGTATGTAAACTTTTATTATGTTGTATATATATTTTTTGTAAATACAAAACCCAAAACTGTTTGTACTTTGACATTTAAGCACATGAAATCTGTTTCCAAGACAGTAAGTGTTGGAGAGATAATCTTATAACTCTGGTCCTTCCTTAATTATTTTTAAAGAAATGTTTTACCTCATATTACACTGATGGTGTATGTTTGTCATTCTCTGTAAAATTCTCAATAACTACAGCAAGTCAGAAGCTCTTCTTTTCTTCCATTTAAATGGCTTAAAGGTTGTTCTGCCAGCATTCCTTCTATGGAAGTTAGTTTTCCTTTGACTACACAGTCGGATGACTGTTCCCTTCCCTCTACTATCAAATTTTGTGATTATTTCTCTTTTGTTTCCAATGACTCATGTGACTTTCCTTCCCTTGAGAACCAGAACTCGTTTCCTTTCGGGTAAAGCATTCTTTATTCATCTTTGTTTCTTTGGGTCCAGGTTAGACAACATTTAGTTGCCGACCCCACTAACCCACTAACCTTGGAATTAAGAAATGAACCCACCAAAAAAAAAACTATGAGGCAACAAGTCAATACTATATGGTCATGCAAGGGTTCTGGAGCAATATAAGAATATGGGAACAGAGGAGTTCTGTATAAGTAAGAAAACTGTAAGAAAATATTAAGCTCATCTCAGTACATTCTTGATAAAACATTCCTTTGTACTGAGACATTGGGCATTTATTTACTGGTATCTTATATTAAAAAAAATATCTTAGTTTTCCTTATTTCTATTCTCTGTTAACCTGGCTAAAGCCTGAACACAATTTATCAACATGTACATATTTATGAAACATTTGGTATTAAATGGACATTTTAAACTAAGCATTCACAAAAACTCAAATTTACACTTTTAAGTGATATCATCATTACCATCATCCTGGGTTAAAAAATGGCACAAAACGTAGACTAACTAGAGGATAGGATGAACAAGTGTTTAGGAAAATTAATATTTTCAATAGTTATTGGTAATCACCAACTGATATTCAAACAACACTGATTCTGTTTCAATCTTTCAGACTTGATGAGCCAGCGTACAAAACCCTTGTCGTCAACAACAATTTGTAAGTAAATTTAAAACATGACTTAATTTCCATAACAAATAAATATATAGATAAATAATATATATATGCAGTAAACCCCAATATTTGCGGTCTCACAATTTGCACTCACCTATTTGCGGATTTCTCTAAGGAACATATAAACGCATTATTCACTGAAAATTCGCCCATCCACCGTATTTTTCACTGAGAAATATTTATAATTACTGTATTTTCATCTCATCTGCATGACTGAATGCACTTTTTGTGATAAAACTATTAAAATACTCAGGTAGTGCTTGAGTTACGATAATCCGATTTTGCAATGGGGTAAGCAATTAATACCGATACAACGATATTTAAAAAATATTTTTAAATTTCGCGCAGGCGCAGGCAGCAGCATACAATCAGGCAGCGAGAGAGACCAAATTACAATGGACCAACTTCTTTTCCTCCATCTCTTGATCCCATCATCTAGTTAAAAAAGTAAAGGAGAATGATATAAGTATTGTAAGTAACGTTATACTCTGCGTAAATGTGTACAGCCATAAACAACCGACCGAGAAACTGTTGTCTTGCTTAACACCAAATCAGATAACATCAGCCGTTTTGTTTGTATTTCAACCATCGTATGGTAATAAACAATTACCGCAGTTGTAGTATAAATGGCATTAAGTAGAATAGGACTGATATATTTTTACATTATACCCTTATTTGCTGTGGATAAAAGATTGGCAAGGAAATATTCTGCTAAATTTAAGCTCGACCATAATTAAAATTGGAGAGAAAGTATTTTTAATCAGCTTCACAGGAATGAAAGGGCATTGCACATATTTTACGCCGATAAACAATAAATACATAAAGCTCGTATTATGGTGAAATCAAGTGAAAACAGCGAACAGAATCTTTATTTGTTTTACACAAAACAAACGGCCCCAAACAGCCAACATCATCTATTAATGAAAAATATAGCTAAATTAATTTCACAACAAGACGCATTTACGTTGTATTTCGATTAAAAATACTTCGTACAATATAAAATAACCTTGCCCCATTATAAATAAAGTATCTAAGAGATTCATTTACACTAACTAGAAGCAAGAAAAGCAATCTGAACTGAGTTAAATATAGCAAAATAAACTTCCCGCCTAATCAATTTCCAGACCAAAACATTGATCGCAATTTATGATACAAAACCAATATAAGAATATATACAATATTGGATACAGTGAAATAAGGAATATCATTTTAAAAGATCCATGGAAATGATGCATATTCTCTATGTTGATGTTTGTATAATACGATATGTGATTATAAGGCTACAGTATATGTATACGATATACAAAAATGTAGGCTAAGCTAATTCTTGTTTGTCATTCAATTTCTCTTTCTACTGAATTATCATAAGTCACTCTGCATGAACCTCCAGAATTAGCTGATATTGTTAATTACTATACCGTGTATGTATAGAGTATAATTTATAGTGTTGGCTAGGCTACCATATGTGTATGCATGGTACTGAATACCCTAGTGTAGGCTAGGCTATATTCGAGATACGTTTTTTCCAATAAACGATTGGTTTTTTGGAGCCAAACCCCATTGTAAGTATGATGATACCTGTATAAGCATTTTGTTTTTCTTTGTGTTTTGAACTATCAAAATAGGCAGTTCTAAGTGTTTTTAGAAGGGTTCTAAGTATTCGTGAGGTTTAGCTATTCACTTGGGAGGCAGGGGGGATGTAGTATGCATCCCCCACAAATCAGGAGTTTACTAATATAGTTTACATATAAATATATATATATATATATATATATATATATATTAATACATATAAATATATATATATATATTATATATATATATATATATATATATATATATATATA
>NC_089741.1:41723537-41786037 GCF_040412425.1 Macrobrachium rosenbergii
GCACTGGGTCAAGAACGGATGCAACATAATAAGACATATTCTTCATTTTCTCTTCACACATCACACGCATCTAAAATCTGAAACCACCAGCGTATTCAGGGTGAATTTATTGTATGAAAACACAAGTTTTATTTTACCTTGATCGCATGAATGATGCAAAATCCGATGATAAGTAAAAACAGGTATAAAGAATTAAATGCTTCTCGCTTCACTTTTACTGGTCGTAATTCCTTTGTGTTTTATCTTACTGATTTCAGAAAATCATGATTTAGTTGTACAATTAATATCGAACCCAACGGTATGACCAAGACCTTCTTATCTTGTGCAAAACGTGAGATTAATGAAGAAATATAAACATATTGCTAGTTTTCTGAGCTACCTCCCGGTACCAGCCAATCAGAGGCCGCCAAACAAACGTCTCTAGGCCCAAGAATCTACCTTAAATGAACCAGCTATAGTTTCGAGGTTTTAACATACCACATAATCAGGCATCTAAAAAATAACAAATAAATACTGTAAAAAACACTCATTAAAATAAAATAAAATTAAACACATCAAAACTAACTACCAAGAATCAAAATTGAACTGTACCGTTTAACCTATAAAAACAAGAATCAAGAGAGAAATATAAGGCAAATACTAAGACAGTTAGACAAGATAGGCACAGAATTAAAAACAAAGCAACTCAACTGACCATTCATTATTACAGAGTGAAGGTTTTTCGCTGATGGTATATAATACAGAGTGAAGGTTTTTCGCTGATGGTATATAATACAGAGTGAAGGTTTTTCGCTGATGGTTTATAATACAGAGTGAAGGTTTTTCGCTGATGGTATATAATGTTTCAGCTGTGGTTAGCTCTACATCACTACATCGGCTGGCTATATAGAAAAAGAATCTAGACTCTGAGGATGGGAATGCTCACGAATGGCATTAAATGCTTGTTTGTTAAGTGGCCTGTTTGTTCTAAATGATCGGCCTAGGTGTTCAAAGGCACGGACACGATACTGGCGCTTTGATTTGCCAATATAAGTTGCATTACAGCAACTTATATTGGACACCGTGTTTTTGAACTTAAAAAAATCTTGTACTGCATTTTTAGGCCTGAATATGACTCTTGAGACTGGCTTGAGGGTAAAATTCCAATAGTAATTTAGATAAACTGTTTCTCAAGGAAAAATTGCTTTTACCCATGTAGGGCAAGGAAAAATAAATAGCTTTATTTACTGTCACTTTTGGGGGACGTGGACATGTTAGGTTTTGGATTTGTTTACCAATGTATGTGTCAATAAATTCAGCGCCGAAACCATTACGAAAAAGAATATCCTTGATACAAGAAAACTCAAAATGTAAGCTAAAATAATCGGAACAAATCTGAAATGCCCTGGTCACTAAAGTTTTCACGAAGTTCCTCTTAAAATCAATGGGTATAAAAGGTGAAAATTTGGTCGAGTCCTGTGAAAGTTGGCTTTCTATACACCTCTGTTTGAAACTCACGATCTTTACGGCTTACGAGAACATCGAGAAAGGCAAGCTTTCCATCAGTCTCTGCTTCTGACGTAAATGTAACATTTTCATGCCTAGAGTTTAAATACTCTAGAAACAAAGGAATGTGAGTGGGAGATCTGAAAATCAAAAAAAAAAAAAAAAAAAAAAATGTCATCTACATGGCGTTTATATAGTGAAAGACACAGGACATTCTTTTAACCATCTAACCTCATGGTAAGCATGAAACGCATTGGCTAACATTGGGCCCTGCGGATTTCCCACGGCAACCCCTTGGGACCTTCTGCTTATAAAGCTTTTCATTGAAGATGAAGAAACAGTCGGCTGCTGCTGGTGGAGATAAAAGTTTATGAAGCTGAAGTTTCGTAAAATTTAGAATTTTATCAGAATCGCTATATAAATTATTAATGCAAATATCAACGGTTTCAACCATTAATTCTCAAATCTCCCACTTACATTCCTTTGTTTCTAGAGTGTTTCAACTCGAAGCATGAAAATATTACATTTACGTCAGAAACAGAGGCTGATGGAAAGCTGGCTTTTCTCGATGTTCTCGTAAGCCGTAAAGATGGTGAGTTTCAAACAGAGGTGTATAGAAAGCCTGCTTTCAGAGGACTCTCGACCAAATTTTCATCTTTTATACCCATTAATTTTAAGAGGAACTTGGTGAAAACTTAGTGACTATATGGCATTTCAGATTTGTTCCGATTATTTTAGCTTACATTTTGAGTTTTCTTGTATCAAGGATATTCTTTTTGTAATGGTTTCTGTGTTAAATTTATTGACACATACATTTAGTAAACAATTCAAAACTGGCAAATTACATCCCCCAAAGTGTGACAGTAAATAAAGCTACTATTTATTTTCCTTGCCTCATGGGTAAGCAGTTTTTTCCTTGAGAAACAGTTTATCTAAATTTACTATTGGAATTTTACCCTCAAGTCAGTCTCAAGGGTCATATCAGGCCTAAAAATGTAGTACAAGAGTTTTTTAAGTTAAAAAACACGGTGTCCAAAGACCTACAGTCATCTGTAGTCTATAAGTATACATGCAGTTGCTGTAATGCAATTTATATTGGCAAATCAAAGCGCCAGTTTCGGGTCCGTGCCTTTGAACACCTAGGCCGATCAATTAGAACAAACAGGCATTTAGTGCCATTCGTGAGCATTCCCATCCTCTGAGTCTAGATTCTTTTTCTATATTAGCCAGTCGGTCTAGTGATGTGGAGCTAACCGGTTCTGGTCGTTTCGGCCGTAAGTCACGTTAGGCCGTAACATCCAAAACAATGTAAGACGTTACGTTTATGGTATTTACCGTTATGTTCATGGTATTTACCATTATTATTTCATGTTTTATTACATTCCCAGAGAATTTAATTACTAAACACGGCGCCCATTTTGCACGTAAACGTGCTTACGGCCGAAACGACCCGAATGCGAGCTAACCACAATTGAAACATTATGTACCATCAGGGAAAAACCATCAATGCAATAATGAACGGTCCGTCGAGTTGCTTTGTTTTTAATTCTGTGTCTGTCTTCTGTAACTATCTTTGTATTTGCCTTTTATGCCTCTCTTGGTTCTTGCTTTTATAGGTTAAACGGTACTATTCAATTTTAATTCTTGGTAGTTTGATGTGTTTAATTTTATTTTATTTTAGCGAGTTTTTTTTTCACTCTATTTATTCGTTATTTTTTAGATGCCTGGTGACAGGGTGTGTTAGAACCTCGAAACTAGTCGTAATAAAGAGTGTTTCAAGTACTGTAAGATCTACCTAGTATATATATGTATATATATATATATATATATATATATATATATATATATATATATATATATATATATATATATATATATATATATATTGTGTGTGTGTAATTGTCATATGACATCCTAATCCAACCAGTTAGATAACTCGAGGATTCCTCCACTGTTCGGCCGTTCAGCCCGCCTCTATCAGTCAAACCGGATTCTGCATAATCTTTGAAGTAATTATCATTTTACTTTATTTTTCTTGTTTTTCCTTCCATTCTGTAACTTTCCTCTGGCGAGCAATCGCATCCACTGAAATCTACTAGTACCATATCTTTCATTGTCATTACTGTTACCAATATTACGGCTACAATTACCACCATTATTATTATTATATCATTATCATATGCAACAATAAAGGGCTTTAACAGAATAGCATACAGTATTTAGGCCAAGTGCTGGGATCTCTGAGGTCATTCGGCGCTGAAACAGAAACTGACAGTAAAAAGGTTTTAAAAGTTGCACTACGAAGCAATTGTTAGAGAGGGTGGAAAGTAAGATGGAAGAGATTATGAACGAAGGTACAGTAAAAGAAATGAAAGGGGTTGCAGCTAGGGGCGGAAGGGACGCTGCAGAAAGCTTAAATAATGCCTACATTTTGAGAGGTGCACTGACAGCACCGCCCCCACCCGTGAGGTAAGGGCTTTGACAGAAGCATATCAATCTGCATACGAAGCCTCTAAATGTGTTTCCAAGTTCAATGATCAGCCTGTATGGATAAGGTTCTACATTTTCATGGCTAATAGCCTATGGCCTCTCATGTGTGAGGTTATATAAATTCCTTTCCCAGCCGCCAGCCCTACCAAGACCCCACCGCAAAAAAGGACACCACTAAATGACACATATTGACTAAAACTACCAATTTCCTCTTCGTTCCAGGACAAAATTCCCGCGAATCAGTTGCCTGCAACGAAGGCATCGCTGGACTACGGCCACTCGAAGGAACCACGCAGAGAAAAGGGTGGTCGCAGGAGGAGTGGGCCACCCCCGGAAGGAGTGAGGGATTGGGAGTTAAGGGCTTCCTATGTCTTTAGGGAACACGGAAGGAAACCAGGAGGGGAACCAACCATGGCGGGGCTGAACAAAAGGACCACCTGCGCCCTGGCAACGGTGGCCATCATCTTCATCATAGTGATCATCATCTTGTGCCTGGTGCCTTACCCTTGTCGTAGACACGATCCGCGCCCGGAATGTAAGGTGAGAGAGAGAGAGAGAGAGAGAGAGATTGTGTAGGAGTTTACGGGATTTTTCACATATTGCAATCTTGTGAGACTGCACTCAAGACACATCTTGTCATATGCCTTCCCTCGTGTGTTGACATTATACCGACTGGCGCCATGTTTTTTTTTCAGAGCCATAATGCTTTCGTTTAAATTATCATTATAAACATTATTATTATAACCAAAAACTCTCGTGAGAAACCGCTGCGTGAAATTTAATGTAATTTTACTGTGTAGTACCTGTCGGAAAAAATTTTTTTTTTTTCTACATTTTAACAACTTAGGTCACGTGACATGACGGCCATATTTGATTGCGTTTAAAAGCTAAAAAAAAAAAAAAAATCGTTTCCTACGGAATGGCAGATAGAAATTCCGCCATACCTGGCATGTATCGTCTCCAAATGCTGGAAAATAAAAGTTGATAAATTGACATAAATTCACATCCAAATTATGCTACGGCAGCCGTGTTTTCTTGGTCACGTGACTTGAAATTGGTGAGAGTTTACTATTACTTTACAACTTTTCTTTAATTGTATCCAAAAAGTATATGTAGGCTACTGATGGTGAGAGCAAAACAGAATTCGTGTTGAAAAAGCTTATTAGCATATCACACACAAAACATATATATATATATATATATATATATATATATATATATATATATATATATATATATATATATATATATATATATATATATATATATATATATATATATATATAATATATATATATATAATATATATATATATATATATATATATATATATATATATATACATATATACCATGTATATGTATATAGTGGAGCAATCTGAGGAAAAGTGGATTAATACTTTTATTTGATGCTTCTTTTGTTATCTTATACAGTAAAAGAACACAAAAATTACATACCTTTGAGTTCAATAAATGTACTCAAGTTTAATGACAGAATGCAGTTCAGGAGGGAATTCTTCAGTTTTCAGTCAAGCCCCAAAAGAAATAATCACTCCGAAAAAAAATTTATGTGCTGCACATCTGTGATACTATGAATAACATTTTGCAGAATCCAAAACAAGTACTTTTAAAAGTAATGTACAGGAATCTGTGATAATCTGAAATATTAATAAAATATAATTTTGCAGGGCCCAAAACAGTTGCCCTATGAGGGTGACTTTACAGATCAGCAGACAACATCAACAGCCACTCCCTCAACAACAGTGACAACCACATCACCAAGAAGGAAGCCAACAGAATCCCCTACAACATCCCCACACCCACCAACCTCAACCTCAACATCCCCACACCCACCAACCTCGACCTCAACATCCCCACACCCACCAACCTCGACCTCAACCTTAACATCCCCACACCCACCAACCTCGACCTCAACATCCCCACACACACCAACCTCGACCTCAACATCCCCACACCCACCAACCTCGACCTCAACATCCCCACACCCACCAACCTCGACCTCAACATCCCCACACCCATCAACCTTGACCTTAACATCCCCACACCCACCAACCTTGACCTCAACATCCCCACACCCATCAACCTTAACCTTAACATCCCCACACCCACCAACCTCGACATCAACATCCCCACACCCACCAACCTCAACCTCAACATCCCCACACCCACCAACCTTCACCTCAACCTCAACATCCCCGCACCTATCAACCTCGACCTCAACATCCCCACACCCACCAACCTTCACCTCAACCTCAACATCCCCACACCTATCAACCTCGACCTTAACATCCCCACACCCACCAACCTTGCCCTCAACATCCCCACACCTACCAACCTTAACCTCAACATCCCCACACCCACCAACCTCAACCTCAACATCCCTGCACCCATCAACCTCATCCTCAACATCCCCACACCCACCAACCTCGGCCTCAACGCTCCCACACCCACCAATCTCGACCCCAATATCCCCACATCCACCAACCTCGACCTCAACATCCCCACACCCACCAACCTTGACCTCAACCTCAACATCCCCACACCCACCAACCTCGACCTCAACATCCCCACACCCACCAACCTTGACCTCAACATCCCCACACCCACCAACCTCGACCTCAACCTCAACATCCCCACACCCTCCAACCTTGACCTCAACATCCCCACACCCACCAACCTTGACCTCAACATCCCCACACCCACCAACCTTGACCTCAACATCCTCACACCCACCAACCTTGACCTCAACATCCCCACACCCACCAACCTCAACCTCAACATCCCCACACCCATCAACCTTGAGCTCAACCTCAAAATCCCCACACCCATCAACCTCAACTTCAACATCCCCACACCCACCAACCTCGACCTCAACCTCAACATCTCCACACCCACCAACCTCGACCTCAACCCCAGCATCCTCGACCTCAACATCCCCACACCCACCAACCTCGACCTCAACATCCCCACACCCACCAACCTTGACCTCAACATCCCCACACCCACCAACCTTGACCTCAATGTCCCCACACCCACCAACCTTCACCTCAACCTCAATAACCCCAAACCCACCAACCTCGGCCTCAACATTCCCACACCCACCAACCTCGACCTCAACATCCCCACACCCACCAACCTCAACCTCAACATCCCCACACTCACCAACCTCGACCTCAACATCCCCACACCCACCAACCTCGACCTCAACATTCTCATCGTCAACTTCATCACTCTCATCAATTTGGTCAACTGAGGAATCACCACTGGAAGAAAACACAAATGGCGCCGAATCCTCCACTCACAGTACAGAATCCAGTCTCTTTGCTGATGAAGATGGTACTACAACACCAGTGTCTGACTTACCTAAGACTACAATTGTGACTGAAGCTTTTGATAATGAAACTACTACAACAAACTAAAATAAAACCCTTATCAATACTGGAACTAATCATGTACAAAAACTATTTTTTTTCTCTTTTCTAGCACTTAAAGAAGTGTGTGACACGAAGGTGTGCAGAGAAGTGGCAAGACGGATGCTGGACATGATGGACCCAGAAGATGTTGATCCCTGTGACGTAAGTCATGACTATAACAGATCAGTATTGAGCTTTGAACTTGAAAAACAATACAAACTGCAGAACGAAATCCATACAGTAGACAATTTAGGAGCGTCATGCTCCCTCTTCATTGTGGAGACACTAAAATCAAATTGTCTCCCGACTGAAGAAAGAGCATGATGATCCACAACAGTGTGGTTTTCTTAAATATATTTGTTCATTATACTCTTTCTTTCTTTATGTTTTGGGTAACACTATTTTCCAATTGACATTTTTAATAAGAACAATATCAAGGCAAAAAGGCTTAAACTTATAATTTGCTTTCAACAAACATTCACTGAAGACTGAACAGGTAACATGGCTCCTAGAAATAAGAATGATAGAACAGCATTCACGACACTCTTGCACATCAACCATTCACGATACAGGTATAGTGCTTGGGAGTACAGTACTTTCTTTTTACATTTTATCATAACATCCAGTGTTCACAAATAGCCCTAAGCTATCAAAATGTTCAACACCTATTTCAAGTCTGCCTGTACATATTCTACAGCTTTCTTGAGTATTCTGTCCAAGTTATACATGAGCCTACTGTTAATCTTCTATGAATTATTATTACTTCTCTCAAGAATACTTTATGACTAAACCATATTCCCAGACTCTGCAAGTCAAATCGGAGTAATCTAGAGCTACAAGATTGTCACAGGGACTAAGCTGTTTGAGCATGTAACTAACCGACCGAGTACATAGGGAACAGCCATGGGGCATCTGAATTAGCGTAACAACTCGTGGTTTCATGTATATCACAAAACCTAGAGTATACCTCCAGTGTTGCACTGTACACAGTACTGTGCATAGCTGAGTTTGAAAATTCTGTTCCCTTTGTTTTCTTCCTGTCCAGCTGTCCAACTTGTTTAAATTTACCTTTGGACAAGCTCTATGAGTCTAGATATGTGGATCAGTGGTCTATGTAAACAACACGGTAGTGATATAAATTTTACATATCTATCCGGTGACTTTTACTACAACTATTTTTCCTAATTCCCTTCCATCTTTTTCCTTATGAAGGACTTCTACCAGTATTCATGTGGAGGTGTGCTAGACGACCACTTTCTGAAACCAGAAGACCCACAGGTTTTTGCAGACAAAATCATTAAAGGCAAGTGTTTGTAAAGGAGCTGTTAAAAGTAACAGGTTAACATGAATTGAATAATTTAATACACAAGTTCTTAAGCACTGCTTTTGAAGTAGGTCAGTTGGAACTCATTTTAAGAACAGTGCAAACAGTCTACAAAGAGGGTGATAAATAAAATTGTAAGGTGAAATTATGCAAGTTCCATCTATTTTGCATACTAGAAAATATATTTATATATCCTTGTTGCTTAAATTTTGGCGAGTATTTTCTTTCAGCAAATTATTTTAAAACTTTTTTTCTCACTAACCGCAACTCACTGTTTGGGCTTTTTTTTCATTATGATAAATTACAACACCTCAACTGAAAAATGACACTGAAACAATTGGAAGTGGTCACTTCCCTATGTTGGAAAATGCCATGAAAAATTATCAACTTAGTTTTCCATCTAGTAACTGTTGGTTCTAATGAATGCACCCCTAAATAAATTCTAGTAACCTTACACATTTATGCAACTTTAAATAGCAAAAATTGACATTTTATTCTTCTCCCTACAGAGGCCCTAACCTATGGCCCAAAGGACGATGAAGATCTGAAAGAACTCTTCGTCACGTATGATTCTTGCCTGAACTACAGTAGCTATGACGAGGCTGAACGCCTCACGAGAGCTCGGGAAGTCTTTATGGAACTTGGGTATCAATTCAGCCCACTGACAGATTCCGATTTTGATCTTGGAGAAGCTTTGCTCAAAATGATGAAGAGGCACTTGTATGTACTGTAATTTAAGGGAGAATGGCTTGTCCTTCTGGATTAGAGTATTATTATTATTATTATTATTATTATTATTATTATTATTATTATTATTATTCAGAAGATAAACCCCTATTCATATGGAAAAAGCTTACAGGGGACACTGACTTAAAATTCAAGCCGCCAAAGAATATGGTGGTGTTCACTTGAAAGAAGATAAGGAATATAATAGGAAACACAGAAACAGGAGGTCAGTTATTAGAAGAGAAATAATAAAGAAAAGGTAATAAATTAATAGATCAACAGATATAAATATAAATAAATTATCAATATACAGTACAGGGTGAACTGTTTAGGGTAATAATACAGTACTTTACCCCATATAAAAATGGGTATAAAAGCACGTTAAAACGAAGAAGAAGAAGAGTAGTAATATTTTAGGTAGAAATTACTATCTGTATTGCCCTCATGTACGTTCCTTTGCGAGTTCCATTACTTTCTATCATCTAAATTATCAATAACAACTGATGCAAGATCTAGAATGTTATATATGCTCCAGTGTACAGGATTACCAACCTGCAATCATCAGTAGACATCTAAATAAGCCTCATTACTGACTTCCTCCTCCTTCTTCTTCTCTTTTCAGCGCACCATTCTTCGACATCAATATTGACATTGCTCGAGATGAAACTCAGCCTTTCAGATTAACGATGGTTCTGCCAACCGCTGCGTCAGCCTTTACCAACGAGAGAGCCAAGGACATCTGTGTCGCAAAATATAAGGCAAAAGAAGAGGAGGCAAAATACAAAAAATTAGCTTTCGACATTAACTCACAATATGAAGATTATGTGAAGTGCATGGTGAGGTTTGGTAATCATTTTTCCATACACGAAGCATCTCCCCATCTGGTCCACTGTCTGATACACTTTGCTTTGATGGTCATACCTCATTAATTGCCTTCTATAGTTCATCTGAAACCAACAATCCACTCCTCACATATTGCAAATCAACACAGACGTATCTAACTTTGCCAATATATGCACAGCAAAAACTAAGCCTAAGTTATCTATCTACTATTTTTACACATTACGTACAGTACATACAGTACCTCACATTAACATCATTTATCCAAGAAAATCTAACAGGAATATCAGCCTACTGATACAAACTACTATATCTATCCATTCATGTTCCTGCATCACCAAAAGCCCACTTCCTCACAAGGCATCTCACATTTTCATCCACGTTTTTATGTCACTCATCAGTTAATGATGCAAAATTTTATTTTACCATCTCAAATGAAATAAGCAGAGAAATGCAACACACTTTTCAAATGCCACATTTCTAAGAGAATGTAGTGTCCTGACATCCATTCCTATTTCTGCAGAAACATGGACGGGGCTTGCAAGTGAGAATGCAACATATACAAAGGAGCGTAGCTCATCTTGGCCTATTAGACGACACAGGAAATAAAACCACAAGTAAAGAAGTACAGAGTCAAGCCATAGTTGCCCTTAAGAATATGCTGGAAGAGC
Organism: Macrobrachium rosenbergii; assembly: GCF_040412425.1. Classification (NCBI taxonomy): domain Eukaryota; kingdom Metazoa; phylum Arthropoda; class Malacostraca; order Decapoda; family Palaemonidae; genus Macrobrachium; species Macrobrachium rosenbergii. The sequence goes on from NC_089741.1 coordinate 41,734,507, forward strand.
TGGCAAATGTATGTATTGTAAAATAGTTGTCTGTATAATAATAATAATAATAATAATAATAATAATAATAATAATATAATAATAGAAGTAGCCTGGTAAGTTTTTCATTTTGCCAGCCCCCCTCGCCCCAAGATTTCATTAGCCAATCATAAGTCATTTAAGACAATAATAATAATTACAATAATAATAATAATAATAATAATAATAATAATAATAATAATAATAAAATTTGAACATAAATTTACCTAACCTCCAAAGCTTCTTTGGATTCATCCTCATTTTTAAGTCGGGGTCCAACATAAATACAGTTTTTAAGCAATCACTTTCTTTCTCATATGCTGCACAGCTTGCTTACAGCAGAATAACTGAAATTAGTCTTCATCATTTACCTCACAGAGGTAAATGTATAGTCTTAGTTTCATTGCAATTTTCCTCACCATCCACTTTATAACAAACTGCTTTTGCCAATTTCTTTCAGGCGATCCCACCCATCCAAGAGATAAGGAGGGCACTCGTCAACAAAGATTACGAGGAATTCACGCTGGCCGACATTGATAGTGGAACAGTCTTTGGAGACCTCCCAGTGAGTATTGGCACTTTGTTTGGGATACTGTTCTCACTCTGTTGTGACCAAAAAAAAAAAAAAAAAAAGGCTTAGCGACTACTGCTACCAAACCTGCATTAGTTCAACCACCTGCTGACCTGCAATAAACAAAACCTCAGCACTATTACAAAAATAAATTCTAAGGAAGAGCTCTGCAAGTAGATATTGTTTATCAATGAAAGTTTTTGACTGCACAACTAGAAAAGTTAAAAGCTAACTTACGTTGAGTTTTACGAAATTGTTTTGTTGGAAATTCAATGTGCTTGTGTATTTTATGAAAGCTTCAGTTCCAAAATTAAAATAATAAAAAATCCTGAAACACACCTGACCCATGGGCTTCAGACAAAGGGATTGTGAACCTGTTTACATATATATATATATATATATATATATATATATATATATATATATATATATATAATGTAATATATATATATATATATATATATATATATATATATATATATATATATATATATATACATATATATATATGTTTATATATATATATATATATATATATATATATTACATTATATACATTATATATATATATATATATATATATACATTATATATATATATATATATATATATATATATATATATATATATATATATATATATATATATATATATATATATATATATATATATATATATATATATATATATATATATTTATACATATATACTATATATATATATATATATATATATATATATATATATATATATATATATATATATATATATATATTTTATATATATTATATATATATATATATATATATACATATATATATATATATACTTATATATATATATATATATATATATATATATATATATATATATATATATATATATTATATATATATATATATATATATATATATATATATATATATATATATATATATATATATACATGCATACATACTGTATATTAAAAATTTGGTATTTCTTCACTTCTTTTGCAGTTCAAGATGGATTATTTTATTGAAAACCTGTTGGATATACCAATCAAAGAGCCAAAAAATACCAAAATACAAGTATATTCCAAGGAGGTATTCACAAAGTTGTTTAAAATCATTTCTGGCACTTATATAAGGTAAGTAGACCACTGTATGAGCATGTGACTGGTATGGAGAGCTTACTGACATTGTTGTTTCCGTGCATATTCATTGTCTTCTTTTGATATACGATCTTCTAACACAACATTGTACCTTATAATCACATACAAAGTGAAAATGTACCCTGCCATTGTACTTTACAATCACATAAACAGTGCAAATGTACCCTCACCTTTTGAAACACTATGCATTTAAAATTACAAATGTATATATGGTAAAACACCGACTTACAGCAGAAATCAACTTACAGCGTGGCTCAAGAACGGATCCCCGCCGTAAGTCGAGGACCTACTACTTTATAATTCATTAAATATATGTTATTTGGTATAAGGTTAGAATAACAAATGAGTGAATCATGAAATTTAGGATATGAAGCCAAGTACTGGGACACCACCCACTCAATGCTGAAGACAGTGAAAAGAGAGAACAAGTGATTAGAAGGTTTGATAGAGAGATCCAGAAAATAAATGAGTAGTAGAAAAAGGACCTAATGATGAAATTGGGACAAAACCCTACAGTTGTACTAAGAGGTGACAGTTAGAGAGGCTGGAAAACAAGATGACAGAAAAGGAGTGTGGATGAAGTTAAAGCTTTTTTGCCTCTTGGAGGGTAGCCCCGGGGAAAAAGGCAATGATCGCATTCGCATTTAAACTACTGAATCAGGGATATAGCGATATGCTAAAAATTCCAAAGCACCAGCCACTTCATAAACATACACAGAAGGCTCACTGACAATGACTGACCTTTTCACGAGAATGTGTACCCCACTAGGAATCTATACGGATTTACAAAAGGAGAAATGATCTCAACTACGCCTAAAAATTCATGATCATCAAATTCTAGAGACAATCCCAAAAAAATTCTTTAATGAAATTTTGTTTCAGCAAAAGTAACAAGGACTCAAACAAATCCAAAACATGATCAACAAGAATAGCACAAATAAAACAGCACAAACAAAAATGAATGTCAGCAACAAAGGAACAAGAGTAACAATAATAAGGAAAACACAAGAACAAGAACAACAAAATTCATAACTAGTCCTCTATGCTAAAAGGAAATACTCTCGTGTTTGCAATGTCGCAATTATACTGTACTGATTTTGTCATCTGATGATGTCTTGTGAACTTAGCAAGGAAGCATGTTATAAATCACTTGCTACTGAAAGCCACCCTCTTCATACACACACACACACACACACACACACACAGCAAGCACTGTTAGTAAAATACTATGTAATATGATTAAATAACATACAGTAATTAAACAATGTTAATATATTACTAACTAATTTTCGTTATTTCAGGCAGAAACCATTAATGCAAGACATCATGATGTTATTGTGGGTGGAACACATTTATGATGATCTGATTAGTCCAGTGGGTGCACCACCTGGAAGCCTGGATTACTGTTTCGACACAGTAACCAAACTCATGGATGATTATGTGTCATATCTTTACCTGACGACAATGCCTGAGAGACAGACACTTGAGAGTCAGGTATTTATGGTTTCTTGATAAATATATTTTACATGCTATATTTATCTGGTTATTTCACATAACTGCCTTTCCTACATTTCACTTATATACTGTATACTTTTGCAGATGAAACGCATGATTGACCTCACAGCAGAGCTTATGAAGTCTCAGGTCGAAACTTCAGGATTAGAGTCTGACAATGACTTTATAGAAGAGCTGAACAAGATGAATGGAGAATTTGCCAACCTGGATGAAGCCAAAACAGCACTTCACGAGGATAAGGAAGATAGTGAGGTGAGACTTAACATCTGGCAATCTAGTTTGAAATATGTCATCCATTAACTGTGAAAGAATTTTAATACTGTATTAAGATTCTGCGCTCAGAGTCAAGTTAGATGAACTTCAACCACAATCTTGAAAACCTGTCAATGTATGGAAAACTAAAAATTCACTTTATACAGTAAGAAAAATTATCACAACATTACCCCCAAGAAACCAGCTAAGTTTTCACTGGATGTCAAGATATTTTGGAAGGGTGCTGAGGCATTTCAGTCATTCATTAGTGATACATGCTTTGCATTAGTGAAATCAATATTTCATGACATTCATGAATACCTTATCCTTTCCTGTTATGCATAATTTCTAAAGTCATCCTTCCAAGTGCTGGTCTCTTCAACTGTGAAATACAATTCACACCGATTTGGTGGGGTCTCAAGAACTGGGGCTATTTCAAGCACAAATTCAGAAATTTGTAGTTAGGCCTTAATTTTAAACTTTAAAGGCTTCACTAGCTGAAACCTCTTCCCAACAGATTAGTATGGTTGGAAATAACTTCACTGAGAACTACATAATTCTCATGAAAAACTACAGGAAAAGACTCTACCGTATCTTCCAGAGAGAACCAACTGACTACAGAACACTGTAAGTCTAGGTGATGTCCCTGAACCCCTGAAGTTTATTTGGTTTATATATAAATTTGGAAAATAAACAAATGAAAACCTACTGATGTATGAACTGCTATAAGTGATAAATTAGATAAGTTTCAACCCAGTCACTTAAGAATGTTCTTTGCCTAGTGATGGATTTGTAAGATTAAATGCAATTATTTCAAAACAGTTGGCAAAGCAACTGTGATTTCACTTATAACACTGCTTTAGAAGCATAAAGAATAACATCCACTGTTCTTGAAAGGTGGAGTTTCCTGCAGTTCCCCTACAGACACACAGGAGTTACATCTTATGGTCTTAATAAGCTCTGTAAGTAATAGTTCTCAATTCAGTACTGTACACTGTTTAGGCTACCAATATTCCTTATTACATCTATGAAAACAATGAAGATAAATGTGACTTTTACTGAACAACATTATCAGTAACTTTGATGTTTCATCAGTAATTCCACATGGGGCTATGTCACCACCATACTACTATGAGGATGCACCTTCATACATCAACTATGCAGGGCTAGGACACATGATTGCCCATGAGCTCTTGCACAGCTTTGACTCCAAAGGTATCTTGAAAACTTTGCATCTGGTATGAGCAAATACTGTACTTATCATAAGGTAATGATATATAAACAATCACCTACTGTATCATTTGCAGTACCAATAAGTACTGCAGTTTTCCTCAAAGATGGCATAAATTAGAATCTCACTCAAATGACAATATACATTTTCTCAAGAGCTAAGTCATAATTATTCGTCAATCGTTGCAGGGATGAAATTCAATAGCGAAGGAAACTCCCCGATGATAAGAGATCATACGCTGACCAAGAACCGTGACTGCCTATCACAACAGCTCTCTGGCATCTCTTCTGTACAGAGCTCTAAAGGATCAAAGTACAATTTCAAAGTTAGTATAAATCTTTTAACGTGAAATTTTAAAACTTGATTTCTTTGCAATGCAGTTGTACAATTTCCTGCTATCAACTCCAGCTGCAATCATGTGCTCAAATAAATCTTTTTAATCAAACAAAAGGTGCTCTCTCTCCCTCTCTCTCTCAATAATCATTTCCTTAAAAAACCTAACACACGTAACCATTATCATGTTAAATTTGAAACATAAATTCAAAACCTCCAGGAATGCTTTCCTTTGATTGTAAGACTGAAATTATTTTTCAAAACTAAAATACAAAAATTAATAAGCAACTTTTCCGTCCCTTTCCCCTGGAATATCAAAGCTTCCACAAAGTCTACACCTGGATGAATTACTAGCTGACATAGCAGCTCCAAATCTGGCATGGAATGCATATAATAAAGGTAAGCAAACATTTCCATACAAGAAAATAAATTAATGGGATTGCAGGCGAGATATTACAAAAGTAGTCAAAAGAGTTAGAATTGGCAAGAAGAATAAATGTTCATTTGTATAAAGATAAGGGTGACAGAGGTGACTTGAACACTTTAGGGACATAATATTGTGTACTTAGTATGACATGGTATGGTGTATGGTAGAATGTGAATTGAGATTATTACTGTACGGAAAACAAGAAAACAAAATGTTTGTTACAGGAAAGCAGTGAGGTTTTGAGAAAAATGGAATGTGAATTTAAGTGTCTGTTATAAAACTGTTATGCAAAAAGTTTGAGACTAAAACTAATAAGTTGTAGCTACCAAACATAAACCTGGAAAAAGTTCATCACAGACATGACAGAGGTGCAATGTATAAGGAACTGATGATATATGGTACAAAGGACATCCTTTGAGAAGAATTACAATTTCCCATAAAAAAAAAAGATCTCTGCAGATGGGATATGAGGCTTCTCTGAATCAAAGGGAGTCTGAGACAAGCATGTCTTATTGTGAACGATGTGAAAGAAGGCTGGCAATCATAAATGTTACCGTGAAGAGAACTACAAAAATCAGTTGATAAGCCTGAAAGTGTTTGTAGAGGATTGCTCTATGGATAATGGAGAAAAGAAGTACAGTACTTTATTAGTATATGTATTTTCAGTAAATGTAATGAATATTATCTACAATTAGTCATTAACATAAAAGGGGATAGCTGTTTAGTATTAAGGAAAAATACAGTAATAAGGACTCAGGTTTCATCTTTTCAGATCTTACGTACGACTCGACACCAACAACAACGAACACTCGTAAGTATATATAAATTACATACATCACACACATCCTGTACACATTACAAAACTCTCTCCCACATTCATCAGTCTCTCTTAACAAGAAGTGGCTCCAGAGAAAAAAAGATAGTGATCACTGCTATATTTTACTGCAACTCCAGTCACAAATGAAACCCCCACTGCAGAAAACTTCCACTACATGAGCACTTCATACATCTATGCAGGATACTCATCAAATGCATGCTAAGCCATTTACCTGTACAGTATTACTCCCTCTATTAACAATGATCAAAACTTCCTTGTTTCACTCCTAGTGCTTCAAAATTTTACGCTCTTTTCCAAACTGATCAACCTCAATTCTCTCCAAATAATCAAAGTACCATATCTAAGAACAGTGTTCCACCATTCACCTCTGCTAACCTTTTCACCACTTGTATGCACAGCATTTCCATATTTCTCACCCTCACCAATTCCTTAACACCAAGTACACTAGGCAAACAATTCATCTCAACACCTCCGAATTTTTTTCTCATTCGCATTTGACATTATCCTTCACACCAACAAAAAAGATTTACCTCTATAATACTGTCATATATGTAACACTAGCTTCCATACAAAGCATCTCTTTCCACACACTCTTCTTCCTTTAATGTTTCAACTATTTTGTAACTTGCCTCTTCTCTCATCCTTCCGTCAACCAACATATTTACTCCAAAATATCTTTGTGAAACTACTACTTTCTTCCAACAGCCATATTAATATTCACTACTCCATTTCCAAAGTTGCCATTTACCCTCAAAACCTTACCCTTTCTCCTTTTCACTCACAACCTCCCACTCTTGCAAACACCTTCAAACTTTTCCACTAGTCTCTGTATCATCTACAAATATCAGCCATAACACACTCCATCTCATCCCACAACCTTGCCCTTACAGCTACAGTACTGCCTTTTCATATATACAAGGTATTAAAAAAAATTCTTTTCATTTTAGCCATGCCACGCCCCCCGGGTATAGTTGCACGTAGACGTCGCAGTGCAGAAAGCATGTTTGCTGCATCAAGAAATGAAAGTCATGCTCTTGGGATCACTGACACTAGCTTACACGAGAAGCATCTGGTTCACTGGGAGGATAAAACCATTCAACAAATCTATTTCATCAAAACTGCTCAGGTAAAATTGTACACATGCAATATCCCTCTGATTTACTTTTAAAAATCCATGTTCATAATTAGGACATGGAAATTTTAAGGCCTTATTTGATACATTTAATCTTTTATGTTTAGTTTTTAAGATTCAGCATCTTGCCATCACCAAAGATTCAAGATATTGTCAAGGCTATGATTATTAATTGTCAATTTGACAAACTGCTAACCACAATCTTATCTACTACAGCTAGAGGACCTACATTCTGAAGTGACTTTGGGATAAGTGTTTCCAAAGAGATAAGTATAATCATGGATTTTCATCTTAGCCTGAGGCTCTGGTATGCAGCAGAACTTTGGAACTAAGTGTGACCAATGACCATCTCACTTTTAATGTCTGCAGACTTGTTCACAGGTTGAGGTTGATTATTTTGCAGGACTGACTTCATTTACTAATTTTCATTTTCATCAAGATTCATTTTGCTTTAATTTCTTCTCATGATTTCAGTTTGTGCAGATATAATATTCATAGCCTAGGTTTGTGTCATCTTAGCTGGGAAGATGCTTTTTGGCATATTTACAGAGGTAATTTACAAAGGAAACTTATGCAAGCACTACTTTCTTCCTTGAGTTACACTACTTTAGTTGATGAGATTCTAAGTTACCACTTTTTTAAGCATTTTGGTTTTTTGGTTCAGTATTGGTTCCTGGGCAGGGTAATATGTATGTCTATATCTGAGGGAACAAAATTACTGCATAGTACTTGAGTGGCACCGGACACTTCATTGGGAACACTAACTGTAGCAGGAATGATCACTGTAATTGAATTTATCAGGATAAAATCAATTATAGTCAATCTGAGAAGCCCTGCAGAAGTTTGATCACAATTACAAGTGTGGGTACTGTAAAAGGATCTTTCACTGAACAGGTTTAGTCACTATAGCAAGAACAGTCCCAAATCCATTGAATCAGAGTAGATAGACGAGTGCAAGGAAAAGAGTAGACCTCTCAATGTTCAACTGTGACTAGTGGAGTAAGCACTGTTGCAGGGACTGTCACTGGGCCATGTTTGGAAATAGTTGAAGGCATGGCCTCCAGTACCTGAGCCACCAGAGGAAGAAAAATATCACAATTGATGAGCAGTCTCCAAGAGGTCTGACAGTCATGACTTGACTTCCATATGAAGAACTATGTCAAGACTGACAACAGTCATAATTATAATATCTATTGTTACTTCTGTATGAAGCACAACCTCCGACAATAATGAATTGGGCTAAGCAAGCCAACCCTTCAAATTCCCTCAAAGAAAGCAATCAGAGTCAGCTGAACAGTTCTTTGGAGACAACATTATGAACGCAGGACAGGGCATTGCAGCAGGGACTGTTACTGGAGCAAATTCATTCCCAATAATAAGAATGATTACTAGAGCCAGGGGTTAGAACTTGACTGTTAAAATAGTTAGAGAGCAAATCCAATCTTCTATAATAAGAAAATTCACGAATGCATACATAAATGACACAATTGAATTGAGGGATCAATCACATTCAAAACATAGACAGTGGATAGTTTCCTGAGGGTTTAGGAAGTGCTAGTGTGGCAAGAGAGTGCTCTTCTTTTGTGGACAAAGGACTGTGAGCCTTGGAATTAATAAGGACCCCGTTGTGGGAATAATATGCCTAATGGGGTTATTACAGCTAATTAACTTTTTAATATAAGCCCATTACATATACAGTAGTCAAAGTTCCCTCCTCCTTCCTCCAGCTTTACTCACAGCTATTCAATCTACACAGAAAGTGAGACAGTTACCCATTGGATACCTGGAGATCCTTGAGCACATGCAAAGGGTTTTCAGCTGCTACCAGTTTCCTTCTTTCATCTTTTAGTATACTAATGAGACTCGGATTTCAACTGACACAAGCTGATGCCAGTATCATTATTATTATTATATTATTATTATTATTAAAAGACACCTTTAAGGGATAATGCAGTGGTTGTTTTATAATTACAGCTACTACTAGGGCAATATTATTATTATTACATATTACTATTATTATTATTTTTTATTTTGGTCTATCACAGTCATCCTATTCGACTGGGAGGTTTTTATAGTGTGGGGTTCCAGGTTGCATCCTGCCTCCTTAGGAGTCCATCACTTTTCTCACTATGTGCACACTTTTCTGCATGACTCCTAGAGCTTCTTAGGCATCTAGTTTTTCCAGATTCCTTTTCAGGGATCTTGGGATCATGCCTAGTGTTCCTATGATTATGGGTACAATTTCCACTGGCATATTCCATGTCCTTCTTATTTTGACTTTCAGGTCTTGATACTTATAAATTTTTCTCTTTCCTTCTCATCTACTCTGGTGTCCCATGGTACTGCGACATCAGTGAGTGATAATTTCTTCTTGATTTTGTCACTCAATGTCATGCCTGGTCTATTGGCATGTATCACCATATCTGTTCTGATACCATAGTCCCAGAGGATCTTTGCCTGGTCATTTTCTATCACTCTCTCAGGTTGGTGTTCGTACCACTTATTACTACAAGCTAGCTGGTGTTTCTTGCACAGGCTCCAGTGGAGGGCTTTTGCTAATGAATCATGCCTCTTTGTACTGGTTCTGTGCAACCACCAGACATTCGCTTGCTTTGTGGTTTATGGTCTCATCTTTCATATTGCACTTCCTGCATATGGCCGAGATGTTTTTCCATCTACTGTTCTTTGGACATATCTGGTTCTTACGGCCTGATCTTGTGCCGCTGGTAGCATTCCTTCTGTTTCCTTCTTGAGTTCTCCCCTCTGTAGCCATTGCCATGTTTCATAGCTGGCCAGTTCTTTTGTCTGTCTCGTACTGTCCGTGCATTGGTTTGTTGTGCCATTCCTCTGTTCTGTTTTTCATTCTCCTGTCTTTGTATATTTCTGGGTCTTCATCTACTTTAGCCACTAGTGTTCACTGGTTTTCAGATATTGCCCCAGTGCTCTGCTATCTTGATGTTGACGCAGTCCTCTATGGTTGGTAGCCCTCTCCCCGTTCCTTTCATGTTATGTATAGTCTGTTTGTATTTGCTCTTGGGTGTAGTGCTTTGTGTATTGTCATGTGTTTTCTAGTTTTCTGGTCTACGCTACAGAGTTCAACCTTTGTCGACTCCACTACTCCTGCGCTGTATCTGATTACTGGTACTGCCCATGTGTTTATGGATTTTGTCATGTTTCTGGCATTGAGTTTTGACTTGAGTATCACCTTAAGTCTCTGCATAAATTCTTTCCTGATTGTGTCCTTCATCACTTGGTGTTTTATATCCTCTCCTTCTATTATTCCCAGGTATTTGTATCCTGTCTCATCTGTATGTTTGATGCTATTCCCGTCTGGTGCTTTATCCCTTCAGTCCTTGTTACTTTGCCTTTTTGTATGTCGACCAAGGCGCATTTTTCTATTCCAAACTCCATCCTCATGTCCCCAGATACAATCCTTACAGTCTGGATTAGGGTATCTATTTCCTTGATGTTCTGACCATACAGCTTGATGTCGTCCATGAACATCAGATGGTTAATTCTGTTGCCTCCTTTCTTGAGTTGCTACCCAGCATCCATCTTCTGCAGTACTTTTGTCATGGGAATCATGGCTACTACAGAGTAGCAGGGACAGTGAGTCGTCTTGAAAGATCCCTCTCCTGTTAACCTCTGCTAGTCTTATCCCAAAGCTTGTAAGTACTGTATTTCAGTTGCACATAGTATTTTTAAGGAAGCTGATGGTGTTTCCCTCTGCCCCATATATTTTCAGGCATTCTATTAGCCACGTGTGCGATATCATGTTGAAGGCTTTCTTGTAGTCAACCCATGCCATGCTTAGGTTGGTTCTCCTCCTCTTACTATTCTTCATTACCATTTTGTCTATTAGCAGCTGGTCTTTCGTGCCCCTACACTTCCTTCAGCAGTCTTTCTGTTGGCGTGGAATGGTGTCTGTATCCTCTAGGTAGCTGTGTAGCCTTTCACTGATGGTTTCTGTTAGTAACTTCCACATTATTGGTAGGCAGGTGATAGGCCTGTAATTGCTTGCTATATTTCCCTTGTTCTTGTCTTTCTGTACTAAGAATGTTTTCCCTGTGGTCATCCGTTTGGGTGCATGGTGGTTTGTGATACAATGTTGGAGTTGTTCTGCTATTCGTGGGTGTAGGGCCTAGAAGTTTTTGAGCCAGTATCCATGGACTTCATCGGGACCTGGGGCTTTCCAGTTGGGCATTTTCGGTAGTTGGTGTCTGACTGTGTCTGTCGTGATCTCGGTGAATCTTTGTTTCATTCTCCCCATTCCTTCTGCTTTGATTTCCTGGAGACATGTTGCATGTTTGTCGTGTGATACCGGACGTCTCCATGTGTTTTCCCAGAGTCTCTTACTTGGTTCGGCTACAGGAATTTCCTGGTGGTTGTCTTCCCCTATTATTATTATTATTAATTATTATTATTATTAATTATTATTATTATTAACCCTTAAAGCCTCTTGGACGTACCAAACGTCGACTAAAATTGTCTGTTGAATGCAGTGGGCGTATGGCGTGTCGACTACAAAAAATTTCAACCTACGGTCAACTTTATTTCGACCGAAATGGTGAAAAAGCAATTGTAGCTAAAACTCTTACATTCTAGTAATATTCAATCATGTACCTTCATTTTGCAACAAATTGGAAGTCTCTAGCACAATATTTCGATTTATGGTGAATTTTTTTGAAAAAACTTTTTCTTCACGCCCGTCGTAACTCGGCGAAAATTTCAGAAATTCTTTTCGTCATTTTGTCGTAATTTTTGCACTGTTCTATATTAGCCGTTACATAAAGTTTTTATATGAAAATGTGTGCAAATTCATGTAAAATACAACAGAAAATAACTCATGGTTGTGGCTTTTATCAGTTTTGAAATATTTTCATATAAATCACGATAACTGCCAAAATTTCAACCCGGTCAACTTTGACTCGACCGAAATGGTAAAAAACGCAATTGTAGCTAAAACTCTTACATTCTAGTAATATTCAATCATTTACCTTCATTTGCAACCAATTGGAAGTCTCTAGCACAATATTTCGATTTATGGTGAATTTTTTTAAAAAACTTTTCCATACGTCAGCGCCATGAAATTCTTTAAATCACGTTGTAAAGTAATGTTTGCACTGTTTTATATTAGTCGTTACATAAAGTTTTATATATGGAAATGTGCGCAATTTCATGTAGAATACAACGAAAATAACTCATGGTTGTAGCTTTTATCAGTTTTGAAATATTTTCATATAAATCACGATAACTGCCAAAATTTCAAGCTTGGTCAATTTTAACTCGACCGAAATGGTAAAAAAACGCAATTATAAGCTAAAACTCTTACATTCTAGTAATATTCAATCATGTACCTTCATTTTGCAACAAACTGGAAGTCTCTAGCACAATATTTCGATTTATGGTGAATTTCTGAAAAAAAAATTTTTTCCTTACGTCTGTCTTGTGATAACTTTCGGCGAACATCTCAGAAATTCTTTCGTCATGTTGTAAGTAATGTTTGCATCGTTTACATTAGTCATTACATAAACTTTTATATATGAAAATGTGTGCAATTTCATGTAGAATACAACAGAAATTAGCTCATGGTTGTAGCTTTATCAGTTTTGAAATATTTTCACATAAATCACGAGAACTGCCAAAATTTCAACCTTCAGTCAACTTTAACTCAACCGAAATGGTAAAAAAATGCAATTGTAGCTAAAACTCTTACATTCTAGTAATATTCAATCGTTTACCTTCATTTTTGCAATAAATTGGAAGTCTCTAGCACAATATTTCGATTTATGGTGAATTTTTGAAAAAACATTTTCCTTACGTCTGAAGCGGTAACTTCGGCCGAACATCTCAGAAATTCTTTCGGCTCGTTGTCGTAATATTTGCACCATTTATATTAGTCGTTACATGAAGTTTTATATATGAAAATGTGCGCAATTTCATTTTACAATACAACAAAATACCTCATAGTTGTAGCTTTTAACAGTTTTGAAATATTTTCATATAAATCGTCACGTTAAATAGAAAAATTCGACTTTCGGTCAGCTTTAACTCGGCGAAATGGTCGAAAACTGCAATAATAGCTAAAACACTTACAGTCTAGTAATATTCAATCAATTGCTTCATTTTTCAACAAACGGAAGTCTCTAGCACAATATTTCGATTTATGGTGAATTTAAAAAAAAAAAAAATTTTTTTCATCCGGCTTGCTACGAATTCATGCATCATTTTGTGATAATATTTTCTCTGTGTTGCTTTGATCATTTTAAAATTTGTTATATACCAAAATCATCGCAATTTAGTGTACAATACAACTAAAAAAATTAAGTCATTAGCTTTAACCGTTTGCTTTTTAGTGCGATTTGTATACATATCACGAGTTTTTTCTTTTAGCTGTCATATATTCCAATATTTATATATGATAATGATATTTTTTCATTTCTGATGGTTGCATACTAAACTTCGGGCAATGACAAAAAAATGAGCCAAAAATGAACTCTTAATCTTACAAACTAAGTGTGCTGTGATTTTTGAAAAAAACTTTTTTCCACTTAGTAGCTAACTCACGAGCGCCCGCCGGCATCGGGAGCGTTTTTGTAAATAGGGCTTCGGCGTTAAAGGGTTAACGTCAAAATTCATATGCCAAAAATGAAAATAAGAGCTAATCAGCCATGCTACTGCTTCATTAATTTTTATAAATTCAGGTAATGACATCACACTGCTAAATGGTATGAAAGGCAATTCTGTAGTGATGAAAAAATCAGTGTTTAAAAATGCATACAAAATCAAACTGAACATAAACAGTCTTTCGATGATGGGTATAGTCCCTTTAAGGTACAATAATCCTATATATATACAAAGTATAAAACCCAGGAAAATTGTACTTATCCTTTTATTTATTGGTGATAAAAACTTTCAGTTCAGATGACAGAAGCACAATGTAACAAGTACCGAACTAAAAAACGCTTATGTTACTGAACTGAACAATTCTTTCGAGAAAGACAGTATTGCAGTGCTGTGTAGTATATTTACAGCGATTTTTGTGCTGAATGAGATGATAAACCACTTTTTGAGTAGCAACTTTACCCATTCTACAGACAGACACAAAAGTTGGATTTTGTGTAAAAAGTACATCCACCAGTGCTTGTGTTTATAAATGAGATTATCCAGCTGATGTCTCATGAGTTTTGTTTGTCTTGGTTGGTTACAGTTGTTATATAACTATCTTCCCACTCACAGAACCAGTGCAGTTCTACCAGCGGACAGGATCTTCTTGAGGTCATGGAAAACAAACACTTGCCACCTAAATTAAGGTAAGAAATACTGTAGTTACATTTCTAAGGTTATAAAGTGAATCCTCTCTTTTCCTCTAAATAAATGAACAGAGATTAAAAAAAAACCACTTAAATTCTATCCTCATAAAAGTTTTTAAACAAACTTTTCACTTTGTAGTTTGAGATATGTAATGGTTTCTCTTCATTCTCCTCTGTCTGGACTCCCCCATCAAGACTACGATGGCTAAAATATCAATAACTAAATCATTTTTACAGTAGCTTTTAATTCTGTCAAATAAATAAAATTTTATTGTCTTCTACAATCTAGTTTTTAAATATGAAAGCATAAGGAAGACATACGAATATATTTCCAAGTTAATTCTGATTGCCTTCAAAATAAGCCACTATTCCTTTCAGAGTGAATCTCGGCTGAAACAACGAAATGTTCATGAAGGCCTTCAACTGTGATCGTAAGCCCAATCCTAAGATGAAACCCCCAGCTGGTGTCTGCTTTTATAATCCATCAGGGCAAGATTAGTGAAGCAAATAGGAAAGAAGGCCAAGTACAAACTTCTACTACAGTTTGAAAGGAACTCAACCATCCCAAGAACTTATTAGTTATGTGTCACCTGTTATGAACCTAAATTTTATTCTCAACAAAACTTGTTCTTAGAACTGATATTAACACTATCTGGTGTTACTCAAGCGAGTGAAGGCAAATTACTTTCATAGGGATGGCCTCTTCAAACAGATATGCTTCAGGTTTATAGATTTTTTAGTGTAGGTGCACAGTGTGTCCAAATCCATATAGATACAATGTCAAGTACTCATGTTTGTAAACCCATATATATCACATAACTTACAGTACACACAATAAACAAGTTTTATACATAATTGTGTATATTCATCTAAAAATAAAAATTGTAGTAATGCATGAGCATACAATTATTTCATATACTGTACTGTTAGTCATATTGCTACAAGCAGTCATACACAGAACAAATTGTTGTTCACATAACTATAGTCTGTTTTTTTTTAGCTCATGGTAAAAATCTGCAGCAATTATCAATGAAGCTAATCATAACTGGTCAAAGCTCAAGCACTCACTACCGACTAAAGTTTACAGTTCAACTACTGTCCACCAACCAGTCAAAAGCAAGACTGAAACTTTGATGATATTAGCTGCGGATATTAACTGTCACCTCACAAACCTGACTGTAACATCATGAAAAGACTCACCTACAGAAGTTGATTGTTTACATAATTCACCACATTGGCTCATCAATCAGTACACGGGCTTAGACTTACCTGTACAGTGCCATAATGGAGTCAGAAAGCACAGTCTTGTTTTGGCAATAATACTAATCTTGCTGTTCATAAACTATCCTCAATCATCCACTTTTGTAGTTTATGTTTACACTTTCAACCGATGAATAACTAAATAAAACTCATTTTTTTCTTGCCTTATAGAGTACTCTGTAATGATGAAGAACAATGTTTATAGAAAAATATATTTGTTTTATTACACCCCCACCAGTCACATGTCCACATCTGAGGTCTTCGAATATTTATATATAATGGACTTTATTGTCCAACATGCAAAGTGCAGTGGTAGCAAGGTGGGATTGCCATAACTGTATTTATGGGTTCTTTCAATTTCATATCCAGACAACACAAAAAGTGAGGCAGGTGACTGACAGGGTACCTAAGGGTCCAAGTGATATGTGCCATGTTATAATTAATTGTTTTACCATTAATCTTTTTCTGTCTGTTAAACAGTTAAGTAGAATGTCAGCGACACTGAAGACTACAGATATGGACATTTATGAATGATGGTTTTATATGAAAAGCTATATTTTGTAAAAATAAATTTACATCAATAAAATGTTTTCATCAGATTCTATGCTGCAACATTTAATCAAATTACAGCAACAAATGTAGAGGATTATGTACAATACATATATGAGGCATACAAATATAACGTAATAGAAACAGTTTTAGTTGTATTCCAACAATGTACTACAGTATTATGATGTTACTGTTAAAAGCTGTCAAAGCAGTTGTGACCACATGGTATGGGAGGTTGAACACCCAATATAGATTTTAACCCAATACCTGTCCTACATCCAGGTCTATGTTTAGACAATATTGCTAACTGGTTTATTCTTCCTTATGTTATTCTGTAACTGCTGTGAGTCATTTTATTACTTTAATACATGTGGTATATGTATATTTTAGTATATTTCTTGTATACCTCTCTAAAACTCAAGCCTCACAAAGGATCAAATTACTGTGAGCTTTTTTTGTGTCAAAAACTCCCAAGGGTACCAATTTTCTTCATTAAAGACTGAAAGGCCCAAACTACAAATTCCCAGTCTTTTCATCTTGGCTTCCAAGTCCACTCCATAGGAATGACTGAAGGGCAGCTAGTCATTTTCCTTCTCTTTCTACAAGTTTACATTCATTTTCTTCTGTTTATGGTAATTTTCTATCCATTTAGAGTAACCTTTAAAGGTTTTCGTAACAAAACATCATTACTTTAATCTATGAATTATGCCTTGGCTATTCAAACACACTGTCAGATAAAAAAGACATCATTTGGAGTGACTTTTCAAGCCAAAGATGACAACAAGAAGGGAAGTTACCTTTAAATACTTAATACTGTATGTATAAAAACACTTTGATGAGCAGTGTTGGCTACTTTGACACAGTTGATTGTATGCTAGAAGAGTTTTGTTCAAAAATAACAAAAGTTCGCTATAATATTTAAGCAAATAAGAAACCTCAGAGATCATATAAAATTATGGAAAACTCCTCTTTCCTAAGTATACATGGGTATGTAGTTGATATGTCGAATCTAAGAGTTAGGCTTTCTGATAAAATGGTTTGTGTGTACGTAATATAAAATTTATTTTGAATTATTTCAATACTTAAAAACATAAGCAACTGGAAGGCATAACAAGAATATACATTTAGAACATAGTGCAGGAAGACTAAGTGGCTAAAGCTAGCCTAATTGTTTTGATGCAACAGTCTTCATAAAATACTGCAACTCATCTTTCCTATGCCTTCAACTCCACATATCTCCATCACATTGACTCTATGTCTTCCAACTCTTATGGTGCCAAGAGGAATGACATTTACTGCTCTCCTTAGGGTGGTATGAAGAACCTGTCAAAGTCATCTCCATATCCCATAAAACATTATCTCATAAGTACGTGGAACTTGCATACTTTCTCGTAAGGTATCATTTCTCACTCTATCTAACCACCTGATAATGTTCTTAAAACTTTAAAAAAAAATAATATTATTCACAACTGATTCATTTTTTATTTTTTGACTTCCAAAATAGTGACAATGAAATTCAATTTGATTCCTTGAATTGTCTCACAGGTTTCTAACTGGCACTGGATAGAGAATTAAAGGTCCCTGATACAGATACTGACTTTAAACCAAGGAATACAAGAGCCTGTGAATAATTAAATGACATAAATATTTGGTGATCAGCCTGCTTGTTTGCCAACACCTGAATAATTATTATTTATTGTTAGGTTCCCTTGTTCTTTTACTTTAAAAAAATGCCATTTTAACTGTGTAAGAACCAAAATTCTAGTGTCCGTTGGAACAGTCTGCTGCTCTATTCCACAAAAATGACTGATATTTATAAAATATATACCATAACATATTACTGTCACTTAAAAACTTTTTATACTTTGTTTACTGATGTATTTATTTTTTTGTAATACTCACTCCTGTGTCACTTCAGTAAATCACACTGCACATTTAACTTTGCGAGGTTTATTTTCTATTTAATTCTCCTCTTCACAACAAGTTATCACAATTCGTTCAACGATATATACAGTAAAATAATTCCTTCTTAAAAAATACACATACGACTTAATTACTCATGAAATAGCAGTGCATATTTTTATTCAGTGAATCATTAACCACAACAGTCCCGTAACATCTTAACAAAGACCTACTCATTCCCTTGTAAAGTTCATTATAAAATTTTTGACCTCCATTTACTTTGTGTTTAACAAGTTTTTCTTTGCCATAAAAATAAGGTATCGAGTCCATACCTAGCATCACATTCTGTCACCATTTATGTCCATAAAAAGATTCAGTTTTATCTGTCGAATTTACTTGTTTGTGTGCTAAGTAGAGGATGCCCATCGTAGTAAGTGCTGAGACAAGGAAGATAACATCAAACCATCGGTGATAAAAGTGAAACTGCAGATCCCCTAAAACCTGGTAAAAAAAAATTAGCCTTTACTCCAAAGCTATCAATAAACAAAATGAAAAACAATAATCTTTGTGTTCAAAAATTACAAATTTCTCATTCCACTCAAGTTCAAATGACTGAAAGGAACAATACACCAAGCACTGTATCCCTATGAAAGACAGAATTCTTGAGCTCCTCTTTTGACTGACTTATGTACAATCATTTTCTACTGGGATAACGATTTTAGTGTCTTTTTAAAGCTGAAAGGTTTATTTCGCTGGAATATGTTCAAAATAGGAAATTAATAATAATAAAGCATCCACATGGCAATGTCAAATTGATTATAATTGTAAAAATTTTAATAGTTTTCCATACAAAAACTATTTATTTCAAAGGTGATAAAATTATTGTACATCAATTTTTTGCATCACAAAAAAAAAAAAAAAAAAAAAGTCCTTTCACAAATCATTATCAATTTTTAGAATGGGTATCTGAATTCTCATATTTCCTAAGAGGAAGCTGACTGATAACATGCTGAAACAAAATACAGCATTCCCGAGTTATCGGCGGGGGTTCTGTTCCGACGGCTTGACGATAAGCGAAAATCACCGACAACTGAAAATCGCAATTATTGGCACCGATAACTGGACATCAGCTCCTCTGTTAGGTATGTATCGGTGCCAATAACCAAATATCAGTGCCGGATCACCGACTGCCTGTACAAGACATTGGTCTTTTTCTCATTTCCAAAACAACTCCTCTTGAAATTAACCCTTAAACGCCTACTGGACGTATCATACGTCGACTAAAATTGTCTGTTGGGTGCCAAGTGGACGTACCGTACGTCGACTACAAAAAATTTCAACCTTCGGTCAACTTTGACTGGACCGAAATGGTCGAAAAACGTAATTGTAAGCTAAAACTCTTACATTCTAGTAATATTCAATCATTTCCCTTAATTTTGCAACAAATTGGAAGTCTCTAGCACAATATTTCGATTTATGGTGAATTTTTGAAAAAACTTTTCCTTACGTCCGGCGTGGTAGTTTCGGCCGAAAATTTCAGAAATTCTTTGGTCATTTTGTCGTAATTTTTGCACTGTTTTATATTAGCCGTTACATAAAGTTTTATATATGAAAATGTGCGCAATTTCATGTAAAATACAACAAAATACAACCCATGGTTGTAGCTTTTATCAGTTTGGAAATATTTTCATACAAATCTCGATAACTGGCAAAATTTCAACCCGGTCAACTTTGACTCGACGAAATGGTAAAAAAACGCAATTGTAAGCTAAAACTCTTACATTCTAATAATATTCAATCATTTACCTTCATTTTGCAACAAATTGGAAGTCTCTAGCACAATATTTCGATTTATGGTGAATTTTTGAAAAAAACATTTTCGTCCCACAATGCGTTCAGATTCATGCATCATATTGTGATAATATTTTCTCTGTGTTGCTTTGATCGTTTTACAATTTGTTATATGACAAAATCATCGCAATTTAGTGTACAATAAAAAGAAAAAAAAATAATCCGTTAGCTTTAACGTTTTGCTCACAGCGATTTGTATAAAATTATATATGAAAAATTTTTTTTGCGCTGTCATATATTTCAATATTTATATATGATAATGATATTTTTTCATTTCTGATGGTTGCATACTAAACTTCAGGCAATGACAAAAGGAGCCAAAATGAACTCTTAATCTTAAAAACTAAAGCGTGCTGTGATTTTTTGAAAAAACGTTTTTTCCGCTTCAGCGCTAACTCCCGAATGCCCGGCATATGGAGACGTTTTTGTAAATAGAGGCTCGGCGTTTAGGGTTAAGGGAACACTGAGCAATATATACCATCATGACATTAATGACCAAGTTGAATGTTTTGTATTACAATTGTACCACACAATTAAAACTTAAAATGGATAAAAAAAGTACAGTACTTGTTAAAAATCACCATACATGCAAAAATTATGTTACATATCAAGAAAGTCTCCAAATTATGAGTAAATAATCCAACCCTTACCTGTGTAATAATTGTTCTATATTCCAGCGGCATATTCATACGCATGAGCATCACCATGGATACAAAATACATCCCCTGAAAAACAAAGTATGTCATTTACCAGAGAAGGGATATAAAGTTTCTCAAAACAAATACATTATCTGAAAACTGGGATAATAAACTTTACTTAAAGGCACACTAATACATCATGATTGAGGCTCTTAAACAAGATAGTAGTAGCAATGGAGTACTAACACAAGACCATAAATAACCATCACACAGAGACAAATATTTTTTGTGGTAACTGAAAATTAAAAGCCAGCAATTGCCTCAGTAAGAAAGTAATGAGCAAAAAGATAATGAAAAATGTGAAGACACAAAATTTTCATTCACTTTATGTGGGAGTATATTCAGCTCTATACTCTATAGTCATGCATCCTTTGGGAATTTAATAACAATCTTATTATAAAAAGCTTCATTTCTATGAACTTTGAACATATTTTCTATTGAAATCTATTTTCATCTATACCCATCATGACATGCTGATCCACACAGCTAAGCCAGACCTACAGCTCTAGCAATAAAAATACAGAAGTCTCTGTGACTCAAGGATTGAAACCATATATCTTCCATACTAAATACTCTTAAGAAGTATAATATTGCATATACAGGCAGTCACCGGTTTACGACGGGTCCAGCTTATGACGTTCCGCGGTTACAACGCTTTTCAAATATATTCATCAGAAATTATTTCCCGGTTTACGACGCATGTTCCGGGGTTACGTCGTGTCGTACGCCGATCCGACAGAAGAAATATGGCTCCAAAACGGCAGAATAATCATAATTTGGAGGTTTTTTGATGAAAAACTCAATAAAAATGCAGTTTACATCGTTTTCAATGCTCCCAAAGCATTAAAAGTAAGGTTTTCTTGTGATTTTTGACGATTTTTGGGTTCACAACGATTTTCAGTTTACGACGCAGCGTAAAAACGGAACCCCCGTCGTAAACCGGGGACTGCCTGTAGATCATTACCGGTTACCATGCCACAGACACAGGAGCAGAAAAAAATTAAAATATTAGCTTACCATTAGTTGTGCCAACACAAGCACAATGATATTTGATGATTTACTACTTGACACTGCATAGAAGAACTGAAACATAAAAAATAAATTAGAGTTATTCACAAAAACAACTTACAACAACTCAGACAAATATATACTAACAGGGTTACTAAGTTTGACATATTAGTTGATAAATTTCAATCAAAATTAATCTTCAAGAATTTAATGTATCAGACAGAGAGATATTTTTGTCCTAATTTTCTAATTTTTTAATAAAATTATTATAAAAATTCACACCTATTTATTTAGTATCTGTTTTTACCTATTCCATAAGTAATTTTTTACCTTATGTTTTTCGGATAAACTGGAACAGAATTTACACAAAAGTCATGTTCACTTACGCGAGTTAAGGTGAGAATAAAGCCTCTAATTGAGGTAACAATGATACATCCAACTAAAAAGAAGGATATATGCTGAGACCAAAACTGCACATCAATGTCAAAACCAAGCCAGTGAACGGCTATCTCCATTCCTTTTGTTACTGGGTCCTTTCTTCCAACACGATCGAAAACTATGTTCACAAGGGACTGAAAAAAGTTATAAATGTCACTTTATAAATTTCTGCACTGCATTGTATATACTTTACTTATTTACTTCAAAGCAATCAGTGAAAATAACATGAACCATTTCTATACAAAAATAAGCCATGTGAAAAATGTATCTTACTTCTATTATCATTCCATTACTTAATAACAGTACAAGGTGTGAAGGTACATTTTAAACCTAATACTGTACAGGGTAAACAAACACAAAAGTATTCAAACAACCCAGTGCCTTCAGACAGCCTTATACTGTACTTCTGTTTGCAATGGGCAACGATATACACTTAAGAAATATATGATGGTGAGAGAACCCCATCAGTATGAGGCAAGACCACTGCATGTCTAACCTGCCAGTGTGACTCTTCAATCTAGTTCCATACACTGTACACTAATTTGTCAAGCCCTCATCAACAGTTACAGCTTTTTGTAATCTTCATTGCTACATTATGTTCGTTCTCTTTCTAACCCCTTTTGTATTGCATGACGCTGCCTCAGTACTTTTTGTTTTCTTACCTCTGTATTTTTTCTGAGTGACAGTCTCATCCTATTAGGTTACAAGAACCTGAAACTGAGTTGACGAATTGACCCTTCACCCAGTGCCAAGCTCAGATAAATGGGGAGGACTATGCCCTTAAGTACATGCAATGCTTGTAACAAGTTAAAGCATTATGTAACATTTTACCAAAGACAATGTGCTGCCATTTGGAAAAAATGAATGCTGTAAATTTGACTATAAAATATTTTTTTTAAATCTTCCCCCAACAAGTGGTAAACAAGTTAAGTATACCTTAGTTTAACCAGACCACTGAGCTGATTAACAGCTCAAGAGGGCTGGCCCGAAGGATAGACTTATTTACGTGGCTAAGAACCAATTGGTTACCTAGCAATGGGACCTACAGCTTATTGTGGAATCAAACCATTATACCGAGAAATTAATTTTTATCACCAGAAATAAATTCCTCTAATTCTTCACTGGCCGGCCAGACACTCGAACTCGACATTAAGAAGAAACTGTTAACAGGAGTGACATAGCAGCCAACTTCTGGAACATTCCTTCAACTGTATAAACACTAATGTTCTGAACCTCTTAATCCATTATCTGTCCACTGAGAGAGACAGTTGTCTGCAAAATATAATACTGTAAAATCTACCCTTTTGGTGTTTTTATAGGCTACCTTTACTATATAAATTTATTTTCACTGGTCCATATGGCATTCCACTAAGCACATATGATGAAGTATTTTATCAAGATTAGTCACAGTTTCATAATTCTGGGTGGTTACCCACCACATTACATAACCTGGAACATATTATTTATCTGGTTAGTGAAATATCCTGATGTAACAATAAATTACAACAATATCTGAGGTGTAAGTGAACTGTCATATGCAAAAGTGGGGGCTTCTCATCCTTGAACAGTACAAATTGATGCTACTGGATTTCATTCTCCAGTAATAAGGCAATCTATTATCGATGGGGTTGTAGTGAACTAATAAAAATTGAATATATGCACTGTCCAATGCTACTGGTGAAAAGTCAAGCACAGAGGTGACAGCTGATGACAGATGACCAGAGGGCTTCCCCACAGCAGTGGAGTGCTCAACTAGATGGCCTAACACCTTCAAAAATAAACTCTTTCACCTTATCATTGTACAAAAAGCAACAAGCATCCGTAAAACATGAGGTTTGTTCATGTCCTCTTATACTCACCTTATAAATCAACACAATCTACTACCCCTGACTACTTCAATAATTTTATATATTAAAAATCAATTATTGTACTAATATCTGTCCACTTACTATAAAAATCTTCCATGAGCAGTACAGAGAGAAGAAGTACCCCATGAAATTGAAAAATCGTCCTTGAAAGGTACTTGCCCATTCTAATCTTTCTCTTTGACCTTGCAATTCAACAGTTTCTAAGAACAACTGTCTGGAAAGTTCCTGCAAAAGAAAAAGAAATCTTTGAGTAATGTGAACACTGGCAACAAGGTTCATATGGCATACAAGGGCACCTCCTTTTCTATTACATACATAGTACCTATAAAATAAACCGAACAATATTCTTCATCTTAACTTTCACAGTTAGCTGTAATTTCTGGTAACACATCTCAAGGATAATTAACAGAAAAGATTACACTAAAGATCTCAAGTAAATAACAGGACTTTCAGCTGAGTTTACTATTATATATATGCTAGCTTCTGTCTATGGTTTATGTTACGTTACCTTCACTGGAAATGAGTTTACTATGGCAGTGTTCTTGTTTCTCAATAACTAGTGAGCCAAAATAGTACCAAATATCTGAACAAAAAATTGGTAAACCCAAACAACTCTGAGCATTTTAATAATTTGATATCTCACCTCAAGAGCAGCAACCTCTTGCTTTATAGCGGTTACACTTTCCCCTTGTGGACGGGTGCTTGTTGTCACGCTGCGAAGAAGACCCCAAATACGAGAGCTTGATCCAGTGTCATCCTGAATCTATCATTAAAATACACAATGGCTTTTCAACTAAACCATATGACAAAAATCTAAATCCTCAGTATACATTAACATTCAAGTTTATGTAAACAATAAATAAAAAATGATTATGTAAGTTAAAAATCTTTTGATTATCATTTACACAAAACCAAGAATGTTAATATAAAGGATAAGCAGGAAAGGGCAAGACATTATAAAACAAAAAGTAAAGTATTACATAAAAGTCATTACCTCAAGTACTGACTCAATGTGCAGTACAGGCAGTCCCCTCTTAACAGCAAGGGTTCTGTTCTCTGCCAAGCGCTGCTAACCAAAAATCGGCAATAATAATACTAATAACCTGCTTAATGGTGCCGCTAACCGGAGATTGGCACCACTAAACAGAGAACAGCACCAAAAATCCAGTTAATGACGTCGCTAGACAAGTAACATAAGACCGGATCGCCGCTAACTGATGCCACTGGTAAGCGGGGACTGCCTGTATTACTGTGAAAGCTTCTGTTTAGATTCTAATGACTTTAATGCATATTTATACATATAAACACTGTACAATATAATACCTTAGAAGTGTGCCTCTCTCTCTCTGCAAGTGCTATCCTTTTCTTTTTGCTCACAATGACATCAATAGTTTGCAGCAGCCTACGTTCCTGAGACTGAATGTCATGTTTTGTAACTGGACGCATGAAAATATTCATAGATGTGTATGGGTAGTTCACAGCACCAAATCCTGATAATGCAGCCATAACTGTCACCCCTATGACGCCAATGCGACTGATACTCTGTCAATAAAAAATCATGGGATATCAACAGATATGAAATGGCAGGACAAAAACCAATCTGTGGCAACAATATAGCAGAGTAATAATATCAGACATGAAATAATTAACACATTCAGTAACCATCACTGATAATGGAATTTTCCTATGCAAGCACTAGTGTTTTACCCTTAACTACATAAATGCACTAGAAAACATAAATGTCTAGAAATCCTTCAAAGATTTTCAGATGATTTTAATGAGTACAATATTAAATTTTAACACCTGGGAATATATTTGGGCAAACATTCAGTGACTTGTTATTGTCTATGAGCAGTACAGATCATGAATAGCATGTGATTTTAGTGTTTCACTAAACCCTTACTGAATTTTTACTAGACCTTAGTAACAAGCCATAACCATGACTTGAGTGTAACTTTTTTATGAAGTTTTATTGAACCTGGTAATTCTATACAGTACTGTTGCTGAGAATTAAGCAGACTGCACGACAACAAAGGCTCTTGCACAATGGCCCAGCCCATAAGTAAACATCGTGTTTTTTTTGGAAGTGATAAAGAAACCTAGTGTGGACCTGTCCTCAACTTGCCTAGATGAAGGAATTAACTAATCGTCATTCAAGAGATATCTTTCTAGTGCTGAGAGTGCATATATACAAATCTTGTATGGCTTCAGTGTTTCTGAAACTACAATCAGATTTTATCTCAGTTTTTACTTCTGAATGCAGTGATACAGATATTGGGAGGTACAAAAAATTTTTTCAAGACTAGCTCCATGAAAGCTATTTGGTAATTCATTCTAAACATTCTCATCAAAGTCCTATAAGTATATCTTATCTACTTCATCTAAGGTGAAACTTCATTTCAAGGAACCACAATTTGACATGTGTATTTCATAGCATCAATTAAGAGTTCTAGGTGGTAAAAAAAAAATGTCAGTTTATTTAAAATTTGTACGGGCACAAAAGTTGTCAACCATTTGGCTAAGCAACTGAACTCAAACTTGGAAAAAGCATTTAAGCACTTAAAAAATATACAGTAGATTGCATAGCACAACCAAAACTTAGTCGCTTAAAAAAGGTCTCATTAAGCAATTATGGCAACACAATTATCAAAATACCACTCACTTGCTCTATTGATAATATTCCATGTTGAGGACTAAGAATTGGGAAAGGATCCCCAATTTTCCAGAAGCAAACCATAAATACACCCCACGTAACGATAGACAGAATGTTCACCCACTCACCACGAACTGTTGGAAAGTGTAATAGATAAGAAAAAATTTTTGTCAATTATGAATATTCAGTTAACAAAAAAACTGTCAACAACAACTGTTGTACTTGAGACAACACTTAAAAATACATGTATGACCTACAAATGAATTATCTTTCCTCTTATAAATTACTTTTTATCCTATTAATACTGATAATACTAATGTACAAAACAGTACTCAGATCTCATAGATAGAAAAAAATTGTTTTCAATGTGTGCTGAACCCATCCCAACTCTTGACTTAAGCATATATTCACTTCCAACATTCCTTCTTCAAAATCCTTAAAAATATTTGATGAGAATGAATAAAAAATCATGCAAAGAAATATAAACTATCTCTTCTATGGCTTACCTATTCGTATATTTGAAACAACAAAGTGGCACAAGTAGAAGGGGATGACAAGAATAAGCATTATAAGCATCGAATATAAAACCACTTGCCAATAAAGGTATCGAGACCTGAAAAAAAAAAAAATAAATTGTCATGAAGCATTTGCATTTCTAGTGTCATAATATGGCTAAGCAATGCAAAGCACTATGGATTAAGTCATTTTTGAAATAGCTGTTTTATTAATTTCATTAAAGTTTGTCTCAGCACCTAATGATGATAAAGTTTACCTCAGTACCTGTACTTGTTATAAGTAACAATTTCCAAAGAAAATGAATTGGGTTACAGTTTTTTCAGGACAAAGTGCTAGCAATTTAAAGTACAGTGTAACACAAAGTATCATAAAATATCTGGAGTATTTTCACTTATGTCTTACCCAGCTTCAAGAACTGCAGCTATCTCGAAGATGATTAGCTCAAACATTGTACAAGACAGCATAAATATCATTGGAAAAAACAACTGTACAAAAGTATTATGAGCTTCATAATCTCTGAAGATTTTCTTCACGAACCACACCCATCCTCCAATGAAGAACATCAACTGAAAAATTAATGTTATCATTTAACAAAAGCTTCAAAATAATCAAGAGCACTTTGATTTTAATATTGCTGATGAAGATGAATGTGATAAAAAATAATTCTTGTATTAGCCTACATATTGTATTTTACAAAATCTTTCTACTTTACTTTTCTCTTAAAAAACAAATTAACAGTTCTGTAACCTCACTAAAATCTATTCAGTGAAATTTAAATTGCCATAAAATGCTACAAAATCAGAATAACAAAGTAAAGTGTATAAATCCTAATTAATTCATTAGGTATATAAGGCTACATCTATCGTTTGTATGTTCTTACTGTTTAATTATACGGCTACATAGCCACTACAGTTGCAAACAAGCTTGGCCCAGGGTAACCTAGCCAGAAATATTGGGAGGAATGGTGGTGGAAGAGCCTCCTATAGACATGTGGTTACTCAAATGCAAATAAACATACTAAGCCATTGTCTAAGCTAAGAATAAGATAGGTCAGGTAGAGAACAATGTTTCCTACATTATGTGAGGTTAGGATATGTCACTGGAAGGACTGCAGGCATCAGTTTTGGTAAAAGTTCGTTTTCGGTCCAAACTCCAGTTCCACATGAGGGCTAGTACTAAACACAGCGAAACAGTGATTCATCTACATTGTTTTGCCGTGTTTAGTACTAGCCCCTGGGAGGTCAAATATATTTCACCGTGTTTAGTACTAGCCCTGGGGGTCAAATGTCTTTCGCTGTGTTTAGTACTAGCCCCTGGGGAATCAAATGTCCCTTCAAATGTCCCTAAGTACATTTTGCAAAATTGAAACTTTGAAAAATCCTCAATTATTTACATATACTTTATTCTTTATTGTGATAAATATTAGTTTGCAAGGATTATGTAAATGGAATATTTTTAAAATTTTTTATGAAGATTCTTTAATATAATAAAAAAAATTGAGCAGGATGTTCCGGGGAAATCTAAGATGGTCCTCAATTTTTTGCAAGGTTAACAAGGTCCATAAAGAATGAAGCCTAGCCTATGGCCAGGTAGGATGCAGCATTCTGAGGTTTCCCTAGGTTAGGTTAAGTTGTAAACCACTGTCACTACTGACTCCCATAGCCATTGTTTGGCCTATATTTAATTTACATATATACTTAAGAATGCTAAATACAGCCTACGTTCCTGATGACATGGAGGCAATTCTTGCAAGGGAAGGATCTTGCAGTTGCAAGCCGGGATTTGCTAGAGATTTTTGCCTTTGGGCTACAAAACAGGTTGGTATTTTGCCTCCCTAAAACCCACAGTATAAAGGCTTGCTACGCAAAATATGGCAATTCCATGCAATAACAACATTCTACAAAGCCTACCATAGACCCAATCATGATAGCACTATCGACTAGTATCCCCATTTTCAGAGTCGTTATCACGTAGTTGACATTTGATCAAAAGAAGCAGGTGTCAATGTTTACAAACTTCTTCTTCTGGGCAACGGTAGGAAACGCGGGACCTTGTAGTCTCCGTGTCTGATATTTTGAGTTTCACTTTTGGGTGAACATTGCACTTATTTTTCTGATCTTACAATATCTCACTTTATTTCCTTCATTGGAGTTCCTCTCTCCCTCAGTCAACCAATGGGTGCCGCCGTACTGTCGCACCGAAACTTTTATCAGAGACTTTGAAAATATCATTGAAGTCCATTTGGCCAAACGCTCAACGTGGTTTCAGCCAACTTGTTGCGTATAGGCAATATGTATTCACATGTCTGGAATTCATGTCTTTTGGAAATGTATTGACTTTTCTGCCTCACGTCTTTCCAGAGGACGTCTAACAAGGCCCGGAGCGGGGGAGCCACCTAAATTTAAGTAGACCAGACACATTGCCGATCTCCGGTGGGGCATTACTTTTCTGGTAATAACATTTTTAACGGCTTCCGCCCAAAAGTTTAATATAAAAATTATATATATCCAAGGGGAAATCTGATCATTACCGGCTATTATTTATCAAGTATTGATAAATTTCACGAAGTGTTTAATTTATATGAAAACAAACAAACGATGATGAATATCCCAGTGTGACTAAGTCTGTAATAGAATTTTGCATGATATTCTTATTAATATTAACGAGACATAAGAGCAAAGCGTAAAAACCCCAATTTCGAGTGTGAATTGCTGAAAGTAGCGAATTGTTGATAAAGTAGCCCAGCATTTGGTTTTTCACAACTGAAACGCTATCACAGTAAGGAATTCTAGTTCACAGAGTACACTACATCTTGTTCATGGTCATATTAATGGCATCATTGCATTTACTAAATGCGAAATGTGATACTAGGATAACTTACTGGTATTTGGTGAATGAAATTTTAACATGGCTGTGAAGTGTGCAGTTCTTAAAATTGAGGAGACTAGTTCTGGTCTCATTTGATTCCTCAGTCTTGTTGTAACAGATGTTACTGTTTCAAAAACTCGCTCAACATAGGCATTACTAATTAGTAGGCTGCACATTTTCAAGGCAATCTCAGAAAGGTCAGTCAAATATAGGCCCTCCTGCAGCATTTTTTTACTTTTGGTCCAAATTGAACCAAAGTCGGAATCTGCCTCAAAATGCTGTACAGTCGATGGTTGATAGTAAACGCCACTGGTTTTGAGTGTCGCTAAGTGTAACCCTGTTAGCGTTACTGGAGAGGCGAGCAAAGAAGCTCCTTGCGAGCTCTCACTGAAAAAGTGTAGCGCAGCAGCTGATGAACATTTTGAAAACTTATGCACTTAGTTTATAACTTTGTTTTGTTTGGTGTAGGCCAGAAGTGTAGAAAATTACAGCCCGAAGTCTAATTACTCCATGGAGGGCAGCGAGAAAGAGCTTGAATCGACATTTGCTAGCTATATAAGTGTCTTAATAGCCTTCATGATGTCTACCCATCGACTTCATCTGACTTTATCTTGGATGCGCTTATCACTACATTCCAGGTTCGTTAGCAAATGGTCTCCGGAACATGTGCGTCGATTCGAATCTTACCTCAGAAGATTTAAGTGTTGCAGTTTGGTCTCGTCTTGAATCAACGGCTTAAGTACAAAGCAAGGTCTAGAGAGTATAGACAGCGCTGACAAGACCTCCTATACTATCTAGAGCTTGGTACAAAGCATATCCGAGAGAGTTTGAGCGAGTCGAGATTTCAAAATGTGTGTTCTTGGAATGTTTCCTCAAAATTAAAGGTTGCCTCTGTTGACCTGAAAAGTGAAACAGGTACCTGGTTGTTGGTGGGCTGTTGTGCAGTACAAATGAGAGAGTAATTATGCTATTATTATACTTGTATGTATCATAATTACTATTAATTTTTTAAAAATTATTTATGGCAGCTGTTATTAAAATATCAATTTTGCAGCTTACTAATATCACTATTATTGCTAGAAACTTATCGCATTTCTCAGCACTAGTGGTTACTTTTTCTGCATCAAATTAAGGGCAAGGTCATTATATACTTTTTCTGAATCAATATCATCATCTTCATTGCTCTGGTTATCATTACCCTTCTTGTTATTGTTTATGGCAGATATCATCATATTTATAGCTTATTAATACCACTGTTATTATCAGAAAGGTGATAAATTTTTCATTACTAGTTGTCAATGGCAATGTTTTTTCCTCATCATCATCATTAAAACATCCTTCATAACCACTGTCAATGTTGTTACTACTTGTAGTATTGTTTGTAGTTATTATTTGCTGCATCATCAGATGATGTAACATCATCATCATTAAAGCTTACTGATATCACTATTTTATTACTGTCTCAATAGCACACTCATCCCAAAACGTCAAGGGAATCCTATGCATTTCGAATACCACCTCTGGAGCCGAAACCATATCATTGGGTATTACATTACAATGGAAAATATGTTGAATATTTGTTATTCTCTAAAGATCCTACATAATTACTGTGGTTTGTAATATTTTACATAATACTGCCAGTAAATTATCTGCCCAGATTGTGAGAGAGGTGGGAAATAATGAGCAGGAAGACAAGTACTGCTAGTTTATTGATGGTGTTGTTGTTTCAGATTTAGCTGGCCTTGTGTCAGCACAGGCTCTTGCTCTTAGAGCAGCCCGTAGCTCTATGTTGATGATGAGTCTGTGAGATGGGTAGGTTAGTTTGCTGGATGGCGACTGCCTCACAAAGCGGCGTCTGCATGGACGTCTCAGATATCGCAGAGACTAGGTGGTACAAAAATTTACAGGTGACCTGAGGTCGAAACTAGTTTTCTCTACAAAACAGGACAGGTACATAGAGAAAACATAATGATTAACAATAACAGGTTAGACACAAAAATGCTCTGTCACACATACGTGGTGCAAGGTCAAATGAACAGATAATAAATATACAGTTTGTAATAAGGATAAGATTGTATTCGTCAATTTGGCTTCACATGAAGGCACCCCGGCAGAAAACAGGATGTTCACACCTACACAGAACCGTGGTTGAGGGACTTTACAAGATAATTACTTAGGGCACAATAACAGAAAATATAGTTGGATATTCATGCATTCTCCAATTATTATGTTTTCTTTTATCGTGTCTGCAGTTGTTCTGGACAGATACAGACTGCGAGGCTCAGACAGGGATGTGGTGTTGGTGGACAGAGGTGGAGACAGCGCTAGCAGGAGATTCGTGTTACAATAATTGATATTTCTATAAGTATATATTTGCATTTATTGGTATCTGAACATTATCGTTTACACGCGTCGATCACAGACTGGGCGTGGTAATGCATCGTTACAAGAATGACGTAGGTCTTACATCTTTACACAATTACATGTATTAACTCAAATAATTATAGAAATATCAATTATTGTAACAAGTCATTTAAGACACCTTAGGGTTTTTGCACACCACGAGCAGCAGTGTTTGTTTCACTTGCTTGCTTCTAAATCATTTTCATAACCAGGATGAACTGCGGACTATCCTAGACCTATCAGTTAAAGTGATTAAATGACATGAGTTATATTTGGTAACGTATAGACAATAATATTTCCCAAGCCTGATCAAACTAGAAACAGCCACAGACGAAAAAGCCTATAACAATAAAATGAGAGAACAAAAAAACTGAGTCTCAACATTACCAGGTCGAAAAGTGGTCACCTTCCAAGAGTAAGACCATATTCAGCTCCATCCCAGCCATCAGTGGATGAACTGAGTGAGTGGACGAATCCTGGCTTCATTTAGTCTTATTGCTGACGAATAATAACTGTTCGCCTTAATTGCTTTTACCCGTCACACCGTTGCGTCCCGGCTCAGAGATTAAAGTTGACCCGGGTACTTGCTAGCGGCATTTCCATGGAGGTATTCATACGAGTTTGTTTTACGAAGCTGGATTGGTGCCATTCGAACCAGCTGACGACGATGCTCTTCCAAACAACCACTTGCCACCCTATCCACATGCGAGGCCCCCAGTTTTGTGACGGCAGTGGTAATCTGGCATCATCTCCAGAGTCAAGGACCTCCCTTTTCCCTCATAACTATTTCTTTCTTTTTCCTAAGGTCCCATTCAGCCGAAGGCCATGCGCTCTGGACATCAGAGAGAATTAAACTTAAAAATATCTAAAGTTGTCTTTTACATAGGCATTTTAAGAAAAAAAACTATAAATTTACCTATAAATTTGACATGCCTGGATATATCAAACAACTCCCACTCCAAAAATAAAAGAAAGAAAAGAAAGAGAGAGAGAGAAAGAGGGGGGAGGGAGTATTACGCTTGGAATAATCCCTTCTAATCATTGATGATAACTTCTCTACTCTTTAATGTAGGTTACTTAATACTAGCCAGGGGCTCTTAGCCTCCAAATCGTTATCTAACAGGACAGCCCTTGATAGCACGCCCTCGATAACCAGAAAAAAAAAAAAAAATGTCCCTGTGGCGGCAAATTCTTATTTGACCTCTGCTCTCTAATTATGACCTTAAGGATCCCCTAAATGTCAAATTCCCATCACACTTTATTTACAGATATAGAAATTATAATATTGTTAAATAACAATGCTGTGAACATTCATTTTAGCTGTCGACTGTCATAGAGGTGGCCAATAAGAGAGTTCTATAACTGTATCACCTGTATGCTGCTCGGCCGTCACCTTGGAGCGCAAAAAATCCCAAAAACTGAATGAAAAAAAAAAACTTGTTTTCAAAGGCAGCAGAACAATGTGGTTCGTGACTGAATGAGCGACGGGGAGCTTGCTCGCTATAACGACTGCGAGCAAGAGGGAGCCAAAAGACGAACCTCGTTTTGAACAATGAAAGTGACGACAATCAGGAGATTAGCGTGAAATTATACCGAGGATTTTCATTTGCTTTAATTTCAAATCATGAACAAAGTCCTTGACTATCCTGTGTTTTCTGTTATAACAACAGTTTCTGTAACATCTTCTGTATATTGCTTAGTAGGAAAGTCTGAAATGCATGGCTAACCAAGCTAAAAAGTCACGTAAACCCGGTGCTCTCACGGCAGAAAACGATTAAGCTTAAGTATATATTCACATCAGGTACAGATGATTGTGCATATTGCACCACATGAACGCCTAATCCAATTACAGAAATATCTTCAAACCAGATTCCCGCAAATTTTGCAAATCTGCCCCAGCATCTGGAACGATAAATAAAATGTCGTCTTGTTATACAAATAAAATGGATCATTTGCTCTGAAAAATATAGGATGCAATTATGCTCGGCGTGAATAACGCCATCCTATGTGTTCACTGCGACTGAGAGATGTCAAACATGTACACTTATGTCTTGGGATTCCACAGACAACTAAGACTCAAGGACATTGACAATAAACGGTGACCATGAGTGTTTCTCATTTCAATGCATGTAACTGACATCCAGTGTTTCAGAAGTCTGTCATCAGAATACGCTCCATATTGACTATATATATATGTGTGCGTTTACAATGAATCTACGAAATTCCTTCTCATCAATGAGTGCAATGTCTTTTTTTCTATAAAACTCTAACACACGCCTATTGAATATGGCTCCTACAGGACAATGCCACGTGGAAAATTGGAAAGTCCTAGTACATCTCTAAATTATAACTGAGGGTTAAAAAATTCTAAAAAGAATGATTTTATAATTCACGTAATACCACTAAATTTCATAGGCTATCTGTAACAACAACCGACTATAAAATATCGTTTGTTTACACACAGCATTAAAGGAAAAACCTAAAAGAAAATTGCTGAAATAACCCATAAAATCATAAAGTCACGTGACATAGGGCAAGTATAGATCAATTGAACCAGAAGAAACAAGCACTAAAAAGAAGTGAAAATACGTAGACATTCAAGACATTACCAGAGATGTTATTAAAAACTACAAACTTTACATGGTAAGAGAATGGGGCCCGCTTTATTTACCAAATACAGAATGGAAGGCAGGTCTTCAAAATGAAACAATGTTGGTAAGGATGACGTCATAATGCACATTTTATAAATACATATACAAGTTTCCAATACGCTGGAAACTGGTGGTACCATATTGGCATTAAAATAAGAGAATGTCACGACGCTAAGTCACAAGTCTTGAGACGTTACGTACCCTATTTTGAAGATCTGATCTAAGTAAGTTCATTTTGCTGGACCATCATAATTATATAAAAATGCAAAAACTGAATATTACAGATGAGAAAATCACCTTCGTTTAGCTAGACCGTGATATATATTCCTAAAACAACGGAAGAAATTAAACGTTCCAGATGAGAATAGTAACTTCATTTTGCTAGACCATCATAAATATTTAAAAAAAACGGCAAAAATTAAACGTTACAGCTGAGAAAATCAACTTTATTTCGCTAGACCATCAGAAATATCTTAAAAAAAAAACTTTACAGATGAGAATCACCACTTCCAGGAAAACTTGTACTTTGTATACAAGAGGCAACAGGCGTCGAAAGACCGTTAGTTCAGCATCCATCGATCAGCTGATAAACCACAACATCCTCAGGAGAACTACTGCTGCCTGTTGAGGAATTTGCTGCCTCTGTCTGCGACGTGTCCGTGCGTCACTTGTAAATTCAGCTGGTGCTCAGAATACAGCCTCAAATTCCTTGAAAGAGGAGAGAATAATGTAGATTTTTCTTCCCTAAGTTCTGACCGATCTGTCAGACTGCTGGTCTGCTCTGGGACCAGAAGAAACGCAGCCTGGGCAGAGGGCTAGCCCAAGTCCGTCTCGTTCTTATTCAAAGGTTTCCCGAAACTAGAGGCAGCCCTGACATGCTTTCTCTTCTGTGTTTCCAGGTAAAACACAAAGTAACTGTTGACGTTCACTAGCCCTCATTGGTGTTTTGTGCTGCCAGATGCACTCTAGCCTAGCTCTTTGCTCTGTAAGGTAGCCTAGACTACCTTAACCCTCGGTGCAGTATAGCCTAAGCTGAACCACTGCCTTTAGTAAGGTAATTTGTAGGGTAACTGAAGACCACTGCTGCTGCGGCCTGGTTCCTGCATCCCACTTACCAGAATTTTTACTGCTTTTTGTTTGGTCTATATTTTTGTTTATGTTTGATATGCTATTTAATGTTTTTGGTTTGTTTTTACATTCATTGTCAAGAGGCTGACACTAAACACAGTGCCCATTTTGCAAGTAAACTAGTAGTTACCAAACCAGTGGGCCATGGTAGTAGTCTCCAGTTTCAGCATTTGTAGAATGTTGGAGCATTAGTGCAGCAGGTCAAGAACTCATTCAACTCGGTAATTTATTTCTACAGAAGAGTTCCACATGTAGATATTGTTTATTAATTTAATTTTTCTTACAGAACAATATAGAAAGGGTTACAGATGATGCAGTACAGATGAGATCACGAGAAATTTACCAAAATAATTTGGGAAATTTACTGTCGTTTATGGTTTTACATTAATCCCCGAGGGGCTGGTACTACACATGGTGTCCTAGAGAGCTTTTCTGCATAAAAAAAAGTAAACAAAAGACAGTGAATTTCTCATATTTAGGTAAATTTTTCAAGTTATCTCACCTGTACTGCATCTTGTACACCCTTTTCTATATCATGCAGTAAAAAATTTCATTAATAAACAATATTTCTGTGTAGAGCTCTTCCTTAGAATTCAAGTTTATAGGCTAGTGTAGGCTACCTGTAGACAGCAGAAAATTATCTTATTTATTCAATTAACTGACGACAGTATTTTACTCGTCTAATTATGGCAAAAAGTATTAGGCTTTGTGTTATAATCTAATTGAAATATACTCCAAGTGGAATGTAAAAATATTAAGTACCATATAGGAGGAAATTTACTGAAAGTTTCAGGTTTCTGAAGAATTTTAAGTGAATTTATTTTGCTTGTGCATAAAAGTAGAACTAACTTGACACAAATCAGGAAAAGTAAAATTTTTTTTTTTTTTTTTTTGAAAACAACTTAGTTCAGTTGTTCCAGATTATGTAGGCTATGCTAGACAAATCTTAGCTGACACCAATGCTTACTCAGTGCAAATGTAATGCTTGTATAGGACATACAGTACTTCACATTATATTTACTCAAACATGCCATGAAATTAGGGCTATCTGAGAATAGTACTCTCTTAGTCATATCACATGGCAATGACCATTTTTGGATAGTCTATTTGGTGGCCTAGTTGCCATGAAATTTGTCAAAAAATCATATTTTGAATTATACTCATATACATGTCTTGTAAGTGACTAAAGTATTAGATATTGGTGTATAGGTGCTTTACAATTTTTATTTCCAGGGACTGAATGACTGAACCATGGCAACAGGGAACAGTGAGCAGTGGCGGGAATGGGTCTCCCTGAGTGGAGTATTAGACCAGTTGCCCCAACACTTTCAGCAGGGAGTTGATACAGCTAATCTGGAGATTACTTGTATTGCAAGCTTACCGAAACACCTAATCTTAGGCACTAATGTTGGCCTGGTGTACTTGGCACACCTGCCAACACCCAGCCTGATGAGGCTAAAATGTGAGGTAAGCTATATTTATATATATATATGTGGTACAGTACTTAATCGTAAAAATCAAATTATCATGGGAGATATAACTTGTTTCAGCAGAGAAAAGAACCTGAAAGAATAAAAGTATGTGTCATGCTTAGATTGTAAATATAGACATCGATACATTTACGTTAGTTTCCCCTGTAAAACATTTTAGTGCAAAGATAATGTAAATGCGGGTGTTATATAGTTACAAACTATTTTGGCAATTTGTACTTAAACTGGCACCCATAATATAGAAATAGTGTGAATGGAGTACACTTTATCCATTTTGGACCTCAATTAGAATGTAAAAATTCCTGGATTAACATTATGCAGTGAAGCCTGTGACAGGAAGCACTGTTATTGCATCGGCAGCTGCAGAACATATCACAGCAAAAGAAAAATATTGATAAATTATAATTTACACAGTGAAGTTCATTTTTCTTTGCCTAAATTGTCATAATCTCTTGCGAAGTTCAGTTCCCTTTCTTAGTCTTTAAGGCATATAAGGAAGTGAAAGTGTGTACATGTTGGGATTTCTGCACTGATGGAATTTTGATAGTTTTGAACTTAGATTGCCCTTAAGCAGCCCACTTTAAACACAAATAAGGGTTCTTTGTAGTTGACCTTTGGCTTCCAGGTGCTCTGCTTTCCTTTTATCTTTTACTTTTCCTCTGTTTCCTGTGTACCCTTTCCTCGGTCAGTCCAACTAAATCGACTTTCTCTTGGCCCAGTTTTCACTTCACCTCATCTAGGAACAAATCCTTTTTGGCCCCAGTTTGTAAAGATGATGTCACATGAAAATGTTTTTGGCATCTCTTAGCAAAAGGCAGCCGAACTTTTGAACAAGTAGCCAATAACTGATTGAATGATTTCCTAAAAATGGCATAAAAAAGTAGCCTAAAATGGTAACAGAAATTGAGTTATCTATGCTAAGTTCTTGCCGTGATGTTATCACTATAAGGCACATACACAGCTTCAGTTGTACACAGATATGAAAAATGGTAGCACAGTATTTGATACTTCGTAAAAAGTTTGGTGGCAAGATGCAAAATGATGCATATACACAAGTTCTCTTGTGACACAACTTGAAGTGATTAGGAATCACTTGTGTTTAATGAATCAGTAAATATCAATATTTAAAACTCCAGTATGCCAAATCATATATATCAGATTTTATTTTATTCATTTTTTTTTTTTTTTTTTCCCTCTAGAATCCTCTGTCACCAATAACCAAAGTTGAGACTGTAAGTACAGTGGATGAAATGATCGCAGCTGGGTCTCTGGAGGGTACCATTACTATATTCCAGCTTCCACGAGTGCCTAGCAGACCAGCATCTACTTCATCAGGTGATGTGATTTGCATTTTATATGTCAGAAATATTTAGATATGTTACAAAAGCCATTTTGAGCAGAAATATTTAGATATGTAAAGCTTGTTAACAGTTTTGAATATCTAGTTTGATGGGTTTTTGGTATGACTGTTAAAGATAATTGAGAAAAAAATAAACTAGTTCAAATTCGGTAATTTGCCGATTAGAAAGTGTCCCATTAACCACTGGTTTTCAAGTAATTTACAGTACTGTACCTTACTTGAGAGCAAGACCCCCTTGATGATGGTCACATGAGATTTTTGTATGTTGCATGAGCATATTTTTTCCAGTAAAAAAAAGCAACTACAGTGCCAAATGTTTTTCCCCTTACTGAAGATATCTTAAAATTTACATCTAATACCATATGCGTTATGTTGATTTTTGTTTGTTGTTTTTGTATAAGGAATTACATTTCTCACTGAATTCACAATCTTGTTTCCTTCACATTAAGAATGATAATTTCAGTCAAAAGAAACTTAAGAACTGCATCCTTATGTACAGTAAGTTTTGACATTCATTTTTGTTTTTCTGTTGCTTGTTCCAGATCCACGGGACTTTAGAGGCATGATTGTGCCTGAACCTGTCATAAAGCGCTTCACTGTTGGGAACTGTCACCGTTCAAGAATAACAAGCTTGACGTGGAGCCGTAACGGGATGCTACTCTTCTGTGGGGATGCCCAAGGCATAGTTTCTCAAATAGACATTAATTACCAAACAATGGAGTGCACACCCAAGGAACTGCTGAAGGAGAGCAACACCATCATACAGCTGTCTTACACCAATAAGCTTCTGGCTATTGCCACTCTGGAAAGAACAGTAATATATAATCTGAGTGACTGTTCGTTACGACAGGTTGGCAAGAAGCCACGTAAGCAGGGAATGTTTGGGTGTCTGTGGTCACCTCCAGCACAACTGGCTAGTAGTGTGCTCTATGCTGCAAGACCTGGTATGAGAGTGTGGTCTTCCAATAATGAAGGTGAAGTTCAGCAGACTCACATTATCAAAGACCTACCAGGTGATGGGCAGATCCACTTGCTTGAACCACTCTCTGAGAAACCAAGAAAAGGAGAATATTATTCTTTTGGAATTCTCAGCACCATTAAATCTTACTTGGTTGCATATAACCCACACTGGCTGTTAATAGCAGATTTAGAACACTCTAAAATCTGTAATTACTCAGGTCAGTTAGGTCGTATTATTGATATAGCTGTTTCAGAACAAGAGATATATATTCTTGATGGGTCACGGCATATTACCTGCCTAAGCATAGAGCCTCCAGATATTGGAGAAAGGAAACCAGTCATACCAGGTCCTAGTGCCTTTCTGGAGTCTGAGAATTTAAAAGAGCTCAAGTCTCGCATAGTTTCACAGGGCTCTGATATACTTGGTCAGATAGCTCGTATCGGGAGTACAGTAGCAGCTAAAGTCACAGAACATGCGAAGCCCACCATTGTGTCTGGGCAGAATATAACAAGCCTGTACCACGATACTGAAGTTAAGCCAAGTGAGGAAAATCCTATGAGTAAATCATTCCATAAATCCCCAACATTCACCAATATATCTGATGGCAGAGAACATGGTCATCAAAGATCATCTTCATCAGGTCTTATTTCGGATCCACAGCAGAGGTCTTATTCTCCAGGTTTAATCCCTCCCAGGATGGTTCAGTCTGTTAGTAATTTTTTACCATCAATCCTTCCAACGCCATCCCTTGTGAAGACATTTGGATTAACACCACCTGTGGATAATGTAACAGTGCCTGTAAGTACATGCAGTACTTTTGCTGAGTTTTATTGCAAGGGTTTGAGTATACACAATATTCAATAATTTAATGTTTTTTATATTGCAATGGCATTGAGAAAACCAATCCTCATATATTCCAAACTTGAAGGAGATTGGCAGCAGCTACGACATTTTTCTAGATCTCAACGTTTTTCCGTAATGTATCTGGAATTCACTCTGTCTACATTGTTTCTACAGTACTTCATTTTTCATATGTAGTTAACAGAACCTTTTGTCAGGAAGATAATAATAATACAGTAAACCCCCCGTATTCGCGTTCTCATGATTCGCGGACTCTCGCATTCGCAGGTTTCTCTGTGGAACATATTTAGCCATTAGCCATCATTCGCGGAAAATTCACCCATTCGCGGTATTTTTCACTGAGAAATATTCACTAATTACTGTATTTTCATATAATTTTCATG
Source organism: Macrobrachium rosenbergii (assembly GCF_040412425.1). NCBI lineage: Eukaryota > Metazoa > Arthropoda > Malacostraca > Decapoda > Palaemonidae > Macrobrachium > Macrobrachium rosenbergii. Next base: position 41,776,138 of record NC_089741.1, read on the forward strand.
AACAAATGCACTTTTCATGATAAAACTATTAAAATACTCAGGCATATGCATTTTTACAGGGTTTTTCTGTGTTTAAACTATCAAAATGGGCAATTCTAAGTGTTTTTAGAGGGGTTTTGAGTATTCGCGGATTTTAGCTATTTGCGGGGGGGGGGGGGGGACGCAATCCCCACAAATACGGGGGTTCACTGTAGTAGATTAAGGTGCCAACCAAGCTAACCACAATTTGATAAAGCGCACTTTCAGGTTAGTAGACAAATTCCTCCCCTCTTAGATGGATTTGCTCTACTTGATGTTTTAATCCATATGGACCGGGGATTTAATGATGTTTGTTAACTAGTTACATGTGATTCCCTAGTTACCTTTACATCCACGGAAATTTTATGAAACTGGTTTCCTTGATATGCAGTGCCTATATTGCATTGCTTTCAGATAAATTTTAAGTTTATTAATCTTCATATTACTTATGGGGAGGTTGGTCCTTAACTAGTGGGTCTTTATTATATGGCATTGGGTCTTCTTTATTATATGGCATTTATAAGTGTTCAAGTCTGACATCAGAAATTTTCGGATGATGTTTTGTTTTATTTTACAGTTTTTCAGTTCCTTTTTTTTTTATCTAGTGTATATGACTTTGTTATCAGTTGTATCCAAGAGTTAGTTTTGTTGGTAAATGATTGAGTACTATAACTATTTTTATCATGATGGATAGTAAATATCTTTTGTTTTTATATTTAATAATAGTTTACTGTATTAATGAAATTTATTGTGTTTATTTCAGAATAAACTACCACAGCAACCAGAGTTTGAAGAAGTGGTTACAAGTGCCCAAATAGTAGCACAAGAGGGCAGTGACCTGGAACCATTAGTAATGCGGGACAAAATCAAGAAAAAAACAAAGAAAAAGCATGGTAGGCCTCAAAGGGTATTGCTTCTCTAAATCTGTTGCTAGAGATACAGTAGTATTTGAAGGAATATGGGTAATTGCATCATTTTGTGCATTTATCAAAAACTTAATGGGTATGTAATTTTAAAATATATACAGGCAGTCCCCGGTTTACGACGGGTCCGGCTTATGACGTTCCGAGGTTACGACGCTTTTCAAATATATTCATCAGAAATTATTTCCCGGTTTACGACGCATGTTCCAGGGTTACGACGCGTCGTACGCTGATCCGATGGAAGAAATATGGCTCCAAAATGGCAGAATAATCAAAATTTGGAGGTTTTTTGATGAAAAACTCAATAAAAATGCAGTTTACATCATTTTCAATACACCCAAAGCATTAAAAGTAAGGTTTTCTTAGGAATTTTTACGATTTTCGGTTTACGTCGCGGCATAAAAACGGAACCCCCTTCGTAAACCGGGGACTGCCTGTAATACTTTTTATACTATGTTTCTGAATGCTTATGTTATTGCTCCTCTAACAGGGCAAAGTTATTGCTGAAAGGAGGCAACATGGATCTGAAAACAGATGCAAATTTATGATTAGCTTTTTTCTCATTGAGTTTGGTGTTGTGGGACAGTATTTGGATTTCTTATCTTGATTAATATTTTGAAGCCCCACAGTGGATGTCAAAACAGAAGAAAGTAAAAAATTTATATAAAATTTTATAAACTGTAAGTTCATAATTTTGTTAGTAAGTTCATAATTTTCTTATAGTTTTTGTAAGATGATGGATGGTGTCTATCTCCGTTTATTTGCCTAACAAAGGATAGTTCAGAGTTTCAAATAATGATATTGCATTTATTATATTTGTTAGTGATAATGATATTAGTTTACTTATTTTACTGATGCAAATACGCATTGTACTAAAGTATGTGTGGGTAGAATGGATAGTCGCTAAAATCAATCACTTGAGAGAAATAACACGGCAAGTACCGGTAAAATTACATTTCATGTTGGTGACAAACACACAAATTATATATATATGTCTGACATTGAGTCGAGTCCACTTGTCACTAATAAACATGGTCATTAGCCTAAGTGAAAATTGGAATTATTAAAGAATTATAATAATCCAAAACTGCTTCAGAGAGTTTAGTGTAGATTAGTATCCTGGTAAATCAGACATTTAAACTTGAGGACCGTCATGGGACACAAACAGGCTTATATATGAATTAATGGTTTGTATGGAAAAAATTTGTTGTGAGCTATAAAAATTTTTTTTTGTCATTTTGACTAAGCTGTGTTCTTTTTACTCGTGTTTTAGCATAGCTATTTTAAGAGTCCTGAGCAGTATTCTCAGTGATTTGGAGTTTGTCTTTCAGAAACATCATCTCCAATGAATGTGGATACCAACACTAAGCACAAACATGGTGATTTAAATGTACTGAACAGCAATGTCTCGACATCCTCTTCCCCATCCTGTGCCACTCCCCAGAGCTCTACCTCTACAGAGAAGAGCAGCCCTGGAAATGAACTTTTAGAGGAAGTTAGCAGGCAGTTGAATTACAAAACAGACGAGGGTTTTCTGTCAGACAGATCAGATGTAGCAGATGAGGGAGGTTATGGTACAAAAGGAGAGCATTGTCAGTTTGAGGGTATCAGTGACTTTGATCCACAGAATGTTGACACAAGGACTTATGAAGACTTTAAAAGTGATATAGAGAAAAAGGAAAGTTTACTAGCAGAAATTCTTGATCTCAGTTGTTTGAAAATGGACCATGACGCCAAGTCCCTGGACGAGAAAAAAAGTGATGATGCAAGTCATGTCACATTTGATAGAGAACACAGTTTGGAGAGTACGGGGTGTTCAACACCGAGTACTCTGAAAGAACAGAGCCCTTTGCCTGATAGTGCCTCTAATGACTTTTTAGAACAATATTATCGTAACAATGCCACTTTTACATCGTCTGAAAGTGTTGCAGAGACAGCCTCTGAAAAGAAAGAAAGTTCAAATGAGAGTAACTCAGGCAATTGTTCTTTGGCAAGTAACGATGGGTGTGAACGTCTGGGAAGCAATTTCAGTGAAGATCGTTTGAGCTGCCTAAGCTATGGCCCTCCCTCAGGCAGCAGTTTAGTTTCCCTGCCAGGCAACAGAATACCGTCCACTGAGGGGCAAGATCCGTACCTGAACGAATCCAGTGCTATGTTTATTGTGACCGACTCTTCAGAGATTGCTGACATTAGTTGGTCGTATTCTTTGGCACATGATTCTCATCAGTATGACCAAGAGGAAATGCCTGGTGGCTGGGTCAAGCATAAACTTCCAAGTAATGTGATAAGTTTTAGTGTATCTGAAAAAATGGTAGCATTTCTGGACAGTTACGGTTGTCTCTTCTGTAAACAAACCAGCTCAGATAGTAGCTGGAAAAAATATAAATTGGCAGCCAGAGCTACTCACATAGCACAGTCCCCAAGTGGGTCTGTTATGTGGGTTCTGTATGGAACAAATGCTTACACAGTTCAGATACCAAGCTTAGATGCCTTACCAACAGCAAAAATGACTCTTGCAGCAAGAAATGTATTGCAGTTAAGTGTAGATGAAGAACTTACATGGTATATCAGAGGAGATTACCAGGTATGTTTTGGGTAATTAATTATTTCCTCATAACTTTTTCGATAAAAATTTCAAAAGGTGCACTTGCAAAAATAAGTTGAAATGAATCTTAAAATGTTCAGGTTCTAGAGTTATCATTAGGAGACATATTAAAACTTGCAGGTATTGCTGATTTTTCATCATATGTTCTTCCATAAGTGTATATTTTGTTTAATGAAATGACAATTTCTATCAGGTGTGTGTGTTACCAACTGCGGGAGGCAAAGGACCAAGCACTGTATCTTGTGAGGACTTCCGATTAATCAAAGTTGTCAGTTATGCAAAAGTAGTTTGGGGTCTCACTGACAAAGGGCAGGTTGTATTCAGGTATGTAGAACATTTATCCTACTTTTCCTTAGTTTTTAAATCCTTCAATGCAGCTATCATGATGATGCAATAATATTCTCTTCTTAGTATGTGATACAGTATTTTGATATCTTAGTACAGTACAGGCAGTCCCCGGTTATCGGCGGGGGTTCTGTTAATGGCGGCGTGATGATTACCAAAAATTGGCGCTGCTGTCAAGCATGAATCAGCAGAGATAACTGTCAATTGGCGACAAAAATACAGTTATCATCGTTGCTAGACAAACGCCGTAAAACCATATCGCTGATAAACGGGGACTGCCTGTACTGTAATACTTTACCATGGTAAGAAATAAACACCAGTCATAAAATAGAGTGACCCTAATACCCATCTTTATGTTAGGAAAAATATTAATTTATAATAGATGTGAAAATGGAAATGAAATAATGACACACAATTGTTAAGGCTTAAATAGTTGGTATAGTAGTAGCACACGCAACAGATTTATACCCCAAAGATTATAAGTACTCGACGCAAAAATAAGTACAGGAGATGCAGTACCCTTGTACTGTATTTTATTTTATATCACGCACAACAGAAAATATACAGTGTGTGTATCTGTTAATGTTAAACATAATCAAGATGGCTTAATAATAAAGCCTGATATCCTTGGACTCAAAAACCCAGTCACACCAAAAACATCCTCTGGGATTAAAACATACCCACTGAATAAAATAAGTCCTGAGAGATATATCTGCTATACTTTGTGTAACTGGGCAATCCAAACATGGTTTTGCTCTCATTCATCCCAGAATACCATTAAGTAGCTAGTGCTACTCTTCAAAGTGAGTCTTATCATAGCCACCTGTGCATGCACAGTTAAGGATACTCCTAATCACATGATGTTGCAGATTTGTATGTTGAGAAAAATACAAATTTGTTTAATTTTTCATTTTTTTGTGTTTTGGAAGTGTCGGTTTTCATTACGTTATCTTCAGTTTAACAGTTATTGCATTGATTTACAACATCTAGGGTAAGTTTGTTTGTGCAAAAACTTTGATTTGAATTTCTTATCTTGTGCAGCTGAAAAAGGATTGAAGATTTCTATCACATATACGATGTTCTTTTGTCCACAGAATTGGTATGAGTTTGATCTCCCAGATTGGTCATGCTTGGGGTATGATGAAGACATCTTGTGCCTCCCTGAAAGATGTGGCACTGGGACCAGGACACTGGGGCTGGATTGTCGATGCAGATGGAAACATCTTTTTCCGTCTGGGAGTTTGTGCAGAATATCCTCAAGGGCGAGATTTAAAATGGTGGCAGGTAATTAAAGCTTATTTTGTTGAGGAGCTTATTATCATGAAATGAAGCCGTGTCTGATCATTACGTCATATTTGTAGATTATAAGCATGCCTGAAGGATTTGTTCTCAAATTAGAGGCTGAGATTGGAACAAGTTAAGTTGAGGAAGTTGGATAGCTAGGTAGAAAGAGGCTTGTTGGATGGCTGAAAAGTAGAAGGCATTAAAGCCATGTAGCTTGGGTGACAGGGATAGTGCAATCCCATAAATACCATTCCCCTGAAGTTTAGGAGGTAATAGTAGTTTATTTATAATACCTCTAAGCAAAGCACTTTGTTTGGAATTCTTGACTTTGTGAAAGTTTATAAAATATCAGCATGTTTAGATAGGCTGGAGCTTTAAATTTTTATGCAGTGGATGTGCATAGTGTGTATAATTTGCTTCTAAATTATAATTTATGTTGTTTTTTGTAGGTGACTACGAGTGATTACATGGTGGAACAAGGTTCAGAAGATCCAAGTAATGTAATGCTAAGAGCTTCTCATGAGGGATTGTGGTTGACAGAGACTGGATCAAACTGTGCATTCCTCCATGAAAATGAATGGCAAGGTTTGTTAATTTATACTATATTTATTTTGAATATTTTTTACCCTAGTTTTTAGTATTTAGATTAGTAAGCCTTCATGTATTGAAACATGAGAGTTTAAGATATTCAAAATTTAGATCACATATCTATGATGTTTGCCAGCTTAGAAATGAACACCTTACTACTGACCATTCATAAACATAAAATTTTGTCACTGGAAAGTTTCTGATTGCAACCACGTTTGTCTCATGTGGACTGAAGAGGAGCACAGTACCAGCTGACACCAGTGTATCACTGTATCTTGAATCTCACTTCCCCCTTTCCAAACCACAGCATTCAGTTCCTGTGACTCTGACCAAAGCAGGGCGATTACTTCCTTACCATCTTCATGATAATAGACTGCTAAGTTGGATAGTAATAATAATATACTGTGATGATAATCATAATGACGTCTAAGCTCTGGCTGCAGTGGCAACCTTAATAAACATTCATTTTAGTCATAATGACTGTTGCTGTTGTAACAGCCTTGGTGAACTGTTTGGTTAATTTTTGATGCAAGTGCAATCTGTGATCAGTCTTAAATTCTGACATGTAATGTTTGGTTTTTACATTATTTTGAAATACTGTACACTATTTATAGACTGAAATTTATTGTGCTGTAATGTTAGTGAAAATGTTTAGCTTTGTGTTACTGTTTTGGAATAAAAATTACTGATACCATCTCTTACATTGTCAAAGTTCAGTTTAATTTTTTTCAAATTCAGGCCATGTATGGAATACATTCAGCAGTGATACATGGTCAACAATCTGTGCTGAAGGTATCTACATTGACCATGGTGCTATAAGTTGTCTATCTCCTGATGGAAAGCTCTTCGTTGTAAATCCCAACACCAAAAGCTCAGTGGTAAGTAGGGGCAAATCTTACTTGAGAGTTTTAGTAGATTTCCCTCAAGCCTGTAGAAATATTTGGTTAAATGTCAGTAGCCAAAAACCCTTGATTCAGACTAACTAATATTTCTTAGAGACTTCCATAAAGGGGATTAAATGCTGAAGTTTCTCATTTTTTGTATTGACATAAGAATGATAAGAGTCTTGTAGCAGCATATTTTATATCTTCCAAGCTAATGAGGATTTTTACTTTGTTCTTTAGTAAATGACTCAGTGTGTACTGCTTTAGAGGAGAAATTTATGTTCATACCCAATGAAGAGCATTCATTTTTCTTTCAAAATTGTTTAATGAAGCAAGATGTTACCATTATGTTAAGAGAGAGAGGAGATTAGTTTTGTTTTAAAAATAATTTTGTGCAAGAAATCAATTTGAGATAAATCTGCAAGAGCCTCTTTAAAAAACTCGTAGATACGATGTACTGAAATATAAATACCATAGCCCTTTCATTAATAAAACTGGCCATTATTGCTTCACCTATTTTTCCCTGTGCTTAGATTAAAGTTTTTTTTATTTACACCACAGTTTCTTATAAATTCAGTATTCTGGCTACAAATTCTTTGCATCATGTTGAATATCATTGTAAATGAATTAAATATACTATAATTTCATTCCCAGTCACAACCAAAATAGGTTTGTTATGCACCTAGTTTCAGTTTTCCAAATCTTGTACTCTCCTGTCCCTGGGACTTTTGATATGAAACTGGGAAACTGTTAGGCTCTTTGTAGTGGTTAATGATGGTAAAATAACTTTATTATTGTTGCATAAATTGACTCGTGAAATCTTAGCCATATTATATAGCTTAAGAGAAAATTTACATAAAGTAAGCTTCATATGGTTTTTTTTACTCAATACTTTTTTTCTGGATACATAATAAACAATCATTTTGGACCTTTACTTTTCAGCCTTTAGAACTTGTAAATAATGAATGCATAGCTAGTGTAAGCCAGCGTCCTGAAGCCATGTGGGTGGTAACAGCTACTGGTGATATATACATAAGAGTTGGGTTGTCTGCAAAGTCGCTGTTAGGGACACGATGGGAACAGCTCGACTTGCACCAGATCAGTAAGTTAATAATATATACAGTATATATTTTGACGTTCTTATTCACTTAAGTTTTGACATGTCAGATTCTGGAAAGAAATCACTGAGATTCAGAAGTTATAGGACGCAGTTTATTTAATATTAGCTGGTATTGTAATGCTAGTGCCATGTAATTACTATTATTATTCAAAAGGAGCAAAAATTTATAGACCAAGGCAAACAGGTCATCAGCAAGCTTTCACATAACAGAAAACTAACATATGAAAGAGAGAAGGAAATGATGGAGAGAAGGAAATAAATAAATGTAAGTTAACAAACACAAATTTCCATATACCAGTCCAGTGAAATTGGGAATACCCCAGTACAGTACTACAGCCTATCCTAAACTAATGAGCATCAGCAATAGAATGAAAGGAAAGAAAGACTTTTGGTATTGGCCAGTATGTCAGTGTGGCACTTCAAGTAGACCTGGCTGAGGATGGCCAAACAGTGTATTGTACAGTGAGTTTGAATCATAATGGTGATCGACATGAAAAATGAAAAGACCCCTTTGATTAGTTACGTGAAAAGATAGATTCCAGGAGGCTGTTGACATCCAAACAGAACAATATTTCACAATGGTAGAAAAATATCTGAATCATGTGACAGTAATGTCAAATTTTAATTTCCAGGTGATGTCCATCTGTGCCATCTGTCATGTGGCACAGAGGTTGTCTGGGGAGTAGATACTCGTGGGGGTGTGTACATGCGTCAGGGCCCCCTTACTCCTCCCCCTCTTGAATCTCTACCACCAGCCTGGATCCAGGTTGATGCAACGCCTCTAAAAGGAAATGCAATATTTACAAAGGTATTGTACATTCAAGATTTGTTGGGTGTGCTTTGGCTTTAATTGTATATGAATTGACATTATAGTGTAATATCTCACTACGGAAAATGGAAGAGACATAAAAATTAGATATTTGTGCTTGTTAAGAATGAATCTTTTGGCAGTGTGATTAATTTTAATTATTGCAGTAATGCTAATTTGCATGTCATTACGGTCATTAAAATTATATTTTTGTATATTCCAAGTATTTTTTAGATGATTTTTTTCAGGTATATGTGGGGATGAAAACACACATGGTGTGGGGACTTGATTCTAGTCATCGTGTTTATGTGAGAGAGGCTATATTTCCAGAGATACCAATTGGAATTTCATGGGTTTTAGTTCCAGGACTATTGGCTCTTCAGTTATCCATTAGGTATGCTACTTATCATGCAAATTTTTCAGTGGATAAAGTTAAAATATCTAACAATGGAGTATTAGGAAACACGAGCTTAATCTTGACTGCATGAGAAAATATTGTTCATCTGTCTGAATGCCTAGAAATATTCATCTAATGCTTTCCTTCTGGACATACAGTATTATCTCCATAAATTTAGAGGCTTCATAATATTTCACAAGTCGTATTTCTTAATTGTATTCTGTAGCTAATCTTGAGATAGTTACCAATGATGTGTGTAAATTTCATTCATTTTAGCACTGCACAAATTGTATTTTAGATTGATTATCTTAGGCTCAAATCTGTTTCTGTCGTGGTCTTGACTTTTGACAGTAAGGCAGATTACAGTATGCAGTATGTACCTTGGCTCCCAGCTAATACTGTCATTAGTAAGGCGTTTTATTAATAATAAATCCGTAACATAAACATAAAGTACTGGCTTTTCATCTTGTCGTGAAATGCTTTTGACAAACCTTTGTACTGTACTTACAGAACATTTGCTGGTTGAGTTTTTTTCCATCTTAGTTAAGTGCCATGATTTGACCAGTATTTATATATTGCTTATTTTTTTTTTCCAGTGAAAATGAAGTTTATGCATTGACGATTAATGGTGAAATTTTCAAGCGCACTGGAGTGACAGAAATCAACTACATTGGGGACACATGGGATAAGATACCTGGAAATCTTACTAAAATTTCAGGTAATAGTTTCATTTTTAATTTATTTTTTGGTTAAATACAGTTAATGTGAAACATGGTTATAGAAATTTTACAATAATAGTGAACTTAACTGTATCTTATCCTCTTGTTCTACATCATCAAGTTTCCAGAAATACTTGACATTTTACAGTTTTAATGAAAAGCATTTTAAAAGGATTATTACCATGTCAGAGTTTGTTGATAATTCTCCC